>NW_010972962.1:3104267-3274467 GCF_000737465.1 Haliaeetus leucocephalus | reverse complement strand
GCCCCCGCCTTACTCGCTCCGCCCGCCGGGGCGGTGCCACCTGCCCTCCCCGCGGTGCGGGGGTCCCCGCGGGGGGGAGAAGCACGCTGCGGGTGTGGAAGAGCCGGCGGGTTATGCTTGCCGTATCCCACGAGGGTTTTTCTGGGGGGAGGGGCTGTTAGGGCTTTGGTTAGCTTTTTTTTCACCTAATCGTCTCTGTTGTTATCCAGCGGGAGCAGCGGGTTTTTTACCTTTCAGCCACGCCGGGCTTCGCTGCAGCTTTCCCGAGCCAGCCCCTGTGCCTGCTGCGCTCAGTGGGATTTCACGGGTGTAGAGGAGGACGGGTTGCAGGCCGGGGTAAATTTTTGCAAAGTAAGCGGGTTCGCAACGATATGAAATGCGTTTCCAAAGATGTCGGGACACCTGCAGGCCTCCCTGTTTTGAGTGGGATCCCCCCCCCACCACCCCCGCAGGCGGCGGCAGGCTCGGGTTGCCTTCCCGCCGTAGGTTTGGGAGAGCTGAACGGACCGACCTCCGCCGGTGCGCAGCCCCTCCTTCCCCCCCGCGGTAGGGCAGAGGCCTCCCGAGGTGCAGTACTTTGCAGCCGGTCATCTCAGATCGCACGTTGCAGGCCAAGTCGCCGCCGAGGGCTTCGCCAGCCCGCGCTCCCCGAGCCAAGCGCAGCAGGCGCGCAGCCCGCCGTCCTGCGCGTCCCCGGGGAAATCACGGCGATTTGCCCGAGAGCACTTGAATCGCGCACGCTCGGCTGGATTTATGGCCTGGCCGATGCTAGCCAACGCCGCCTGTTCCTGCACGGATAGAGTCCGAGTAAAGTCGGGGCGGTTGTGCAAGCCGAGAAAGGAGGAGGCCCTGGAAGCGTTACCGGCAAGCGGTGTGATCTCAGCGGAATATTTCTTACGGGCCGACCCGGGGGCGACCCGAGGCCAACAACCTCTCGGAGGGGGGGGAGCCGGCTCCTCCGAGGCGCCGTGCCCGCCACGAAAGCGGAGCGTGCCCCGGGGGGTGCAGGCAGCCCCGGGGGAGCGGCGCGGAGAGAGGGGGAAGCTTGCTTTGCCGGGTACCTCGCGTGGCACCTGCACCCCTGCAAGCTTGGGGGGGGGGTACATCTCCGCGAGGTGGAGGCAGTGCCCGCGCTTCTTGCTGGACGAGGAGAGGGTCTGCGGCGGCGGGGGGGGCGGGGCAGGCTTCACTTCTCGCCGTGAGGAGGCAGTGATTTAAGGAGAGCAGCCCGAGGGGCCGGGGGGAAGAGCCGCCCTTCTGCCTTCCCCTTCGCCCCTCCCCAGGAAGGCGCCGGGCAGCGCCTGGCGCCGCGGAGGCTGCGCGCCCGCGGAGGTTGCGCGCCCGCCGCCGGCCCGCCGCGGTCGCGCGGTTTACGGGAACACAACCGGACTGCAAAACAGATGCTCCGCAACCCGTTAAAGCGGGCCACCTGTTTTTCACATCACGCCCCATCTCAAAGCCGGTTTTCTTCATTATGTCCCTCCCGACAGATAGCATGAAATACATCACTCATTTAGATATGGGAGCCGACCTCTGGAGGACGACTTGCGCGGAGCACTTTGATGTTGAGAGGCAGATTTCAAAAGACAGAAAGCCCCTTCCATGTTTCTAATTACCCCGCGCCCGGGGCCTGCCACTGATTAGAGCGGCGGTGCCGGGGCGAGGCGGGCGGCCCGGCTGGGCGAGGAGGGGCCGCCCGCCGCCCTAAACCGCGCTGCCGGGAAAGCCGACACGGGGGCAAAAACAGAGCGACCGACTAAAGCCAACGGCGAGCTGGGGCGAAGAAACAGCCCGTGCCGGCGTGGAAACGCAGCAGAAGCCTTTTTCTGCATCCCCCGCACCGCCGGCCTCCCCGCCGCCGAAGGAGATTTAGGAGCAGACGGTATCTGCTCCCGCAGCCAAGGCTCTTTCGCAAGACGGTGCGCTGAAAGCATTACAGACCTTGCTAGCGGTTCTGCTCACATGCGAGCCTTTTATCTCGGCAGCGCCGTTGGAAAAGCTGAATCACCGCGGAGAGAGGGCGGACTGAAGGGTATTTTTTCATATGCAACAGGCTGCTCTTTATTTGATCTTCACAGTCCCTATTTCTATCAATATTCCTAAAGCTGAGGGATCAAACACGGACAAATTAAAACCATGCTACCACGCTAAATAAGATTAAGATCGTGGCAATATATTGACTGCTCCCTGGGGAAACAGTTTTGTTGCTGCAGGAGCCGTGGCCGTCCTGGAGGCAAAGCTTGCCTTTCAGGAATGGGTGACGGGAAAGGGAGGTTTGGTTGAGTCTGTATCCAGACCCGGCCAGGAGCAACTGCCAGTGCCCATGCTCCTGTCCCCCTCTGTGTTCCCAGCCCAGCCGCCTGGGCATCGCTGGGCTGTGGAGTCAATGAAATGTGCCAGGCTAAGCTCGGCTATCCCTGGTTTTACACCCACAAGCAGGCATCTTCAGGTGAGCCCCACTGTTGGTCTCAAGGGATTTTGACTCCAGGCCCCAAGAAAGAAGTCCCGCATTTTCAAGTGCGCGTAGCTTCACAATCTCACTTAAAAACCACAACGGGAAAAATGTTGAGTTGGTATCCTTCAGAGCTTCTGCTGGGGAGGTTTGTTCTTCCAGAAGTGTTCTGCGCTCACATCACTCCCCTTTGACACTTAAGAGTTAATTTGCTTTTGAGAGGACTTCATAACCTGTTGAATTCCTGGCCACCTGTTTTGGCTGCTTATGTGGAAGGAGAGCTTTTCTTGGAAAGCCCAGCCTCAGCCGCGAGGCCAGAAGTCCCTTGAAAATGCAAGTCCATGTCCTGCATGCCTTTGCGCTGAGGGCTCCTCCATGTCCAACCTCTCCGTCATTCCCTGCTTTGCCAAGGTCTTGTCAGCTTTCAGGGCAGGGTGGAAAGCCTCTCTTTCCTCAGAGATGTGGGACCAGTGGTGGGCCCTTGGACGCATATATTTCGTAGCCTTTTTTAAGTTTTCTTCCATGGCAAAATCTTTGTAGTGCTTTTTACTTTAAACAAGATCTCTTTTTTTGATGTTGTTTCTTCCTTTTCTCTCAGGAAACCCACTCCCTCGTATATTTGAAGCAAGCTGAGATGCAGCCAATTGTATTAGTTCTGGCTGGAGCAAAAATGCATAATGAAACACTGGATGTGTGGTGTGAGTCCAAAATAAATGGTCACTAGCAGAGCCAGCAAAAACCTGCAAGCACAGACGGTCTGCAAAAAAAGGAAAAGCTTGGACTCTACCTGCGGTGCTCTGCATTTTTCCAAAGGGAAGAATGAACTTTGGGGTTTAAAGAGCTTGGGAAGAGACACTGGGGCACAGTGCTTTTTGATTACATTTGTGAATTGTGATGATTCTTGTATTTTTTGTGAATACAGCATCTGTAAGTGGGAGAAGATGTTTTATCTCCTAACCTGTATTCTCAAAGCACAGCAGTTTGGGTTTTTATGTGCCAGATGTCAGTGTGCCCTGATTCTTCAGGCAGTTGGGATTAAAGCTTCCCTGTATCAGAGAGCTGTTACAAGGATAACTCCATTAATGCATGTGGAAATCTGGTACTGCAGCGATAAAGACCCTGTAAATATTTACACAGACAAGCAAGCTCATGGAAATTTTGCATTATTAGCTTAATGTCATTACAAGGAAGTAGTTGAGAAAGTCAGCAGTATATTACATTTGCTTTTGGTTTTAATTAAACATTGACAACATATCTGGTGCTGCTTCAAGCCACAAGACTCAGAGGGTCACTGCTCTAAATATTTTACAATCTGCAGGGAAATATCAAGTCTCAAGAGAAAGAAAAAAGTAACATAGCCGCTATAAGAATAAATCTTGCCAGTCAGACCTTTTACACTTTTAAGAGTTAATAAAATAGTGGGTAAAGAACAACCAGAGGATATAATTTATTTGGACATTCAAAAGCCTTTTGATAAACACCCATACAAGAAACTGTTAAGGAAACTTGGTAACCACAAAGTGAGAGGTAAAGTCCTGTCATGGATTAAAATCTGGTTATAAATGGGTATGGAATAAATGGCCAATTCTAGCAGGGAAAGAGATTAATAATGAGGTGCCCTAGAGAGCAGGACTCAGACCAATATTGTTTAATGCTTTATTAATAACCTGGGGGTGAGTAGTGAAGTGGCAAAAGTTGATGTCAATAGAAAAGTACTTAGCTTAGGTCAGGAGGAACTTCAGAAGAATTTAATAAAATGGCAGGACCATGCACAGAAGTATGAGGGCAGCTTGGAAATTGCCTTCAAAACCCACAGCAGCGCTCCCGCTCCTCCTGGCACGTGGACCCATCCCTCCCACATCTCTACAAAGCTGAGGGTAGGTAAGCTGAGGACAGGCAGATGTTTCCAAGCATCTCAAGTACTTTTTCACTCCTCCCAGTTGTTGCCCAGCTCCCCAAGTTCATTATGCCAGGAGGAAAGAGTGAGCTCCCACATGGCAGGCCCCTCTACCAGCCTGTGAATAATATCCCTGCGAGCTCCTCCAGTAATTGTTTAAAAAAGCTGATGTGAGTTCCCATGGCTGATCCTTCCCTGAGGACACGCCAAACGCTCTAGGTCACCTCTCACAGGCATTTCGAAAATTACGTGTTTGGTCTGACGAGCGTGACACGGCAGCAAGCCTCAAGTCTGCTTAGTCTAACAACGTAAGCTCCTGAGTGCTGCCTGGCACCTGGAAAAACAAAACCTGCCAGCACAGCTGGGGTGCAAATACCTATATGAAAATAGCAGTCACATCATCTAGTGCGTAACAGGGTAAAGACACAGGCAGTTGCCTGAACTTATGCCACTGAGCTTCTGGGTGCGTTGTTTAGGTGAGTTATTTACTCTGTGGCTTTTTCTTCCCACTATTTCACTCTTACGGTGTGGCTGTGTCTTGCTTGACCACGTTGATGTGTAGCATCATGACCTTGTGCAGGCCTGAATTCACGTTGCAAGCTCTTTATTTGAGCCTGGTACATGGACAAATGTACTTACCAGCAGCCTGGATGACGTTCAGTGCTATCTTTGTGTAATCTCATTGCTGCCAGTCCTCTGTTCCAACTGTTCTGTCTTCTCCACAGTGCCACCCAAACACAGTGCAGGCTGCTATGGCTTTTGAAAGTAATGACGCGCATGGCAATTCAAATGGCTGTTTTTCGCAGGGATTTATTATTGTCTTCTTTTTAACCAGTGGGTCATTTCCAAGGATACTATGCTGGAAAAGAAAGTAACTCATAAAGAAAGGTTTTTAAAAATCCTCGTGATATGACTTGTAAAGTATTTTGAAGTACCACCCACAAAAGAAATTGTTTTTAAATCCCCTCTTTCCTCTGATGATTTATATTACATTAGAAATCCCCCGTGTTCCCAGCGTCGGGACCCCAGAGTAGTAGGTGGGGTGTCAGTGCTGACCACAGAGGGCTCTGTTCCCAAAGGGAACTGGAAGGAGTCACACCCCAGGTGGGAAGTCCACATGCACGTGGCAAGTGACTTACCTCCGATCATGCAACACCCAGGAGAAAACCCAGGGCTCACCCCTCTCAGTGAATCATGCCACCTCACCTTGTCCCCGCGTTTGTTGTTCAATCCAAGCTCTTCATGGCTTGTGGGCACTCTTGGATTCTTACTTTTCCTTCTTTTTTTTTTCTTCATAATCTGAAATGAAAAACCATACACACATGCACATAATATGCATTCTGCCTAATAAACAATAATCTAATGCTTTAATGCAGGGGGACGGGCTCCGGGTGCGAATAGGCTTTATTTGTGGAGTTTTATGAATTGACATCAAATGAGGACCTGCTCAGAAGTGAAGGAACAGCTTGAGCAGCACTGATCTAACTGCTCAGCACGTGTAACCAGGGGTTCTGCCAAGGATCAGGTTGGAAAGGAGTGATTTTGCAGGCCAGGGGTGCGTGCTGTGTTTGCTGCTGAGCCGGAGGCGCAATTCTCTCTGGCTGTGGTTCACAGAGTTATTATGGGAAGCAAAATGTTCAGGCAACATCAAGGTAACATTTGCAATAAGTATGATACTACATGAGCATAGTGCGCAGTCATGCAAACGTGAAGGTCACTGAATGATTTGGGATTAATGGTTTAAAACTAGTATGTTTTATCATCAGCGCCATTAGCACCATCACTTTTCTCCATAAGCACCATCCAAAGAAAAGCTTTGGGAGCTTGTTCTGAGGAAACAGGATAGGCCGGAGTCTGGGGCAACCCGTGGCTCTGGGCAGCTACAGCATTAAAGCAAGAAAGCCTAAAACAAGTATTTGACTTCAAACTGCCAAGGCAGAGCCCTGGCATTTCCCTGGAAGTGGCTGCCCTCTGCATGCCTCGCCTCGCTGCCCTGCCCAGATGCAGTGGGAGGTACGGCTGCCTTCGCTGTGTTTAGTACTTGTCTCTCCAGGCTCTGTTTGTGGTCTTCCTCTCTTTCCCATCTTCACCACTGAGCCTACTTCTTCCAGCACACCCCCTTTTCCGTCCATGCAGCAAGCCCCTCCGGGCATCCTTCTGCTTCTTCCTCCTGCCGGCAGAGAAAATAGCAGTTTCTCTGCTCTGCTCTGCTCCTGCTCCTGCTCCTGCTTCTGCTTCTGCTTCTGCTTCTGGTGCTCCTCCTCCTCCTCTTCCTCCTCTGGGCTTTTGAGGGCTGCGGTGACCGAGCCACTTCCAGCAGGGCAAAGCTGATTCTTTTCCTCCTGACTCCCAGACCAATTAGCAAAGGCTGGCATTTTGTTAATACAGGTGTAATTAATCACCACCAATGTTTTTATTTTAGTTCCTCTGTCCCTATAGTCTTGAAGAGCTTCAGGAACTGTACGCTGTTATACGTAGAAGATACTGATGTGGATATTTTGCCAGGCCATAGAATCCTTTGTGGCAGTAGTAGTTTTTTTAGAGGACTTAAACAATTTTGGATTAAAATCAGGACAGAAATACAAGGGCCAGACTGGATGTTGTCTGAATCTTAGTTGCTCCAGCAGCATAGAGCAAAGGAAAAGATCAGGAGCAGAGTGTTTTGTACTCAGAAGACGATTACTTGCTATCTACCAGTTCACAGCCATGGCAAAGAGGAAGACCTGGATCTGTAATTTATCCCTGTGCCTTTGGTATCTACCTCCAAGGGTGCTGGCAGGATAATTGCAGTAGTGGTTCTTAGAGATGGGAATGCGGTACTTCCTATGAGAGAACCCAAGACTGAGTCCAAGAAAGATGTCAGGTCACTTTACAGCCTCTCATTTGAATAGACAAGATTGAATTGTTTCTCAGAGTCACTTAAAAAAAAAGGCATGTGAAAATGTCAGAGAATTTCCTCTTTCCCTTTCCCACCCAAATACAAAATCAAATAAAAGCAAACACATGGGACACAAATATAAGAGCAGCCCCCTCTTCACGCATTCTCTGTGATACACAGGCTGTTTCCAGATGTACGGATTAGACCTCATCCAACTAGTGCTTAAAGCTCAGCCTTAGCATATCGATTGAATACTCACCAAGTTGGAAACTTCTGGGAAAACTAATGCACTCGGTGGTCAGGCTCACACCTTCGGCCATGGTACTGGTCACTGCATCTATTCTGTGGTCCTGTTGCCATCTCTTCATTCCAGTTAGACCATTTTCAAGCCTGCTAAAGCATAGATTTAAAGTCCTTGGAGTGTAATTAAAAATGAAAAATAAATCATTATTTTTTTTGTCTTTTGCCTGACTATTTTTAAATCAACTGTTGCTACGGTATAGGAAATATATAGCCCTGACAGTACAAGCAGTGAAGTACACTCATGGTGAAAAAGCACAGCATCAACACTGCATCACGTATAAAAACCCAACTGCATCATGTAAAAAAACCAAACCCACAAGTGTTTAAAAGCACTTCAGGATCTGCACTCAGAAACAGTTCAAGATTTTCACGTTATGTGTATGAACACCTCACATAACTACTTTTGCTCATTGAGTATTTATATGTGTGGTTGGACTCTGGATGAGAATTTTTCAGACGTAAATATGCCTGCAGTAATAGCAGGTACATGGGCAATAGGGCATCGCTGCGCTTGTGCAGATCTCACCCCCTAGGCTGTAGTTATTACTGCCTAACACGGTGCTTAGTATTTTTGGTCCTGATTCCGATCCTAACCTGCTTCAGCACTGACCTCTTATTTTGAGTGATATTGGTATGAATAAGACTAGACCAAGGTTCCCGGGGCTATAGATGTACAACAGGCATGTCAGCTTTACAACAGCCAACTTTATGGTGCCAGCATAGGGTTTTTATGTTCATGTTATGCACTAGAAGAGCCTGGGCATCCCAAGAGGGAGAACTAACTGCAAATGGGACTCAGGACAACCGTCAGGCTGAGAAAAGAGCCGCTTAAGCTCATCAGCAAGTACGGAGTGCAATATAGAGTTAGGTGCCTGGCTTAAGGCTGAAAGGTGATGCCTCTGCACTTGGGATTCGGACCCTGAAACACCCCTAGCTCCCGTGAAAAAGCAGAGACTGAGGCTCTGTACTGCTACCTCATCGTGTAACCTGGTGGTTAGGATTGTCCTGCAGTCCAGGAGACCTACATACCTGAATCCCTGTACTGCCTGACCTCTTACTGGAGTACTCTGGCAGGAGAGTACGTGATGGGATTCCCTCCACCATGACTACTCATGATGGGCTGTGTATTAAAAACTATTACGGAAATTGTTCTGCACTGTGGTGTTTTTTATCAGCTGCTGCATAAAAGAATTGAGAGTCAGTCCCTGGTTAAATGATGAATGGAAGAAACAGAGACACACGGCACACACATTTCCAGCAGTTAGGGCGCGTTTAACTCAAACAACGCAAAAGGTGGATTTAAAGGCCAGTCTGCTGACGTTGGCTTTAGGAAAGTAAACGCACTGACTCACAGACCCAGGGGAGATGCCCAGCGGTGCTCTGCGAGGCCGGCTGAGCCCCGAGGATGGCTGCAGAGTCAGGCCCTCCCCGGGCGCTCACGCCTGCGTGCCTCGGCACGTGCCCCGCGGGAAGGGGAGCGCCCCGCAGCCTTGGCTGGCAGAGAATGACCTGCCAACTGGCTTTGGGCACCCCTGGGTCAAGGGTCAAAAGGATTTCTGAGGATTTTTCAGGTTCTGAAGCTTCCAGGTGCTTAGAGAAGCAGGTAATGACTACATCTCTCTATGGAAGTGTTTTTCTCACAGCGGTTTGAGGATGGATATATCCTCAGTCAAATGTGGTTACACTTTGCGGGTGGCTTTTTATTCCCACCTTTCTGTAAAGCGTAATAGATACCAGCCAATAAAGTCAGCAGGATTGTTTTGCAAGTAGAAAAACTGTATAATTGTGTATAGTCCTTTATTATTCATATAATATTCCTTGATAATTTGGCTCTGTTTATCCTAAGAATTAAAAAAAAATATATATGCTGTTATTCAGAAAAAAACCCAAAACCAAAAAACCTTAAAAATTGTTTTAGTCCTCAAATGTAAGTCAGAGACTGGAGCCACCTTTCAATCTAGCAAAATCACATTGATCTCAACTGCTTTTCCAGAAATGCTGAGAATTTTATATTCTTTGAGCACCCCGATGGGCTGAAAATATTCCTGAGAGATTAGTAGGCTCTCAGCTACTGCTCCAATTCATAGAAATTAAACCTTCCATCATCTGGTTTTTATATTTGGAAAATGTCAGCTATACTTCCTATCACGTATATTGTTGCTTCAATGCACTGAGCCTTCTGTGAATTTCAAAACACATAACTCAGCTCTCAAGCATTTCTTTTGTAAATATTGATAATGGTTTCAAGTTCTTTATTAAATAACTTTTTAATGAGTTTGAGGACAAAGAACTATTTTTTCACAGTCTCACAAAGATAAGAATCATAACATATCTTTCTGTACCATGGAACACATGGTTCTCAATACCTCATTGTGCAGCATAGGTTCTCCTCACTTTTAAAAAGTTTACTTAAACAAAAAAAGCCCCACAATTACAAGAAATAAAATCTAAGCAGGCCATACTAAAATGTCCAAAATTGCATGCAAATGCTAAGTGACAGCTTTGCAGGTCAGTGCGTGCTGGCATTTGGAGCAGCATTAGGAAGCTCCCTTTTCCCCTTTAATCCAACAGCAAGAACAGCTACAAAATGCCACCATCACTCCTTAATAAGGTTTAATGTATAGACCTCTCCTTGCTCAGTGTTATTTATTGCCTGCATTCTTACCAGAAAGGATCCCTGTGTATACACTTAGGATTGAAGACAATAAAATATTATGGCAAGGTTCACCAGGGGAAGTTTCCAGGGAGAGGTTTTTTATCAGTTTACAGGCATGGTCAAGGTCCTGCAGGGGAGCTCCTTTTTGGAGCAGGCTGTAAACAATTTACATGGGGAGGTAAGAGGAAGTCTTTAGGGTGCCTTGAAAAATGTTAAGTTATAGAAGTTCTGACCTCTGTCTTCTAGACCTGGCCCAGAGGACTGATGTTTACTAGCAAGCATGCGGCTCTCTAGGAAACTGCATACTGTCAGTGGAAGTAGGGTTATTTTTTTAATACATTTCAATTACAAGTTGGACTAGGTAGCGGTATACTAAATCAAATATGCTGTACAACTAATTTTCACTATAAAACCCCAAATGTTTACCTTTGAACTTAAAAATGTTGCCTTCAGGCATATAGTATTCCAGCCAGCTGTAGTTTAAATGCATGGTGCAGGTTCCGTAGCTTGCTTCTTCATTCAACAGTCAAAATCATTCATGTTTGCGAAGCAGAATTAAAAGCCGGCTAGGAACAGATTACTGGTCCCCTGATATTAGCCTTTCTTCTCACACATTCCCTCGAAGACTTTCAGGTCTAATAATAACATTTTCCTGTGCTGGTCCTATTGACAGCTTGAAACCTTAATGACAATCCATTTGAAATGTAAATACTTGGTCTTATTTGCATGTTTATTCAAGGGAATTTGTATTGAATCATTTAGCTGTGACACTACAAACAGAGGTCAAGAGAGAAACAAGGAAGTTTAGGTGCTTTTAGATGGTGTTTTAGGCCTGGCCCACAGCTGGACATGTTGCCAAAGCTGTGCTTTCTCAGAAGGCTGAGAGAGACATCTCAGCCTCTCCAGTCTCCACCTGCACAATTTTTCTTGTTAAAATTAAATACAAAGGCATGCATTTGCACTGCTGACTTTTGGTTGTTGTTTTGTTTTTTCCCTGAAGTCAGGATGGCAACAAAGCCACAGAACATCTCTATTAAACGTGTAACCAAAAGATAAGGGTTGGGAAAGGAGCTGTTGTTGATTACTGGCTAGCAGGTTCTTATTTGCATCTATTATTTTAACGATGCTGAGACTTGGCTGCAGTGTTTAGGACGTGTTAGGTCACTGAGAGCATTCCAAAGGTATCTTTTCAGCCGTTTCCAGTTAAGGAGTATATTTTACTGAGTTGTGAATTAGAAGAACCATTCAATCTTCCATCTTTGTCATTGTGCCAACACACGGGAAATGACCTCGTCCTAAAAGCTGAGCACCTGCAACTCTCATTAAGATCCATCTAATGTCACCCATTGCTTTTCAGACTCCTAAACGGGCCTCTTACAATCTACCTGCTTCAAATTCCCTGAGGATTTATTGGCTCAGAACACAGATTACTTGTCTTGGTATCAGGGATTTCCTTTCTTTTGAACAGGAACATAAAAACACAAAGAAAGTCTAAACTCAAGTAATGTGAAAATATTGTGTTTGAATCCAACCCATACATTCAGAGTTAGAGTTGAATGTCTGACTTTAACTTGAAATGTGATGCTTTGACTCTGCATATGATCTTACGGCATATAAAATGTTTGGAAGCCTTTGAAAAAATGGAAATATTCTTGGCTTTGGTTATGGTCTTATTATTATGCTTTCTTTAATGCATTTATGGTTGGCACAATAGATCTTTACATTTATCAAGCTCGGGTAGCAAGTTTCAGGACTCGTGAAATCTGTGTCATTACTGATTGTAATGGTACTACGCTGTCAAGTCTGTTGTGCACTTTACAGATGATGTATCTTTAGGTGAGAAGATCCTCATGCATAAAAGCTATAGTCCAAAAGCTTGATCCAAATCTTCCTGAAACCTTTCCAGTTTATTTCAGTGACATGTGGGACTAAGTTTGAAACGCTGAGCTCTTCTTTCTTAAGAGGTGAGCAGTAAAGTACAGGCACCTGCAACTTTACACTACCCTGAAATTGCCCTACTTTTGCCCTTTTAAATTCAGACAAAGCAATAAAATTTAATGTGTATGTGCACTTACTGCATTAAAATTAATGGTTTCATTTCCAGGCTGATTACTGACCATGATCTTAAATGAAATTAGTTCTCCTAGAAGATGGCTAAGTACCCTTAGAAGTGAATACAATTTTTTAGACATAGTAAAAATGCAACATAGAGAGAAATGAAAATTTCATGTGCAACAGGCCCAAATGCCTTAGTGATCTCAGGTTTTTTTGATAGGTCCTGACAAGAAATAATCTCTGAGCTTCATTCAACAGCTGACTCAAGTCTGAGTTAAAAGGAAAAAAACAACAGTTGTCTTGAAAGGTTTAAATGTAATCCCTTCTAATGAAGAATATTTTTTTTCCATTGCTCTATGTTCGCTTTTAATCTTATCAGAAGTCTTCTGGAAGAACACCTAAGCAACTTTATACGTGGCTTATTTTGAAGAAGAGATCATACATTTATCGAGCATGTTCAGCAATGTTCTCCCAGGGGTGACTTTTGTATTATGAGAGTAAAACTTTAAAGCACATAATTAATTAGCAGTCAGAGCTAGCTGGATGTGAATGGAAGTGAGGAGCTTGCAATCAGACCAAATTAATACAGTCACGTAGTCTGCAGAGCCTGCAAGCTTACGGTGCCATGCAGCCAGACGCTGCGTGACTCCAGGAAGGAGTCAGTCCCTGTCCCACAAGTCTGTTATTGAAAAGAAACTCTTTGCCATTCTGTGAAGTGATCTTCAAAGATTTTAAATTATTCTAAAACTGATATTGTTACCCATACAAATACTGATCAGTGGTTCACTCTTCCATCAGTCAACTTGAAATGCATGGAATTCTTTCAAGGCTGGAGTATGAATCGAGGGGAATGAATGTGTTCTCAGGTAAGAATTTAATCAATAGGAAAAGGTATCTGAACCAGGAGATGACTGGAAGACATAGTGTCAAATAACCTTGTACTGTAATTTCACTGGGATCCCATAAGCTCTGAAATCAAAGCTAGTTCCACTGAATGCCGTCTGTGCTCCCAGTCCTATTCAAAAGTTGGCAAAGTATTATCTTCATAGCTAGTCATGGTGTACAAAGTATGATGGCATTGTGTTAATGCATGGACTGTTTATTACACTTGCTGTACTTTCTAATATAGTAATCTTTCCTCATCTTTGCATTCATTACATGTTCTCATAACAGATGACCGAAGTTGCGAAATGTGAGTTGTGTATCAAACTTTGCAGAAACATAGGGGCTCTCCCTGTGCATCTTCTAACATGTTAATAGACATACATGCAGGCTGCATACTCAGCAATCAACATCTAACAGCCTTCACAAGTTTAGCAATCAACATCTGGAAAATTGGCAGAACCAAGCTCGGGATTTGGATTATAGCTTTTTTTTCACAAGGTGTGCAATTGTCCTAGGCAAATAAAGCCCTTAAGCCCCATAAGGAGCTTTAGAGTATGCAATTACTTTAAAGGACAGCCATTTAAAGGACACTGAAAGCATCACAAAGTTTTACAGCCTATGTGGCAAGACTTTCTGGCTCTTAATTACCGAACTCAAACCAATGATAACAGTTTGTCTCATGAGGAAAAAAATATCCTGATAGATGTTCCTAGTCATACACACAGTTCAGCAGTTGGGGATCTCTGGATGGAAGAGTACAGGTATTTTTCTTTAGTTCCTTCTGTTAGTTACCTGCCAGGGAAAAAAGAGTTGTGCAGGTACCCCAACATTCCCCTTATTTTCTCCCTGAATATGAGCTCTACAGTGGTGCCAGAGAACAGAAGTGTCTTTATATTATATTGCAACAATGGACCAAAGGACATTTTCCTGAACCTAATCACCGTATGTAAGAAAGGCAGCACTGTAGCTAGGACCCAGAGGGAAGAAGCCCACAAAGTTCTTTTGTAGGCTGTTTTCTTGTGGAAAGGATTCAAAAATGATGCTGCTGAGCAGTTGATGCCTTATTTACTTTCCTGTTTTTGTTTTAACCCAGACTGACTTACATAAAAGGAGACTCCAACATACTCACCCAGCACTTCTCGCTTGAGGCGATGAACCTAGCAATTTAATCTATCAGTTGCACCAAACCACAGCACACTTTTCTAAGCTTAGCCTGTTATTGTCTTTCAGGCTGCAGAATAACCCAGGGCGATGGAACAGTTACTGGCACTATAAATGTTTTCAGACACTGAAGCTAGTAATATGCAATCTTATTTGAATTAAATTACCTCTTTAAGAGAGTCTGAAACTGGATGACTTCATGTAATTCATTATGTTTAAGAAGGCGGTTTAGTGTGGCAAGTTAAAACCCATTAAATTGCTCTGTAGTTTTCTTGGCTGTGGTTGTTTTTCTTAAGTGAAAGTAATTAAACATAAATATTTACTAATATCCCAGGCTGTGAAACTCTATAGCCAGTAAGAGGAACAAGGAGAACCGACCCAGCGTTGGCTTCCTACGTTAATACCCCACGCTGCTGAAATGTGCTTGCTGACTTTTTCACAAACAGGGCCAGCCGATGTGGAGCTCAGGTGGGGAAATCAGAAGCCGAGCAGTTGAATTTATTTAAACAAGGGGAGGAAACCACCACTAAGATGTGATCTTTTTTTTTATATGCAGGATTGATGCAATGGGCAGTAAGACATCACAAGTAAATTGGCTTTTCACCTACTGATCCTGTCCAAAGACCTGCTCCGAAAATCTGTTGATATCAATGGAAAAAGCCCCCTGAGTTGCGTGGGTCCTGCATCAAGGCCATACTTTCACAAGCACTGTAAATAAGCACAGGCAAGCCCAGCCACAGAGACAGCACTGCCTTCTGCTGCGCTAGCCATCCCACCTCACTGCTGCTAAACCATCTCCCTCCGGCCAGCACAAGTGTTGGCTGCGGCCACGTGGAGAACCAGTACCAGCAAATACCAACCAGGGTCGGTGCTGCCAGCTTAGCTTAGCTTAAGGTTTCTGTTGCTGTAAAGCAAAACTCCCCTTGCCAGGCTACTGTAAAGCTGGTGAGATGGCAGACACTGGTAGGGGCAGGAAACTGTGTTAATCTAAGTAATATAAACTCCCAATATGTGTGTTCTTGAGGGGCCCATCAGGACACCAACAAATGGGTCCAGACTGGCCCAATGTGCCCAGTGGACATCTCAGGGTTAAAACTCCAGCTGAGACCTCTTCAGATCTGATTTTCAGAGACAGGTATATGGGACTTAGCCTTGAAATAGTACTCTCTACTCTCTCTTTATACTCCGTTTGAAACTAAGGGACCTCTTGTAACTCTTTAGGAGTCCAAGGTAATAGAATTAAGCAGAGTTAAATTATTTGTATGCTGTAGTACTTCACTAAGTTGATCTATGGACAGATTTTGCCCTTTCTACACAGCCCGGGCCTACTTCATGGTTATAGTAAGACCTCTTTTCCCCAGCATCTGACAGAAGGACTCTCATAAAAGACCCAAGTTCTCCTACGTGGTCAGAGAAATACGAATCTGCTTAGCTTGAAGAAGATATCAATTGCTGGCCCAGGGGCACTACTCCCAAAGTGAGGTCCCATGCACCGAGAAAAAGAGCAACAAAACCTTAAAGCAGATGGCGGCTAGGGACAGACGTATGCCTGACCCCCCACCTTCTCCGTACCTGCTGCTTTCCGTCGCCTGCACGGCGGGATGCGAGGGCAGCCAGTGTCTCAGAGCGGCAGGCTGGGGCAGCGCGGCCTTTGCAGAGCAGGGGGTGCGGGAGGGTTTCCCAGCCCCGAGGGCGGGTGCTGAACCCTCTGCCCCCAACACAGCCCTTCCATCACCCCAACTGCGGCGGGGTGCCCCAGGGCCACAGCAGCACCCCTCGGCTGAGCGCCCAGACGAGCAACGTTATTAAAAATATCATGAAGCTCTAAAGCCAAGCAGCTCGGCTGGAACAGGTGTCAGGCAGGGGGAAAGCTTGAATTACAGGGACAGGGGAGGTTTATTAGCAAATTCTTTGGTTGAGCTTTTACCCAGAGATCTTGTTGCTGCATGTTTAATACTGCTGATGCGGCTGTGCATTTTTTTAGGCGAATGAGGAACACTGAGTTGTTGCATTCGTATTTGCCATCCACATCCACCCAGAACAGGCTGCGGAAGGTTTGCCCGACAGGGTGCTCAGCGTGCAGGCAGAGAAGAGGATTAGAACAAGAGTAACAAATTTGTGGATTGACTTTTTTGTCCCGTGAAGTAACAGCCCTGTAAACTATCTCCCCTGTCCAGCAAGGAGATGTCGCATGAAGAGTGACACTGCACTCTTCCCGCTGACCCCTCAGAAGACACATTACAAAGGTCCAAGTCACCCCCAGACCACTGTTTCTTTGCAAGTCCTGCCAAGCAGGGTGGCAGTTCATGCAAAGCACACTGTTAAGGCACATGACGTATTTCAGTCGTGGTTAAGCCCAAAACCTTCTGCCAAGAATGAGCTTGTTAAAAGCTGCTTTAGTCAGGAAGATGAAATACTAAGCTGCCTGCCTTTACAAGACAATAGCTCGTAGGAGCTGAAATTCGGACATTTTCCTTTGGAATAAGCTGGCTGGATCATTTCAGTCTTTGGGGGGTATAAAGCGCAAAGAAACTGCCAAAACGATTTTAAAAATGAGCTATAGGCACGGCTGGGAAGCAATCTGCGTGTTCTGCCAGAAGAGGTTTCCCCACGCGTGCTCCCAGCTCTGCCCCGCCGGCCGGGTGCCCGCAGCCCCGGGCCTTCCTCCTCCTCCGGCTTCTCACGGGCCTTTCACTGGACGCCGGCTCCCGGTGGGCAAAGCTTCGTTTCAGGCAGGGCCCCGCGCTCTCTTTGGCAGCACAGCAGCGAGGGGCGAATTTTTCTGCCGATAAGGATTGACAGTAAAAGAGGACATCGGACGTTTGCTAAGGCTGTTGGATACATGGGAAGAAAACCAGTTAAAACTGTATTTTTTGAATGAGCAAGCCCTTATCTAATTTATAAATTAGTCAGCCGGAGCAGCCTTCAGCCATTTTACCCCAGGCTGAATTTTTGACAGATTTTTGTCACCGATTCAGTAGGATTTGTTCAAATGGATACCTGGAAGGCAAATTGCCAACAAAAGTTCAGGTCTGAAGGTGCTAATTCAGTAGATGGCATGTTTCTATCCAAAGTAATACTAAGTGAATACCGAGAGCCAGGCTTAGTACTTTTGTGTGAAATCTGGAAGGCAGCTTTCCGTAGTCTGAGAGCATAGCCATCTCCTTTCGGCACACAGAGGACTCCTGGAGTCCGAGATGCTTCATTTAGGAGGAGCGTGCTCAGGTTTTCACCCTTCCTATTCGTACAGGAGACAGACAGAAGTGGAGTGGCCGGTTCTCAGACCCGGGGAGCCAGCCTGCAGTTGTGCTGACGCTGTGCCCCTGTGCCCCCTGTGCCCCCTCTGCCCGGGGACAGGGCAAGGCGCACGCGGAGCTGGGCTCCGCACCAGGGTTTCTGCGCCAGCGCGGTATTGCTGAGCAAGTCAGTCCTGGCCGGCTGCATTCTGGCTCACGGGTGGCACTGGGAGCAGGGGCCCAGCCACAACTAGCATGAACTGCCGTGGTATCGCTGGACAGAACAGAGGTAAAATCTCTGCTAAGTCTGAGAAAACATTCATGCGTTCACGTCCCAGACAAATTTGG
Source organism: Haliaeetus leucocephalus (assembly GCF_000737465.1). Classification (NCBI taxonomy): domain Eukaryota; kingdom Metazoa; phylum Chordata; class Aves; order Accipitriformes; family Accipitridae; genus Haliaeetus; species Haliaeetus leucocephalus. The sequence goes on along the minus strand of NW_010972962.1, from coordinate 3,256,596 downwards.
TTCCTAGTGCTGCCTAACAGTGAGTGAAGCCGCTTTTTTTGCTTGTTTTCTCATCCAAAGGCTCTAACAAACCCTCAAGAGATGTTGTAGCAAATCTGATGCCAGCAAATTTGATAATTTCTGTACCTTCAGGGATTCTTCTACAAATTTATCCTTTTATTCTAATTGCTGTGAGTATTTCGGTCTGCAACGTGATTCAATCGAGCAAATCAAGGAGAATGATAAAAGGGATAAAAGTTTCTTTCCACTGCATTTAATTGGGAGTTTCCCCACAACCTGTGTGGCAGTAATAGGCTTAAAGTCTTATTTGTACAGTAATGCTTGATTTACTTGTTTCTCCCCTTCTTCCTTTCTCTTCCCGTGGTGGCACATTATTGTTTCAAACCGCTGATCTTTGCTGCGGTCTCTTGTTTCCCACAACTTGCATTGCTGGGATGTTTACTTCCTGGATTTAATTCTAATTTAGCTACTACACTAATCCTTAAATAAATCTTTTTCAGTTCAACTCTTTCCCTTAACCCTATACACCGATGTTTACACTAATTTAAATAGGCAGGATATTAGATTAAAGTTAATTGAGGGAGTCAACATACTAATCCAGTTTCTACAGGTTTACACCCCTGAAGAAAATATTAAAAGCAGCCATATAAATTCCCCTTTCTCATAGTCCGAGTGAGGGAGAATACATTTGGAGAGTGGCCTACTATTGGGTTTTGGAAACCCAAGTCATTTGTACTGTTAGTTTCTGAAATCGTCAAACAGTGTTAGACAACACATGCAGCTAAGCTGAATTGTCTCGTTTTCCCATTTTAGGGCTGACAGCTCAGGAAAGCCGTCTGAACATAGCTGGAGAAACAAGTTTCCATGAGAGCAAATGACAACATATTATCAAACTGTAATAATCCATATAGTATTTCCAAACAGTACAACTAAAACGAAAAAAAAAAACCCAAACAACAAAAACCAACCCCCCAAAAAACCCAAAACAAAAAACAAACCACCAAAAAATCCCAACAACTTGAATTAAATGACTTGAATTAAATGTTTTGAATGATATGGTTTTTTAAAGAGACAAGACTGAATTTTTAAAACAGCTGATCTAGTAGTCCAATTTCCAGCTCACAAGTCATTTAGACCAACATCTGTTGGTGCAAATTTTCACCTACAATTATGCGCAAGTATAGTCTAAACTGTATAAGCATCTAAAAGCCAATATAGTGATATCTAAATGACAAAAAAATCGTCAGATTTAATACAGACAAAAAAACCCCAAACCAACAAAAAACACCACCCAAACATTTAAAAAATTCTGTTCCACAGCCTTTTTTTGTCTTAAGATAAGTTTATCCATCTTCTGAGTGTGCTGCAAGTTCTAGCTATTTTCTTGCACTGTGAGGGAATGAAAGGCCATGATGGGAACGTTTTTGTGATTTAACAAAAGTTGGTATTTTTTTGTGATTTAACATTGGCACTGAGATAGTAACTTCAGGTAATAATTTAATTATGTTCTATATTGCACAGGTGTATAAGAAAGTGGCTTACGAGTATTACTGCAGCTGTGTATTTTGTTTCTGTCTTAAAGAGTTACAAAAAAGCCTAGCAATGGAGAGGATGCAGAGCTGCATATAAAATAAAGTTAATTCTATTCTACAAATCAATACCTATGAAGTGTCTCCTTCTGAAAAACCAAAATCCACTTTTGACTACAACAGACGGGAGTTCCCAGAGCAGAAAGCCACACAGAGTCACATCACTCTCCTTTTAAACTGCAAACACCTACCTTTCCTTCATGTCCCCTTGTAATGAATTGGATGCTGACTTATGCCAATTAATAAACGTGACCCAGGGTGAAAATCTGCGGCGAATAGCAGCAAATCAAATTCTGAACTCCTCCTATCAATCGCTTGTCCATAGCCCATGCACATATTTATGTAATAAATTCACTCACTGTACTACGCCGAATCCTGTTAAACCCTGAACACTCTGGGGCAGAAGTTGTAGCTTTTCCCTGCCAGGTAGGTGTTTACGAGCCTGGTAGCACCAGAAGCGTTTCTGGAGCCCACAAACATAATTTAGCTGCAGTAATGTGAAATTACTGAGCCTGTCTCGTGCCGACATGTGTTACACACAATTGTAAAAAGGAAAAAAAGTTTAACAGCTTAGCCACAAAGGAATGTTTATATCTGATTACACTAACTGCTAATTTAATGGTAGTTAATCAGTGGCATGTAATACAAGCCGAGCAGCCCAATGGATTTATTGATGAATGGCATTTAAAGTTATTGTTAGAAAACCGGTGCAGTTGTTACATTCAACAAGCAGGCACAGAGCCCTATCAAACAGTAGTGTGTTTGCTAAGGGCAAGTTTCTGCTTCAGCTCGCAGTGCTTCAAATCCTGAGTTACTCCACTGGACCAATAGGCCAGCGTGTGAACTACAGGGCCAGTCCTGCACAGCACAGAAGAGATCCCCCGAGGTTGATACCAGTAAACATCGCATTGCTGGGACAAGCTCTGAATTTCAGAGAAAAGCAGGCACCCTCCTGGAGCCCACGTGCTGCTCCTACCTGCCTTCAGCCACTGGAACAAAAAATACCATAAAGAAGAAGTCACCAAGGCTGCAACTTGAGGCTGAAATACTGGAGTGGGATTTTTATTCTTCCGTCTTTAGGTGTACCTGTGCTTCTCTCCACCACCCACAGGTATATAAGCTGCAAGGGGCACATTTGTTTCCCCCTCGAAGTCAGCGGGGGCTGAGGAATGGATGCAGCCCTGTGCAAATGCAGCACTGGCAGCTGCACAACAGCATCACTTCCCAGTGTGTAAGCTTGCCTACACCTGGGCTGAGGGGGGCTAATTTATGGGAGAGGGAAAGAAAGGTACAGCTGCTTTATCCTCTCTGGCAAATATTGATCTGCCTGGATGCACACTCTTCACCTCCCCAAACCTGACCCATACAGCTGCCATGTACCATGCAGCTTGCTTTCCTTAGGTTGAGATATGAGCAAAGGGAGCCTGCAAAGCAGTGCTTGAAGCAGATTCCTGTGGAGTGCATCCATACTCGAGATTAAAAAGCAGAGAAAAGCTTTTTAAAGAAGATCAGACTGAACCTTTTTACTCATGGAGGCTTCCCCGAGTGGCCGCTGCTCCCTGCTCTCCCCTGGAGTGCTGCAGCATCCAGCTGTCCAGCCTCAGCCTCCTGACCCTTTGGCCAGTTGAAATCATCGGGAGTCTTTACTCCTGACTTGGCTGGGATGAGGCCAGCTGCCAAGTAAGAGGCATCTGTAAAGGAGTAAAAAGTTTAAAATTATGTCAGTTATTTATTAATGGGACACAGTTTGCTCAATGCTGCCAAAATTTAAGAGCTTCTGTTTCTTTGCGAGCTTCAGTTCCTTCTTGTGTAACCATCAGGAACGTATCCAGCATTGCCTATTTCATGAACAATTTTCTTTTATCATTTAAGTGGAAGATTTCAAAGACACAAGATGGTAAGTTTTCAGGCTGTTAGCAATGGCCACAAGAAGAGCAGATAGAGAAAAAAAATAGTGCACTTGGAGAGACCTACCAAATGAGGTGCCTTGTGACCCAGCATTATAGTGATGGGGTGTTTGAGAAGGGCTCACTTGAAACATAAACCTGGTCAAAACCTTGATACTGTATTAAATTCACCCCGATGATATTATTGTAGGGAAAACCAAAAAACTAGCATGGCAGTAATTTCTCATTCAGAATTAAGTGTAAGCCAACCCTTAGAGGAGGCAGTTCATTAAATCACCTCCCAGCTTGTGGACAAGTGTGGGGTGCCCCAATAGGCTTCCCATTCCTAATGGAAATAGTAAGCTGTGCTAAACCAGTTGCACCTTCCTAGAGCAGTTTGTTAATAAAGTCTACCATTAGCATTATAACTCTTGTTTGATCCTGCACAACACAGGTATAGAAATGCACATCTGCAAGTAAAAAATACAAGACAGGAGACACAGGGGAATTAGGTGTCAGACATGGGAGCTTGGCTAGGGATTTTCCAGATGACCCTCCTGCGGTGGCAGGATTGGGCACATGAAGCAGTTGATGGGGCTTATTAGTAAGAAAGACTTGCAAATTCTGCATGCATCCTCACAAACCTCATTTGCTACTACCTTACTCAGCAGCCCCGGTGAGGCTGCTGCATGCAGGCTTGTGGGTACTCGCAAAGGACTGCGAGAGGTGGGATGGGACTCCTCTGCCTTCGCCTTAGTCACCGAGAAGTCAGATATCTAATGCAAGCTACTTATCTGGGCTTCTTCTGTAATCAACAGTCCATAGATGAGGTGGGATGAGACACTGCTTAGATGCTTTTTGCCCATTTCTGTATCTAGTTGGAAGAATCACCCTCAGAAAATGCCTCTTCTCTCCATCAGCCATTAAGGGTGCATAGCTGACTAGGTTCAGGTGGCTTAGCTGACTGGCAGTAGGTGAAAAATCCCCTTCTGAATGGGTGTTGTTCAACCTTATGCCCTTTCTCATTGCCCTTCTACCTCAGGTCACAGCTGGGAAAGCACACAGGCAGCTGCAGTCCCAGAATCAAAAGTAAGTCAAAATGCATTTGGAGTTAAAAGTCAAATGCAAACAAAACTGCTGAGGTGTGCAAAAAATATACAGATCTGAAGGTTTAAGCATCAAGACTGTATTTTCCAGAAACCATGAGAGATTTCTGATCTCCCAAGATCCATGCTCACCCAGCACAAGTGTAAGTTCCCCTGCAGCATCAGGAAAGTCAGCACCTTTCTTGATGGGTTTGCTGGCACCAGCAAGATAAGCAGTTTAAAGATGGGCTTTCTCCCCTGTCCTCCCTCCAACTGGCAGCACCCTTCCTGGGAGAGTGCAGGAGCAGAGGAGGAATGCCATGGTGGTTGGTGGGGAGCTTGGGCCCAAGACGACCTTCGCTTTCAGATGAATCCCATAGGGATGGACCCTGACAGCTCAGATCAGCAGGGGGTTTACCAAGAGCAGCAGGACAGAAACCCACCTTCTCCAACAGCTTTGCAGGAACCCACCGATCTGTGGCAAGAAACTTTGATAAACATTTGCAACGCTGCTAAAATGTTGTGAAGGGTGGGAGACCTGAAGTCTGTACATAGGTCTGTCAGAGCAACCTATCAAGTCCTTCAGAAGAGAAACACTTGAATTAAACTAAACACAGGAGTCTTTGCATTACTGGAGCTGGAACCGGCTACACCCCAAGTACACTGCAAACCTGTGTTGGCAGCTGAAATAGATGCCAAGAAGTGCTTACAAACGGGTCTTCTGTGTCCCCTGTAGATGGAGACAAACATCATCTCGGCCCCTTCACTTTCTTCTCAGCTCTCCCCCGTCATTTGCCATTCATGTTGTGCTGGGCTAATTCCCCGTGCTGTGTATTTTTGAACAGACCATTAAAAAGTTGTGGTGCTGGTCACTTCTCAGGCAAGAGGGAGTACTCCGTACATAGGAGGGTTTGTTGCTTGTTTATTTCCAGAGCCAAATTTTTATTTCTTTCCAGCTCTGCACATACAAAAAAGCAGCAGTGGTAGACACAGACCGTGCTGTGGAATTTGTTGCTGGTCTGGTATAAACAGCCCATCCTGTGTATTGACCTAATGTAAACAGCCAGTAGCCTATATAAACAACCAGCAGTTGAGCTCAGGCTAAATGAAGCCCCAAAGTATGTCTGAGCAGCAAGAAATCAAACATCAATACATGTATTTCCAACTTGTAAACTGTTGTTTCTCTGCTTGCCAGAAAGAATTCTCTTTTTTTGGAGATTTCTTGAAAGTTTGGCATCACATAGTTTGGAGTTTCCCCAAAGAGTGGGGTCACCGGGGGACGTTGCTGCTGTCTCACAGCCCTTCCTGTACCCTTGGCTGAGCATCTCCCAAAAATCAGGCTTCCAGGGGAAGGACAAACACAGCAGCAGGGGCTGAAGGATCCTCAGGGAGGTGCAGGTTCAACCCCAACATCCTGAAGGAGATTTTGCAAATTTCAAATCTTCCCATTGGAAAAAGTGAAGTCAAACTGTATTGTTAGACCACATTTGCATGTATGATTATCCATATGGTTATCTTTAAGAACTGGATTGTCCTAAAAAGTTGTCTCATTTCTTAGAAAACGCGTCTTTATTTGGGGTAGAAGTCTATGAGAAGACAGGAGTCATTCAACATTATGCCTTTTTTTTTTTCTTTGAGATACTGCTCTCTTTGAAAGTCCCAGCCATTCTTAAAGAAATACATGAAATATTCTTTAAAATTCAGTTCACAGATCAAGATTAGTCTTTACTGTTGATTTGACTACACGGCTATTCTGCTGCTTTACTCTGAGACAAATACTGAACTGAGCTGGAATTAAATGGAAACAGTGAAAGAGAAGGGAGGGGATGCAAAGGGCAAAGAGATAGAAAAGAGGGGTAAAAGGGAGACCCTCATATAGCTATACTTAGTAACAGCAGGGAAAAAAAATAAATAGATGCAGTTATTTCGGGTGGCTGAGAGAAACTACAGAAAGAAAACAAGCCTTTTATCTTTAAATAATCCATCTGACTTCAGCCCACCTTGGCAGATAGCTGTTTGCTCTCCGAGGAGAAAGGAGCCAGATGGTTCTCATATTTCTAATGGCTGCATATCTACATGACAAACACCATCTCAGAGGTTAGCAGTAACTGCTGGAAGCTTCATTGGTGTGTGTGGGATGAATGATTAAAAGAACATGAACATTTTTCTTTTTTTTCTTTTTTTTTTCCTCTCTTCCCCTAAACCAGCCTGGGATGGTAAACACCCAGGCTGCATCTACACCTTCATGGAGTGGATGGAGGACTGTGATTTGGTGTGAGTTCAGCACTTTTCACTAACTGGATTCATTGCAAGTTTACAGAGATGGTCCAAAGCCGAGCCGTCTAGTGTAACCACGCCTCTTGCAAGACTGTTGACTTTTTGCATCCATACAAAGAATAAAAATCAGACAGAATTCAGCCTGAGGTGAACCCTGCTGGGACGTAATGCATTAGGTTTCTGTACTGCTGAACCATGTAATGAATCCCAGGGTTGGTACTAATGCAAAACTAGTGGTGATGTGCTAAATGGTTTAACTGCTCATAAAATGGTGGCTAACCACCTGTCCAGTTTTTAATCGGGCAGAGGAAGTTTAGCAGTAGTAATAAACCCATACTATATTAAGTTACAGTGGCTAGCTCTAAACAAAAGGAGAAAATAAAATTAAAAGTTAATTAAAATAGTTATGTTGCAAATAAGGAGTCAGGGAGGAAAGCAGGCTGAAGCCTTCCTGTTACTGTCCTGAAGGAAACAGGTTCTCATTCAGAAGAAGGTTTCACAGCAAAAATGACACTTCACACTACTTTAAAGCTACCTTGAGCTCTGTTTAACTATTCATAGGAATTGATTGGAGTGCAGGTTAAGAATTCACTTTGAAGCCTATCAGGATAGCTGCACCATTCAACCCTGCTTGGGGTAGTAACTGCATTTTCATTACAAAAACAAGATTTTGCCTCAAATTGCTGCGCTGTGTGAAAAAAATGCTCTAGGTGGCTTTTGAGAATGGAAACCTGTGTCCATCCTACTTTAGTTACATTTTCGCAAAGTGAAAAATAAAACACACTCTTAAAATAAGCTTACTTCAATATTAAATAACAACAGGGAAAAAAAAAAAGAAGAAAGAGATGCCTTAGCAAATATAAAACCTCACAGGCAGAATGGTTACTGCCAGAACAAGACTTAGAAATAATAAGCTAAATTTGAATCTTTAGGACTGACTGAAAATTAACACAGAAACATTACTATTCTATATCATGGTCTATCCAGCACTTTCTGTATCAGCGGCCAGTAAATGCATTCCCCCAGGTACTCAGAAAAAGAAAGTTGTGTTTATTTTTGAGATTCTGTGGTCTCCTGTATCATTCCATACGTACCAGTACCAGCTTACCCTTATGCTGTAAGAAGTGTCATATACTGAACTGCAAGATCATCAGTTATTAAGAGAACTTCACATAACTCCATTGCTTAATCTTTTATCCCCACTGTATTTCTTAAACTGTAGGTAAGGAACACCAATAGAGTCAAAGGTACCCACAAAGGTTCAGAAGCATCTTACAATTTATGTAAGGCTATACTTTTCTAAAAGTACTAGTTATAATTGAGACCATTATTATGAAATATAAGAAGGAAAAAAAATTATATACACTCTTACTGCCAACAGCTTAGTTCCTCGAGATCAGAAAAGTGAGAGATCAGGCACTGCTGCAAATACTTACACTAACTAACCAGGGCATGACCTCTCATCTTTAACCACTAGTTATTCCCAGCTACTTGAGAATTCTGCAGTGGGTGTATAAATTCAGATCTGTTAATTACAGCTGCTTCCTATTTCCTCTACAGCACTAAAAATAGCAAGATGCTGGCAGACAGTAATGATGAGGGTCACCTGAGAAGAGGAGTGCTCCTAATAGGTCACAGTTGCAAAAAAAATTTAGAAAACTTCATCAACAACAAAACTGTGAAGAGAATCTGAATCCCTGCATGCTTTTTTCTGGTACTAATGTTATCTGGTGTATACATATATATATATGTATATAAATATAAGAAGATTATTCTTTCTCCTTGCACAATTTGTTCACATTGAAAAAGATGGCCTTCCATTAGTTCTTTGCCAAAGACTGGAAATCTCAAGTAAGACCTCGCCAACTTGGGAGGGGAGCAAGCAAGTGACATTTCACTGTTCCCCTTTTACAGGTCACTGTGGCCACTGTCACCGCCATGCCGTGGTTGTCCTCCCTCGCCGGTGACACGCTGTTCTCTGCAGCTGTTACAGGGACAGGCACTCCGGTGCCAGCCGGGTCGGGACCCTGGGCACTAACGCTAACATCCCTCACCAAACCAGAGCTGCAAATAATTACTTGCAAGCACAACAGAGCTGATTAAAGCTGCTTTTATCATATTTAGACTTTATGGCAAGGGTTTTTTTAACCTAGAATTTCCAGAGGGAGTCTTCAGCAGCATCTTAAATTCCAACTAAGTGGATATGGAAGTGATATAGCTATTTGAAGAGAATATTGGTGATCTATTTATCGTTTGTTTAAAGGATGAAGGCACCACTAAGGCACTTTTCTGTCACAGGAATACGTATTTCAGCCAAGCGCAACAGTCTTCAAGGTTTTCTGTGGAAAAAATCCTTTAAAGGTCTCAGATGAGCAGGGCCACGGCTAATTATGTGTTGTATCAATATAAACTGTGCAGCTGAAAAATTTAAGTAATCAGCCTGGAATTACCTACTTCTACTACTCCTGTGTTACAGAAAGCCAGCATGACACTGCTTCGGAGTTTTAAACCACAGGTAGGCTTTGGGGGCTATTTCAGGCTGCAGCGAAGCTTTCTGCCACACGCAGATGTCTTCCTGCACAGGAGCAAAGCAGCGGGGCGGCTGGGGAAGGACAGCCTTGCTCTGTGCCCCGTGCTCTGCTTGGTGAGGGCACCTCTGAGGGCCCCTGCTTTGCTTGGGGAAAGGGGCTAGAGGCCGAGCTCAGACCCGCTCCTGGCTTGCCCACGCTGCCTCACTGCTGGCTTTTCTCTGGCTGTCTGGGGGGCTCCGGCCGGCATTCGCCCAGGCAGCCCAGCCGTGGAAGGGCAGCTCTGAGCTGTGGGGACCCGAGCTGGTGTGCACCACGCTCCCGTGGGGCAGCAGTTTGACCCCAAACCTCTTAGCAGCACAGGCACGGCCAGCTGAGACCCCAGCCAGGGCAACACGTTAGCGCAAACAAGAAATTATTGTGCGTAGAGAGAATCTTGCCATTGGCTGCTTCTAGGCTGGTGGGGTTTTGTGCACGGGTTGCTAAATCCCGGTGCTCACCTTAGGAAGGTCAGTATTTTGACATTACCAAACAGAGACGCTGAGGCTTACAGAAGCAGTCTGTCCTAGCTGCACTGCGGGCTGGGGTGGTGGTAGGTCTCAAGCATGGTCGGGATCTGACAACACATGCACTGCCATACCGTTAATACTCATTGTTTTAATAAATTCACAACTTAAAAATATTACACTGATTAAGGAATGCATTCCATTAGAAACATAGGGGTCTGAAGAATTTCATCTCCGTCTTTAGGAATCAGCTTTAAGTTCTTTTGCGCTCATGATTCCAACAGCTTTAGCATGATGGAAGTGTACCAGAATGCAATTTAAAAGGAGAGGCTAAGTAGTGTGAAATCAGGAATAACTGAAATTAAAGCTTGACTAGAAAAGCAAAACTTTCATAATTAAACTCGTTTCGGTATGATGGATGTTTTTGATTTGCATAGGCAGCTCTGTGAGCATACATCTGGGTAATACCAAACTACTGTCTAGAAAACATGTCAGATGCTTTAGATTAGGGATTATATTTTCAGTCTTTCCTTAGTTCCCTTGCTATACATATCATTTCAAGGTAGTTGATTTGCCAGTTGCCATAAACCCTGTTTAAATATTCTCCATGTCTAACAATATCACCAAAGGAAAGCTGAGTTCGGAAAACCACCCTGGCCCAGTGTGACCTTTTTCCTCTGGGGAGCCTGGAAATGCTGCTCTCATGGCAGCAGCACCTGGCTCTGTAGTGGACTTCGCAGAACAGTTGTATTTCTAACAGTTCAGAAGGTTTGGATCTGGTCATGTATGTATTGTTTCAAAGGTTTCAATGACAATCCAAATCTTTAAACCCTATACTGAACATGATGCTTATCATATGGCAAAGGAGTAGAGACTCTTGTTTATTATTAATAGCAGCCCATATAAACACAAGCCAAGTCCAGTCAGAGATGCTGCTCCCCACCCAGCATTGCTGTAGATTACATTTGCCTGCTGCTTTTTACATTACCATTATTCATTGTTCTTCATTTTGCTCGGTTGCAAATGATGGACAGAAACGGACAATGCACGAGGGTTTGGAGTGTGGATTTTAAAACACGTGGGAAGAATAGAAATGATATATTTATGGATACTCCCTCAGAGGCCTCAGCTTTAACATCACAAAAGAGGGACTCTGAGCAGTGTGTCCTTTCTGGCAAGGGGGCTGAGGGAGGCAGAGATTAGAGCACCTGGTTTACACTCTTGGAGACCTGGTGGATTTTCACTTGGCAGACACTTGGGGCATTAATACAAGTCTGGCCAATGTTACCTGCCTGGCTGGGTCTGCTGCCTTCCGGGCAAGGAAGTAAGGATATATTTTGATCTAAAGATATACATGCATATGTGTTTATATATACATATGATTAATCCATGGTTTTCCTTGTATATAAAATACTGGTTTTCAAGCCTAGACCCTTTTTATGAGGCCCTATACGTCATCCTCTGAGGACCCTATGGTCTCCTCTGAAACATTCTTCTTCAAAGGATATCTTCTGAATGTGTACATATTTATGTCTCTCAATATGTATATATATTTATATGTCTCTCTCCATACATATATTTAAAAGGTCTTAAGTACTTATTGTCATGTCTTTAGCTGATGTACACCACCAACACAGGCAGTGGAAATGAATTCACAATATCTCATAAGGATCAGACCATTATATATGTAGCTACAAATTAATCTTACTGAATTTTATTTTTATAGGCCACCTATCACTTAATGATGATATGTCTGGCTAGATATAATGTTTTGAGACAATAAGGTTAAGCTACTAAGGAATGCAGTATAAATCCAGATGGGTAGAAAAAATAGAATGGGATTAGTGGTGTTTTACAGCTTGAGGAAGATGGGAAAATATACATCAGTAACTTCTAAAAAAGTTGTACGAAGTCCCAGGTTCAAAAACTGGTATTCTTGCCTAATTGCCCATCTCCTTTCAGCCTTTCTATTTATAAATGTTATTATTGTGTATGTTTTCATTAGTCCCTTTTGAGATTACTTTTTAACAGGTCAGTGCATTCATATGATGTTAATACAGTATGTTTAAAAACATTTAATATTCTGCTACCCATAGGAATAGGTTGTTCTGATGAGTAAACATTTCAAGCAAAGCAGGTAAATTAGACTTTGCTGAGCTGGCAAGATGCATCCAAAATTTGGATGTTTTGGGAAACAGGCTCCATGAAGATTTTGTACCTTAAAATTCCTTTTATTTATAGCCTGTGATTTGATTACACCGTTGGATACCAATTATTCCAGAAGTTAATGAGCTGTGTAATTTCCCATAAAACAACAATCTCATGCAAAATATGTTAGCAAAGGAAACACTATAGTTGGAGGGAGAAGGGGGTTTTTCCCCTTTTTTTCCCATAAAATAACCAAAAGGAAATTATTTCAAAGCACTGTTTAGAAATTACGTATAGTTAATAATTAACTATGCAAAACTGCTCAGCATGAGATAGATTCTCTAAGGAATGGTAGAGTGAGGAGGAAGAAAATCCTTAAAGTTAAATAGAGAGTGAATTACATCCAGCAAAAGCTGTGGCGCAGGCCCTGAGGACTCCCAGGAAGACGAGATGCTACGTAAAAATGCTTTCCAACTTCTCCCATGACCTTTTAGGCAGCAGGTCTCTAACAGCTGCAGCATCTTCCTTTCTCTGAAAAGGAGCTACCATCTTCCCTACATGACAGATCCAGACTGGAGTCCATCTGGTTGCTGCAAGACATGCTTTTGCTGTGCCCAAGGTGAAATAAAGTGCATCTGGGAGCACGTTTCCCCAGATTTCCTCCTACCATGAGTGGCTCTGCACCTGCTGCCTGGTGCTGTGCAGTACGTACCATGAACGGTGCCTGCACCCCAGCCCAGCAGCACTGGAAATAGACCACTCGGCATTTGTTCAGAATACCTTACTGTGTATCTGGACATTTTTAAAGTAGTAAATTATACCCATGTCTTCCATAGAGATACATCACCAGCTTTCTTCTCCAGATAACTTATGGGAAGGGGCTTGAGCTGAAGATGCTCAGATGAACTGAATGCCCAGAGTAGAGAAAAGATAATTTTTCCCATTCAAATGGCACAGACCAAAATACTCTCTCAAACACCTCATTATTCCTATTAAGGTAACATTTTGATTTGAAACATCTGTGGGTTCTTGAGACCCGACTGAACCTGACATCCTCAACCTTTGGCAACTGTATTACACCTGGCATGCATTTGTGTGTATGTGTGCCTTGGGTGAAAGGCAAGGAAGGGCTGAACGTATTTTGGTAAAGTGGGATCCCTCTCCAAACTCATTCTGGGTATAGGGTACCCACAACATCCCAGTCCTTCTGTTTGTGGGCAGTCCTGATGTCCACACAGAGTAGGACTTGGTCCACAGCAAGTTTGGAGTAACCCATGTCATACCTCCAAAAGGATTTCCATAGAGATCATTTCTGCCATTTCACCCAAAAGGGGCTACTGCCTGCCTTTACCTCTGGTAGGTGACAGCTCTAGGCTGAAGCCCATCTGGCTGCTGCAAAACCAGATTCCTGCATTTCTTTCCCCAAACAAAGCAGGTATCTTATTTACCAGCATCATCCTTCTTTTCCAAGATCATGAAGATTTTGACTACAGGCAGGAAAAAAAAAACCAAAAAAAAACCCCCATGAATTAACAGGAAAAAAACCAAACCAAAACAAACAAAAAACCCCACTTCTTTCTAACACAACAATAATTTAAAGCCCTATGAAATGAAGGCATTTCTGAATAACTAAGTAGACTTGTCTCTGGTTAGCATAAAGGCATGCCTACTGCTAGGTTGTTGTATAGAAATCCTTGAGGAGGAAAAGATATATTCTCAGCAAAATAAAATGTTGTCAGCTCTTTAAGCCTTAGTGGGAACTGAAAATGTCAAGCTTATACCTGTTAGGCATCATTTAAATTGAAATATGGACCTTCTTCAGTCTTCAAAGTAATGCAATTCAGGTGATAATGATGGATTAACGTTGAGAGAAAATGACCTAGCAGCCTGTTAGTTACTTTTTTCAATTGAGTGGGAGCACACCAAATTTTTCATCGATCTGCCAATTGGAGACAGCTGAGAAATGACGACTGCGCTTACTACAGGGTTCATACATAAATATTCACTGATGAGCACATTAAAATATGGGAAAGCAGAGGAACGGTTTGTTCAAATTCTGCTGCATTTAGGCTGGTGTTCAAACAGCTATATATTTCTAAACAGTGAGGGTTTACAAGTTCAAAGAGCTGCCCCCTTCACAGTCAAGTTTCTTACAACATCACACAAATGCATTTTACAAGGCAACTCCGTTACTCACAAGATTAATTCAGTGCCCTTTAAACTGTGGGAGTCGTATTCAAATGTGGTTTAGATTAAAGTGATTTAGCATTATTCCAACTTCCAACAACATGAATGTATGTTTTCAATGGATGAATCTGAAATCAGCTGTTCTGCATTGTTAAGCCTCTTACAACAAGCTGTTTGGATTGCTGGCTGCTCAGCACCCCAAAGGGACAGATTAATCTCTGAACTCTGTGGCTGACTCCTATTTAGAGTTCTCAAGCGTCTGCTGTTCATCTGGGCAGCCCTCAGACAAATAAGACAATTTACAGGAATCAATAACAAGCAATTCCAGACAGTGGTGAATTGGCAATAACTCTCACCCTAGGCAGATACAGAGACGAGAGCTGCACCCTTTGCTTCTTAAAACCCAGCTTTGAGGTTGTAGGGGTAATCCTCCCTGAGCAGGGAAGAGTCATCTGGAGTACTGAAGACACAAAGTCTCACAAAAGAAATGAGGATTTTGCCTGAAACATGGCATGTGCTGCGCAGCCCAAAGTGACGCTGCGAAGAGCACATTCACTTGGGAGCATAGCAAAAAGCCCATGAATGCACCCTGTGATACACCCCAGCAGTAGCAAGAACAGAGATACAACAGCAAACCCTTCATAATGTCGTTAGTCATAAGTAATAAAGTAGGAACAAAAGGGGGGTTCTTTCTAAAGGGAACAGTTAGCTTTTCCACTTCAGAGACCAGAGGGAGACGACTTCTGTTACCTGGAGCACTGAAATGTGCAGGAAATGGAGCTCTGTGGATCACTCAGGCATTAAGTCTGTGAACCTGAGATGTTTTCCAGAGAGGCAAGTAAAAAGCACAAGAAAATAAATGTAATTCAATAACTGTTCAGAAGAGAAAGGATTTGCCTCTGCTCATCAGTGAAACCTAACAGTAATAGCAGGTGTATGAAAAGCAAATCCACCACATGCATAAACATGAAGCAGGGACACCTTACTGATATATTTGGGTCAAAATATGAGAGGGAGCCCTTTAGATCATTAGCAAACAGATTCACCAATCTGTTGATAAATAAATAGTTTAAATTCAAGCTGGTTGTTGTTTCTGGGAGTCCTGTTACCTACTGTCATTGGCTGCTGAGATGAATTCCTATTTATTAGTGCACATATGAACCACACAGTTGCTTACTGCAGTTCCTGCAGGTTGGTATGCACATCAGTTTGAGAATGGAGGATTTTGCCAGCAGGATCTTCCAGCGCTGTGTACATTGCCTCTCAAGGAGTCCTGCCAGCATTCATGGTCCTCTGGGTGCCTCCCCCAGCTTTTTGAGAGCTCTGAAAAATGGAGGAAACAGATAAATTATGAGATAAAAAATAGACAGAAAATCCATGGTGGCTACAATAGCTCAAAGAACCATTGATCTTACAGGGCAAATAAGGAGTCTTTCTTTTTTGAGTACCTGTTAGCACAGATAATATTAAAGGTGACTGGTAAGAAACAGCTTTCCTGGATGTGAGAGTAAGGGGTTTCCAATGGGTAAGTCAGCCATTGCACTGCTCTTCCTCTGAACCTGGTCTTTCACCCACCTGCTGGTGCTTCACACAGATTTGCTCACTGCAGACACGGGAGGTGGGCACAAGGCTGACACAGCCAGGCAAAGGCGCTGGTGCTCTGATGGAGCCTGTGGTGAAACTCAGAGGCGAGGTACCTGATCCACCAAAGCAGGTGGGGACGTGCTACATGACCCAATGCAAGGATTCTTTCTGTAGAGTTAGTTTGGCCTTTTAATGCTCCAGTTAATAATTAATGGCAAACAAGTTTCTAGTCAATAATACAGAGTGAATAGAAAATAAAGGCAAGGTGTAATGAAGCAATGAATGTGACTTCTTATCAGACAGAGGGGGAAGTTTGTTACTCTGTCTTTTACTGCCATTTTTCCCAAAGGTTGGTTCTTTTCTTCCTGTGGAATGAATGATTTCAAATCCAGCTAAGGGGAAAATACTCAAGCCACAGACAGGGGCCCCAGGATCATTTTTTGATTTTTCGCAAGTGTCCTTTGAAACAGAGTTTCAAATTCTGATAACCCACTGTTTGTAGGAGAGGATGAGGAGTGGACAGGATTTTTTGCAGATTATGGAATTTCTTTGGGATGGTGAAAATCTTATCACACAGCCCTGCATATCTGCATGGGACATCCTAATCATTAGTCCTTTAAGCTGTCTTGTACCCATGCTGAGATTTCTGCTACATCCAGTTATGGCAAGGAGACCTTAGGTGACGAGACACAATGCTGGTGTTGCTTAACACATAGATAACCCCATTGCTATTTTGGTATTGGGAGCCTGGCCAGAGACTCCCTGGGGAAGAACAACTTTTTCTTTGTATTCAGTGGCTGAAACCCCATCCTTGCTCCCTGCATAGCGGGTCCCAAAACCCCCAGCAGGGCCATGGTGACACCTCACCAGAAGAGTCCCAGCATGCTGGCTGGGCAAAGCCAGTGTCAAAAGTCCAGTGGAGGTGAGAGCCTACAGGAGAGACATGTAAGTCAGGCAGGAGCACCAATGATGGACCTCATCAGAGAGGTGTCATGGTGATGGAAAGATGAATGCCTGTATTGTGAGAAGAGAAGATTTTTTTGTAGGAACTGCACTGATTTAGAGAGCACTCCCAGTGCTCTGCTCGCACTGGTGGCTGCCTTGGCAGGGAAACGCGTGTGGCTCCACCTCAATCCCAGGGGAGGAGTGAGATCACTGTGAAGCTTTTGGCTCCTTCCCTCCATGGTGTGCTTGGCTTGGAGGACTTTTCCCTTTGCCTTGTGGTGCTTATCGCAGTGGGAGACTAATGAGTCCCAGCTGTGGTACCCAGAATGGCTCGTTTTGGTCACCAGCTGCCATACCTGAGGTGTCAGTGCTGGTCTTGGTGTCTGACCTTAGCTGAGGTCAGCTTGAATGCAGTTGTGAAAACTGTTGGCAGAACCAAAGGCTAGGCTGGTTTTAATTTAGCACAGGAGTTTGTGTCCTCCATGCCCAAGGACACCACAGCCTGGTATTTCATCGTTTCAGAGAAGGGGTGGAGATGAGGGAGGTAAGAGTACAGGGCCACCAAGTAGAATGTGGGCTTTTACCAGGAGGAAGTGGAGGTCACCGTATCCCTTAGGGGATCAGTCAGCCACAGGATGGATGGGACCGGAGGCTCAGTTTCAGTTTTCCCTTTGCCAGGATGTGCTTGGAGGAGTTGTACTGAGGCGGTGTAAAGGCTGCCTGGCAATGAAATATGGTCCAGGCACTTGTCACTTTGTGAAAGCAGGAGACCATATCTGAAGGTCTGTACATCTGAAGATAGACAAGAAGTGCTTATTCTAAAAATAATGAACAGGTCAATTAGCTGGTGAGGTCCTGTGTCACCGCCATAGCAGACGGGAAGGGACTGAAGGGAGACCCTGCTGCCTTCTCATCATTGCGCCTATTCATCTGCGAGGGCTTCAGAGGCTGAGAGCAGACATGCAGCTCTTGGCAAGGCCGATAGCTACCCCACTGTCAGGTGCTGCCCATGCCTACCAGCCCAGAGGTCTCCACTCAGATGCTCAGGGAGGATCCAGCAGATTTTGTGAGTTTGCACTGAAGAGGCGCTGTGCACTGCTCTTTGCTATGCACTGTGTCAGTGTGTCATTGCTCTCACGCTGGTTTTTCGTTATCTACCTGGGGAAGGGAGGACTAATCTCCCACTGCAAACGGCAAACATCAATTGGCAAATTGTCCATAACTAAATCTCCATCTGTAACTCCACACTCTTTCAGGAGTAACAGCAACACTTTAATCACTCCATGGATCAAAAAGGAGACCACAATATTAAGTTAGTCCATTTAAAAAAAATTGCCATCTAACCTGTCCCAGCATTATTCATTAGTTATTGGTTCAGCTCTGCACTTAGAGTCACACCTGCCTTCCTCACAGAGTTGGGCTGGTGGAAGGATGGGGAGAGGGAGAAGAAGCAACCCCAGTGCTACACTACCTGTGAGTGCGAATGAGAGGCAACAGCCTTGCTCAATGCTAAAGACAACACGGATAACATGGAGCAGGGCCGAGGGGCTAGCGAAGCACCACAGAGGGGAGCAAGAACCGCTAACGCAGCCCATCGTTCTGCCCCCGCCATGCCCACCCCCTCGGTTCATTAGGCTAAATTGCCCCACAGATGTCAGCACACTTCTTCAGGACTTGCCTGTGACCTTCCCGAGGGCCAGGCAAAGAAAGAAGCTGAGCTCCAGCTGTGATTGAAATGTTAGTTTCTCTAATAGCAATGGGAATCAAGAATACAGTTATTTTCTCCTATCAAAAACTTTCCTCAGATTTGATACTGTAACTTAACTCTGCTCTCATACTTCCACTCTCACCACAGGCACCAGGCCAGGCCTTCTGGGGCTGATCAAATGTTGCACTTTCGCAGTAGGTCTCGCCAGAAAAGCGTAGGACAGTCATTTTGATATGCTGGAAAAAGTCACAGTCTTAAACATTGATAAAATATGCCTCTGAGGCTGGGTCTGTGTTTGCATTTTGTTCAGATTTCTTACCGTGACTTTCCCTTCCCCTCTGGGTCACTCCGCTAGCAGTTGCACCGGTAGGAGCATTTTTGTAGACCACCAAACTGTTCACAGTGGGTGCTTTTCCCACTTTTCCCATTGCTATAATTAATGCAGCTTATGTGTAGAATTGGATACCTTCAGTATACTGGGCTCTAACAAGTTTTGTAGCTCCCATGTTTTTAACTGCCTGGTTTCTTTATGAAATTACCACTTTTGAAAACCTTTGATTTCAAAACAAATGTGAAATATGTCCGGCATAAATACTACCCTGAAACAATAAATAAAACCTGTGCAGTAATGACAGTCTTGTTCTTCCCAGCTGTGCGAATAGTCCTGTGGGAGTCAAGCAGGCATAAGTTAGAACAGCCTTAAGGCAACTCTAATATGCACCTAGGAGGAGGATGGGTCAAACAGCTGGCACAGGAACAGAGGAATTTCAGGATTACCATAGTTGCTGTTTACTCACCATCCCTGGCCCATAAGCACAGATCATGTGGAACTAGGGGTGAAAGCCAGAAACTTTAATATAGAATTAAATTATGGCTAGCAAGGAACAAGCATCAGAAGTTTGGCAATTAGTTCAGCTTACATAATCTTCTCAAAGTCCAGCTGCTTAGCAGAATTATCCAAAGTAAACTACCACTGGTATTCCTTCTTTTTACAAAAAAAATTAAAATAACCAAAAATTATCCCCACATGCAGACTTTGTGCTTAATTGGACATACCTGTTCATTTTCACCCAGGCAAAACTTCTCAGTTCAGTGAGAGGTTTGTCTTTGACACGGTTATGAATCATGTGAATTTTTGTCACACATTTTAACTTATATCATTATGCCACCCATTAAAAAAATGGTCATTTGTCCTGTACCTAAGACATGTCAAGCCCTTGATGCAATAAGATAATCAATATATTCTATTGGCTAGAAGACACACAAAGAGGAAGGAGAAAGATACTAAGTAAATAATTTTTTTTAAAGGCAAGTGCGGACAAAAGAAATGAGAAAAGACTTCGATTCACATTATTTCCACATACTGCCCTAAACTGGCTTACATTGGTATGTGTCTGAGTCCCCGGCTGACAAGAGGCTGGTGAACCTTGGAGGACCCGGGGCTTCTTTTAGCTTTGCGTTTCCATTTGGAAGTGAAATGTGACACTGAGCAAGTTTCACCTGGTTTCAGGTTTCACTGGAAAAGGGGGAAACAGATGAGGAAATGCAGGTAGCTGTCAGAAGGCAATCACGGCAAAAGACGTGAGGTTGTGAGCAGCAGTGGTGCGGGGAGCATGTTCATATTGCAAACAGAAAAGCATCGTCAGGTGAGGAGCATCCGTGTCCCTGAGTGTACGATGCTGCTGCATCTAATACGGACATGCAGAAACTGGGCTCAGCAAAGTAGTTTTGGTGATCTTTAGCCAAATGTCTGTCTGTATGTGACCTTTCTAAATGGCAGGGAGACAAACTGTTTCATCCCATAGCATATCAGAAGGCCCAGCCAGACTCCGCAGATTTTCCCACAAATATTGTCTGCCCTGCAGCCCCATTCCAAAAAAAGTTATGGGATGATAAAGTATTTGTCCGATAGTGAGACAAATGCACAACAGCTGGAATGTGAGCCCTGGCACCAGAGGGCTTTTGCCAGCAAGCCAAGGAAAAGTGTGCAAAGCAAGTAGGAATGAAATTACATGCCTCGTCTGTCCGCATTGCGTAAGAGTGCGGGACCAACTAACCCAGAGTGATAGATCAGTAATTCGTCGTTGTAAGGGAAGCAGTTTACAAAGAGCACCAGAATCCTTGAAAGATGTGTAACACATTCATTGAATTCCCCAAATAATATTTTACCAGTAAGAAAACCGAAGTGAGATTTAATTATATACCCACAAAAAAAAAAAAAAATCATTAAGCATTACAGCTGCTTCATTCCGCCCTTCCCAATTGCTGATTTTTATCAGCAGATTAAAACGCTTCCAGCTGAAACGCTAATTAGCTGATTTCATGTTTTCTGCCTGTCCTGATCACAGGGAAAGTCTACAGTCCAAGGGAGGCACAGTCATAAGTAACTGGCAGGATTACTGCCTACGCTGTGTGATTTCCAATGAAAGAAAATGTGCTGGCCTTCAGCTCTTCATCCCGCTCTCTTACATTCATGCACTCAAAAGCTGCAGCATCTGTCCTCTAGCCGATATGGCTCCTTTGTCGCAAGCTCTCCTCCTGCCCATTAAACGCTTCCTCTCTCTTCTCTCCATGCACAGATCTTATTCTTAGAAAAATTCAATTGTAAACATGGAAAAGGTTGGGGGAAAAACCTGCTTTTGCAGGTGTAAATGCATGGGAGGTTATGCTGCAGCCTTTCAGAGAACAAACTTGTGCTTGTTACTATAGCACCAAAGCACTACAGGGTCTCTTTCTGCACTACAAGCTTTTATTAGGCTTTTTACATTTTTCCAACCATTTTCCAGATTTGACCGTGTGAAAATCTTAATCACTGAATCAGACTAAATGCAGAGATGATAGGGGTAGATATTTTCCTACGCCCTTCAGTACCACCTTCAGTAAACTATCTACATATTTATAAAAAACATCTAAAAATGTCTAATTGTATAACAGTTCACAAATTCACACATTAACAAAACTCCTTTCTGGCAGACATAGCACTATGTATGTTTTGAACTAGCATTTAGTTGTCTGTGTGTTTTTATATACACGCACATGCACACACACACAGAGTCCAAAACATTCACAGCCTGAATAAGTATATCATCCTGGTTTTAATTTTGAGGAATATTTTGTTTCATTTTTACTCTGGTTTCGTCCTCTTTTTTTTTTTCTTTCATTTTTTCTTTGTTTTTGGAGTGGTTGCATTTATAGCACAGAACATCATCTTTAATGAAAATGGGAAAGATCCACAAAGGAACACTCTGGTCTAAGTCATATGAGCTTTTGACTGAACAAATTAAGGCCTGGTGCTGCATGTACTTTATTTCATGTTCTGTGTGCAGCAGTGGGTCTGCTGAATGTGTGAAGTGAAGCTTATATTTTGGTAGTTTAATATTAAAAAAGCCAAATCCTTAGGATATATTGCATAGCATTCATTGAAACAAGACCAATATTGCACCAGTTTGGAATATGGTCAAACTCAATTATATATAACCTGTCTAAACATATATATCTGTAAAAAATATATATACACACATATACATTTTATGCATAAATAAAATAGAAGCTGGAATAATATTGATATAATTATTTGATACATCTGGTCATTTCTGAGTTTTTCAAACTATACTGTTCAAAGCAGAGTCCAAACTCAGCATTCAAACAAGAAAACACACCCTGAATGGCTCTTACTTAACAGATTTGTGACACATGTCCTGTACAAGCAAATAAGTAATTTGACTGTGTGAAAAATTTTGCAATATAGAAGTCTGGATTAGTTGAATTTTCCTTTACGTACTAGAACAAGCATAAATTTTTCTTCTCCTAATATTTTAAAGTGAGAGAATGATACAACAGCATTTGGCGAGAGAGTTTTTGTCACCTGATAATGTCTCTGTTTGCTGGAGTAGAGTACCAATTTCCAGGCACTCTCAGGCTTCCAGCATCTCAATTGCAGCAATTTGTGCCTGTGGCTGGTCCCCCAGATACCTGCACATGGCAGCCCGGGCTGGCTGCTCAGGGGCAGGGCAGGGGGGCTTGCACAGCCTGGGCTACCAGGCAGCCAGATAAACTCTCAGCAGGGTACCTGGCCAGCTAACACATCCCTCCCCAAAATCCCCCAGTGTACTTCAGTGCTTATCACGGGCCAGCGAGCATCCCGTACGGCTGCCCTGCTAAGGAGGGGTCAGATCATGGCTCACTTGAGTGTGTAGCGTAGAGGTAGTCAGATCCAGTGCTCCCAAGAGCCCCAGCCCAGACATCACCGACGGGAGGACTGGGAGGGATGCAACAGGCTCCAAAAAAACCCTAAGGTACCCCAAGCACAGCTGAAGCACGGCAGCCTCACCACCCTGCTGCCAGTACTATATACAGCAGGAAAATGTTGCTCCTGACAGAGGCTCAATATAATCTAAAAAAATCCTTAAAAAAAGAAACAGCACAACATTTAGAAACCACTAGGTCTATATTTTGCCCCCAAAATAAATGTTATTTGCACTCCACTACAAGATGTCATCATGACTGCAGCATGGTATGTAATGAGAGAGTAGCTCCAAGCTGCCAACAGAGATGATCCAAAATAAGCAGTATACTGTAAATCCACAAATAGAAAAATTAGGGCTTTCACTTACTTTTTTTCTCCGGACATAGCCTAAAATTGGGCTGAAATTACCTTTATCAGCACGGCTCTGAGACCCTGATCTAAACAAGTCAGCGGGGGTGAGAAGAAAGAGTAGGCTTCCCTTACTACATTTCCCAGCCATTGCTCTGGGAAGCCACCTATTTTCAGCATGCAAGTAGAAACCATGGAAAAGCTGAAAACCTTGAGACACCACGACTTGGTCCTAATATTACAGAGGCCACGCAAGAGTTTACAAAGTCAGATTACAAGCCAGGTACTTACACATTGCCAGCCTTGCACATTGCCTGGCTGGAGAGGGTTTCACGGAGGCACTGGCCTCTGCTGTCAGTGGTCACAGGCACCAGCCACATCCAAGCCACTTCTGGAAGCAGGATGGGAAAATTTTTGACACCAAATAACTCTTACTTTTAGATCTAGCTATGCTGAAAGGAGCATTTACAAGGATCTGAGGCTAAAATGTCAGGGGACAATTTTTACAACACAGTGCGAGGCTGAGTCCTGCATCAGTTCAAGATAAAATGTGTTCCCTACCCTTAATTCCCACAAACTTCACAAGGAATAGAGTAACACATGCTGGAAAAAGTAGCAGTGTCTTCTAATTAAATCCTAATGGGAGCTATTTTCTGGGAACTGCATTTAAATTCATGATAAGTGAAGCTGTTGATAATGCAACGTATTGTCTTTTGTACATAGTAAAAGAGAGAAAGGTTAGAAATTTGGTGACTTCCAGCTAAGCAGCTCTTCTATACTTTCTCAGCTTTAAGACTCCAGCCCTGCAAAGATGAAGCATATGTTTGGCTTTATTTATTGCATTGACTCCAATGTGGTTACTTACTATATCTAAAAGTTAATCAATTAAATAAGCCTCTGCCTGGTTGAGATTAATTCGCACATATGTGTTGTCTAGGACACACAGTATAGTTTATTTTATGAGAAACAATTGCTATCTTAATTTGTTGATTTAATTTTAAAAAATACTGACAGCTGTGCTATTCAGCAAATGCAGAAGTGCATCAAAAGGAAGAATTTATTCTTGGATGTTGGATTTTAGCCCTGCTGACATCAGCCATGCTACTTGCATACCCTGGTGTAAGGTAGGGAAGAATCAGATATAGGGTCATTTAATTCTCTCTAATTTAAAGCTTGATTCAGTTTTATGGACACAAAGTTTCACTGCCTGCAGTCATGGAGAAATCAAGCATTGAGGATGAAGCTTTACTGTAGAGGTCTTCTCAGCTGAATTTTCTGCTGGATGCACTGTGCTTTGTTTATTTTATTGTTGCTTGCATTAAAAAAAAAAAAGTATTCTTTTGCTTCTTGTGATTTTTTTCTTTAACTATTCAAAAAAGACTTCAGTGACAAAGCTCTGCTTAAAATGTTCATGTTTCATTTGGACCTTGTTTGGCTGTTTATTTTCATCATCCATTTCACTGCACTATTTTACCCTCCAAAAAACATGATGCGTAAGCAGTTTTTCCCCTTCAAAAAGCTGTCAGAAGCCTGGTTTAAAAATACCACAAGCAGAACATCTGACAACTCTGGAGAAGAGGAGAAAAAAAAAAAAAAAAGGCAAAAAAAAGATGCAAAGTGACGTCCCACTGACTTCCTCATCTGTCTGTCAGCCTTCAGCCCTGGCACTGGCGTAGCGGGGCCACCCACCTCCCGAGTTAAACAGGGCCACCTCCAACAGGGAGACTGTCACTGCCTCAGTGTGGCGTTGACCTACTGTAACATCAGGAGGAGGAGAAGCAATAAATCAGATGTCGGAGGGAGGTGGCTCTTGCTGGGGCTGTCGCGGGAGCTCTCGGAGGGTGCCGCGAGGTAAGAAAGGGGTTTGGGTAATCCCATGGGCTGTTTGGACTCCTGTGTGCGCAGGAGAAGAGCTGCCAGGAAACGCAGGTCTCGAAGGCTAGAGAGCAAAGCAGGCAACACTTCTCCCCGGGACTAACAAGAAGAAATATTTTATGGCCTATGACTACTGGAGGCTGGGTTAGAGGAGCCTTCTGGAGCTCCGGAGGGCAGCT
Organism: Haliaeetus leucocephalus; assembly: GCF_000737465.1. Classification (NCBI taxonomy): domain Eukaryota; kingdom Metazoa; phylum Chordata; class Aves; order Accipitriformes; family Accipitridae; genus Haliaeetus; species Haliaeetus leucocephalus. The sequence continues at coordinate 3,231,505 of NW_010972962.1, read as the reverse complement.
GAGAGCTAAAGGAGGGTGCCAGGAGGGCACATGATGGGACCTCTGCCAGCCCTCTGAGGGCATGAAATCAGAGCCTTTCGCCAGAGTCCACCTCCAAACCACGGTCTCGTGGAGGGTCATAAACCCAAGGAATTTCAGGCCACCAGCAATTTGGCTTGGTCCTGGTGTCTTAACATCTGACGTTCACAGGGAAGGTTTTTTTTCTTGGCTAGAACTGCAGAATCAAACTCTTAACAGCCAAAGTGCCTAATTTTATAAATGTAGACTTTAAAAACACAATACAGGCAGGAATTCATAGAAATTGTATATTTCCATTGAGAGTTTTAATATTTGTAAACAATAACACAGGCTTATGAAGTGATCCTGAAAAAAACAAAAGATACTTGTGATGCTTCCTGAAGAGAGGAGGAGGTTAGGAGAGCTGACAGGCAGATAGAAAACAGCTCCTGAAAACTTTCAGCAGAATTTAAATAAGTAAACAACAGTCTGATTTTCTGGGCTTTTGTCAAAAAAGTGATTTATTTGGGTCTTTGTTTGGGGCAACAACAAAAAAACAACCCAAACAACCCCACAACATTTTCAGCTTTCACTTTCTTATTTCATGGAAACCTTTTAAAAATTTATGTGCATGCATTTCTCATAAGAAAGAATTCAAGGGAGAGCTTTGTCCATCTCTAGGGAGCATTCAGGAGATGTTTCATGTCCTTATTGCATATTGAAAAAGAAAGAGTGCCTAATGTAATAAGTAAGCCCTGATTTTTGCAGGCAAAAAATTTTCTTGCCAAGTTTCACACTGGAACAAACTGCAGATCTCCCATGTATTTTCTTCTTAGGATTTTTTCCCAGATTAGAAGATACAGTTTGCTTGCATGTACCACCTGCTGATTTTGTGGAAAACAGGAAAAACTCAAGTCTGACATACGACCTCCAAAAATTTTTCTTTTTACAAACAAAACAGAAAACACTTCTCCAGCATCATCACATCCCAAGCCACTATAATTTGCAAAAAAAGTTAGAGCATTTTTTCTTTTAACTGGAAACACTCTTGGGCTGTTTCCACAGAAACCACATGCAAATGTTTGACAACTTTTGCCTTATACTTTCAGACAGAAGTCAAGAAAGTAGTTGTTTTTTTCTTTTATTGTTTTAATGTGATATAGGAATTAACATTAAAAAAACCCACTGTAATTCATTTTTTTAAATGCTTGTGCAACTAACTTTTTAAAAAATTTAGTAGACTGTTTAGGGTTTTTTCCTATTAAGGAAAATTTAAATTATTAAATGTATTTTTTTCAAGTTTGGTTTAAGTCTAGTAAGGGCCTTCATTTCTAGCACTCTAAAGTGGCTGCCATAGATTCACAGCTCCCTGTAAATTTTCCTGTGTACGGACACTGGCATTCGAAAGAAGAGCTGCAGTGTTTCTGCCTAACATATTAATCGCCTCTGCTACCAGTAATTTATCTTTTCCGATGTCTACGTAAAATAAGTTACTTGTAATGGCGACAAAAATAGCTATCAAATGTATGGCACTGTCCCACTGTATTATTAAAGCCTCGTTTTAACAACATGAGTGCAGATCCTGTTGGTCTCACCTGCTCAGCTATTAGTTTCAATTTGTCTCCCAACGCTTGCCAACACGCTGGGGTGTGTGAGCAGTCCCAGAAGACCTCTTTGGAAAATCTCACTACATTCCCACACCTCTGACAATATTTCACTATACCTCAGGGTAATGCTAAACAATCTTTGCATTGTCCTATGCCATCTGTTCAGCATTTTTAAGCATAACTGCTCCGTATTGGCTTCTCATGCGTTATAACCAGTTTCTGTTATACCATACCATTCGTTTTTGTCATACTCTTTTCTTCCAGTTCATTTCTTTTTCATCGCTAGCCAGTGCCGAGTATCACACAAATGCAGTGCATGACACAGCCAGGAAACTGAAGCAGTGGAGGGAGCATCGCCTTGCTCTTTATTATTGCCAGAAGCAGTATATTCTCAGCTCCCTACCTAGGGGGACCAGCCTGTATCACTTCCAGGAGAGCCAGCGGGTATCGTGTGACAAATCCCACAGCTAGTAACAGGATAGCATGCTCATGCAAGAGGAATACTGCACAGGCACCGAATCAAATGCAGGTAAGGCACTGCTGTTGCAAACTCGGCATGAACCATCGCAGTCCGGTTATGCCCAGGTGGCTTGCACTGCAGGGAAGGACCACACCCAGCTGGGCAGTATTTCCATCCAGCAGCTGCAAGATTAAAGCAAATTTGGGCTTTTAAGCTGCTAGAGTCCTGGGGGCTCGGAGCTGGCCACAGGCTCCCCCATGCCACCCGGCAACCCACTGCTCCCCGGGCTTGGCACTGGCTGGGGAGCACAGAGGGCAGTGCTCCCTCTTGGCCCGGCTGACAGCCAGCTCCGGGTCTTTAGCCCTGTCCTTAAGCACAGATAAAGTACATCAGGCTTCCTCATTCATAAAATGAGGATGTATATCCTTATTTGGGAAGTATTTTGGAGCTGGGAGTGGGGATATCATATAAATGCTAAAAGCATTACTATTGCACTTTTGCTGCTTGAATTAGTCTAACATTTTAAATGGAAGCATTTCGTTTAAAACCTCCTAGCTTTTAGACTCTTCAGTAGACATCATCAGTGACTACTTTCCCTAATAATTCATGTCTTCAGGTGCTTGACTGGTATCCTAAGCGAGTGCGTTTCCAGTACCTGAGGAATAATAAAAAGGTTTTATGCTAAGCTGAGATCAAAAGCCCACTGGAAGACATGGGAGTCTGTCTGTAGCCATACTTGACTTCAAGAAAGCCTTAATATTAATTAAAAAAGCCTAAAGTAGTTCTGAATATTCACGCATTGTTCATTCAGTTCTGGAACAAATCATAAATTAATTGAAAGGCCTGCCAAATTTGCCTAGTCAACATTCTGAACTGAGATTTTTGAAATCCTGACTATGTCCCAAACAAATAAGTTGGTTTTTGGTTTGCATTTGTTTGGGGTTTTTTTTATTTTATTTCTTTGCCTTCCCATGACACTGTTCACTAACCTGAAGCCTGACCATCACTATTTTTCCAAATGAGCACATGTGGTGACATCCATCTCCCGTAACTGTTGACCTCAGGAAGTTAAGAAAACAAACGGTTTCAAAACCACACTGTGAAATATGGCTGCTAAGATGGCCAGCACATTCTTCTCATTTTTCATTAGCCTCTCCTGTAGCTGTCACAGGACAAATCATCAGGCAGGAAACAGCAGCCAGATCTTGATACAGCAAAGTCTGGTTAGGCTTAGATCTATGGATAGACTTTTATAAAACCTCATGGTAGGAATGTAAGATAGCATGTCTTGGACATGTCCTAACCCTGGCATTCAGAGTAAAGCAAGTGGATTTGGGGCAAAGCCTCCTGAAGGGTGCATCATGCAGCCGTCATCCCCCTGGGGTCCCAGAGCTGCCCACAGAGCAGGCCAGGCACCCTGCGCTGCTCGTGCCCCCCCTCCCAGGAGCCCAGGAACCACCTGAGCAATGCCATCTTCAGCTCCTTATGACCCTGTGCTTGAGCACCCGTAAGGGAAATTAGATTTGACCTTTTTCCTGCCTTGATGAGGTTCTTTTTTATATATGACCCTGCCTGTGCAGCTCAGTTTCGCCATGATTTTTTTATCCGAGGGGATAGTGAGATGGAAAAGACCACTAGCTATCTCCCACTCCGTAGTTCTGCACTTGTATGTGCATTACCATAACGTCAGGTGCCATGTCTAAGACCTTATCTTCCCCTCCTTTTTGGCACCGGGCTCTAAAATATGCAAATTCTTGCACTGGCTATGATGCTCTGAAACTCTCACCATTTGTGTAGGCTAGTAAAGGTGGAAGGGATGGCAGCCCCCAGTTTGTGGAGGGCAAAGTGAGATGCATCACCATCCCTGGAGGTATTTAAAACGTGTAGACATGGCGCTTAGGGACATGGCTTAGTGGTGGAGCCAGCAGTGTTAGGTTAATGGTTGGACTCAATCTTCAGGGTCTTTTCCAACTGAAATGATTCTGTGATGGAGTGAGAGGGAGGGAGCAAGTTACTGGCATCTCCCCAGGAGTCTGTGCTGCAGACAGCAAGGTGCCCCAGCAGCTCAAGCCCTGCTTGGGGGCCCAGGCAGGCAGCCAGGCACTGCTGGGGGACAGATTTGGAGCTGGGCTAAATTATTCTGCAAGGAGATGAAGGAGCACTCTGCTCACCCGGGACAGGAGGGACTGGCCATCCTGCATCAGTGGGGAAATGAAAAGCAAGCCCAATAGGTGTTAATGGTTTCAGCCAAGGGGATGCTTAATGGGAGCTACTTAGCTTTGCTCCCAATAAACAAAGATAGCTCTGCTCTGGTGACTCTGTGTACTTGTCAGTTGGAGGCTTAATTGTGTCCTTAAGGCAGAAGCCTTATGTTTGGGCTTTTTTGTGGGGAGGAATATCCATAGGGAATCTAGTGAGGTTTGTTGTTTAATTTTTTTTTTTTTTTTTTAATCTGAACAAACAGTGGCACAGTTGTTAGGTGAGTCCCAGAGGGAATATCAAGACAGCAAGGAAGGATGGATCAGAGCCAGCCATGGAGGAAAATAATGTACCTTATACCTAATGAGTGGGAAGTTCACAGGTGGAAAGGTTCCTGAAGCTGTACTTTTAATCCAACCCATAGCCTCAGTGTAAGTCCTGAAAGGCAAGCAGGTGTTCAGATCCATCTGAAGTTATCAGTTTTTCCATAGTCAGAATTACCTTATGCCTTGCACAAAGCAAGGGACTAATATTGCTCTTGTTGCCTGTGCTAACAGAGGTGAGAGTCCTAGGTCTAGTAACATCTGGTATCACAACTGCCATGCCAACTATACCTATTCACAAGCAAAAGAGCTAAAGACACCACCATCAATGTTTTAAAACATCTAACCTGAATAACGTTGCTTCCATATCAAAAAGTCCCGTTTCCAGAAACTACCGCTGCTGGTTTGAATTGGAGAATTCATCTGAATGACAATCAGGTGTCTGCAATTATTATTCATATCCAGGCTTATGAGATATGAAATGCATAAATGTGAATAATTCTGTGCAAACCCCTTGGAAATAAAACCCATGCATTAGCCAACAGCATGTTTTAATAATTAGAGGACAGCAGCCAAGGAATAGCATAGTGGTATTCAGAATGTATCACAACCGCTTTTTCTTTCCTTTTTTTCCCTAACTCTCTCTTCCTCTCTCATTTCTGTGCTGTCATCTTGCCTTTCAGGAGGGCAGGGAAGCATTTCTAAGCCTCTAACCTTTGGTGCCTGAGGAAAGCTCATCTCCAGCTTCCAAACTCTGCTTCACCTTCCCCAGGTGGGAATGAGGATTCCTATGAAATGCAGCAAAATCAGATCAGAGAGAGTACATGACAGGCCCAGTTCTGCAGGTTTGTCTGACTCCTCTTTCAGAGGCTTCTCAGAACCAGGCCAGAAAAAAAGCCAAAGGATTCACAAAATGTTGAATCAGTCTTAAAAAATTCGGGACATTGGCCTAAAAATACCAATGTCTCTAAAAAACAAACCAAAGCAAAGCAACAACCCCTTCCAATTTTTTCATTTGCCTTCTGGTTTCCGAGCAGTTTGTATTCACACAGCATGTTTAAGCTTTCCTCCTTAAGGACTAGATGTACTTAGGAATAATAACAAGAAGGAGAAAACCCAATCCTAAGAGACATTCTCATGTAATTACACATGTCCAGGAACTAAACTTGAAAAAAACAGAAGAACACATGGACACCCTAATAAAATCACAAGCTGGCAGTAACCAGCTTACCCGTTGTTTGGTCACCTTTCGGTGCGGTTTTTGTTCATGTGGCAAGCAGGGCCTTCTCCCGGCATTAGCACTAAAATTCATATTCTTTGCTATAACAGTCAATGATATCTCAGAATTACATATCCCTTCATCCATACATCCCTCTAATAGTGTTTATAGAGTGTCTTTTACAGCAGCACAATAATCTTAAAACTAGTTATTTTCACAATCCACTGATTGCATCCTTCACAGGCTGGTAGTTATAATTCAGACCATCTCTTCTTCTCTCAGTGGTTTTAGCCCAAGACCCAGTTGTCCCCTACACGTTCAGCTCTCTCCTGTTTCACCTAGGTGCTCCACACCACCTGGGCTGTCACAACAGAGCTGGCAGACTCCAGAGTCCCTGCTGGCAGGGCTTGTTCATCAGCCAGCTCCTTCGTCCCACAGATCTGGTCCTGTACCATCTATGTCCAAGAGCTAGGATTTGACTCGCAGGCCTTGATCACAATCCCACTGAATCTTTAGGAATTTTGCTATAGATTTCAGGGGGTATTGGACTGCAAATAGCATACAATTGTGTGAAAAAGAGGACATCAGCATCATTTACTTTTCACGTGGATTAATGGACAGCATATTGGCATGTCAACAGGAGAAATCATAGTTGTTCTTTCCCTTCTGTTGCAAAGCCAGAAGGAAATCATATCTCTGCATGCCTCTCTATACCCTTCCAGTTCTTTTAGTTATCTTCTTGTATTGCAAGCTTCCTTAGGGTATGGGCTACCTCACTATCTGCCTTTACTGTGTTAGCACACCAGGAAATCATTTGGGGGTCAGATTTCTGGACACTGCTCCATATTGCAATACAAGTAATGAGAATTTAAAAAAAAACAAAACAAAAAAAAACCCAACACATCAACTACAAACACCTCCTTTGCTCAGATTCCTGGTTGGGAGAATCTCAGCGATAAGGAGACCTGCACTGTGAACTGCAAAAAGTTCAAACAGCAAGAGCCTGATGCAAAGCCTTATTTACTGTGATTCTAATCTACTTCTAATCCACCTTGCTCTGAAGACCACTGCACAGCATAACACAGAGCCTTCAGATAACAGTTACAAAAAACATTGATTTCTCTGAGCAACATAAGCTGCCAAAAACCCATTCAGCCTCTGCGGAAAAGACCTTCACCTCTGAATAGAGCCCATCGGTGCACACCCTGTTAACAATTGCCAACACTTAGAAAATTACTTTCATCTGGCTGCAGAAAATGCATATGTAAAAGTAAGCCTGGCAGCCCTTCTCAGAGCTTTATTCACTGCAGCTTAAATGAGATAACCATCTGTCATTCCACTGTGCGCACCAGTCCTGTATCTTGATTACACGCAGCCATACACAAGAGATGCTTCGGGTAGCCTGTCCTTGTTACTATCTTTTTACTAACTTTCAGGTAAATATTCATGCCTGGCATTTATTTCCTCTGTCCCACAGGCAGAGATGGGGGACGGGATTTCAGTCTCCCTTAATAAGAGGATTTGTTTTAATTTCTTTTTTTCTTATAGGATGGTGCACAGTGAATGGGTCCTTAAAGTATTCAGTTGTTGCTCACCTAGGCATTGTTTTCACTCATTAAAGATCAACCTCAAAGGACTGAAATACGATTCTTATCAGCACACAGAAGCAAATATAATGAAAGAAGAGTAACAGGAAAAAAAAGAAAAGAACCTTTTGTTACAGCATTACTGTTATGAATAGTTGCTTAACAGTGTATGCCCTTCATGCATGCAGCATCTGGATAGCCCCTTCAAATTAGTGCCCACAGTAGGTGTCCCACCACACACCTCTTGTTCCCAAGATGTCTCCAGCTCTCTGCATCTCAGTGCCATTTCTAACTGGACATCAGTTTTCCTTAATCAAAAAATTTGGCAGCCATCTCTGACGCTTCCCTCAGGCTCTGCCCAGCACCATCAGTGACAAAGAGTGCTCAGGGACAGAGGTGCAGAGTGAGTCCAACAAACTTCAAGCAGTTAGCTGTCTCTTGCTCACAGAGGCTGATGTCTTTTAGGCAGTGTCAGACCTTGTTCTTTGAAGCTGAGGTGACCAGACAAGCCCCCAAAACCACAACTTTTCTGGTAGGTAGGTAATGACAACAAGGAGAACTAGGGCCAGTAGATCCAAGTTTCTTCTTGACAAAGTTAATAACATGGCCTTTTCTAAGCAGCTTGAAAAAACACACTTCCAAGCCATGAACAGGCAAAACTTCACCCTTGCTAAAAAACCACACTTCAAACTTATGTAGTGTTATCAGTGCAATACTGCCTTTGCTCAGTGAGGCAACTCCTTTACGTAAGTAAAAGCAATAAATGCTCAACTACTGTTTGTCATTTATTACTTTCTTAATTCACTTGGAATGGAGTGGCAAGATCAAATCACACAGGAAATGTTCGGCTAGCAGCAAGAAATCTCTTTGGGTTCTGAGAAACTGTTCGCACCAGTGTCATGAGTATTGCCAGAGAAGTTACTGAAACTTGGCTGAGTTGCTTAAAACAGAACAGGCTCAATAAACACACAAACAAACAAATTCTCTTGGAGCCATCAGGGTTTATGCTCTTCCTCATTATCCTGATGCAGATGGAGAACTTCCTAGCCCATGATGTTCACCAGAAGATATTTGGTCCACCTGAACATCTATCTTACCAGTATGAGTAGCTATTTAACAAACATATATAATTTATACAGGTTTCTTTTCCAAGTTAAATAAGGGTGGCCCACCCACCTGTGTCAAGACCAGTAATTATCTTCCAATTTGGTGAAACAGAATGACAATTCCAATAAAAGATTTGTCTAATTAAAGGTGAGTGACACATCATAATCATGAGTTCCTCTTATCCATCCCTACCTTTCCCATTGCCAAGATTAATCCTTCTAATTACCCCAGGGATTAACCCTAACTCTAATCATCATGAGTCAGATTAGTTGTACCCTCAATGATGTAGGAAAAAGAGATAGAAATAGACTTTATTAGAAAAAACTAAGCAGTACAACTACAGAACAATACAGCTACAATCACTACTATAGATAACAGTCATATGTTAATTGAGAACTATTGTAAGAAAGTAACTCATGAATATGTGCATAATGTCTACAGAAGTAAATAATGCTTTGTTTGACAAATAACAAGCAATCTTTTCTTACCAGGAATTAGAGAGTCCCAATGCTTTTAACACTTTGTAATTGCTTTGGTACCATTTTCCACATGCACCCACAGGGAATCCCTTAAATTTAATATCCTTTGCATTCATCAGTTCCTGGATCTGATCTTTAAGGTGTTGGTATTTCCTTACTTTCTCTGCTGCCATGTCTGCCAGTGATGTGGATTTACTTTCATACCGAATTGTAGTATCTACAACTAATGCCTCATCTCCCTTAAATACAAGATCAGGCTTATATAATTAATTTTGTTTATCTTTTAATATAGGTTCTTGGAATATAACTCAATCTTTCTTTTTGGCTTCACTTATCAATATTTCACATAATTGATTGTGCCTTTTAATCCTGGCACCTTGTACCATGGGGCAGTACCCAATGATATGTGCACGTTTCATTTTCTGCCTGACAGCGTTGACAAGATTTAACTTGTGACTCCTGTCTTCCTCTGGCTAGGAATTCCCTTGTGGGATACACATTTGCTCTTAGTTGTAGTGCAGAGAGGAGTTTTCTGTGAGGAATGCCTCTGTAGTGTTTGATCCAGTTGTTACTAATTTTATCCTTTTCAAAGTTGGCAATTCCACAGCCCTTGGACTGCAGCTTGGTCCAATTTACAAATTCTTGTTTTCTCCAGTTATACAGTTTAGGAAAAATAGGTTTTGGGGCCAATAGCTCCCATTCCAATGATGGTTCATCATTGCCCAATTCCTTTGATATTACCATAACTGCCCTCAGGTCCCAAACAGATGGAATTTTGTTCTTATCTCCTCCAGCTATAATCCATAGTTTTTTTCAAATTCTTTTTCAATCCCCTCTTGTTTTACAATTGATCTTGTTAATTCATCTGAAGACTGCAATTCTATGCAGTCTTTGGGCTTGTACACTGGGGATCAGAACCAAGAGTCTCATGATGCCTAAACCTCCATCATGCATACAGGAATACAAGATGGCATCACAGGTACTTAGCGGTAGATGTAACTATTCCTTGACTGTCATTCAAATTGTAAGGTCAAGTGTCTCTGGGTACATTACTTTTACATCGGCTTGATCTGCTAAGTAGATCAATCGCAAGATGGTATATCCCTTCAAGATGTCTACCTTCTGGAGCAGTTTCAGAGGAGCTTCACCTATCCATTGTAGCCAATCCTTTATCTTCTCCAGTAGTTCTGGTTTAGATATTCCGGTCCACGGGCCTATACATAGTCCCAAGTACTTTTCAGAACTGCCAGGTTCAATCATATTGAGTGGGGTATCATTAATTAGCCATGGAGGACAATCACTGATCATATATGAGTCCTTTGTAGGTTGTATATAAAAACCATGACATTTCTCCCCCTGTGTCCTGAGGCCTGTTAAATCACAGAAGGCCTCTAAGATTTTAATATTCCTTTGTATTGCATCCCATGATCCACTCAACAGTACTAAGTCATCTGCAAAAGCCATGATTGTTATGCATTTTGAAGAGCGTTGGTATCCACTTCCCTCTTCTTCTAACTTGCACAGTAAGGGGTCCATAGATAAGTTAAATAGCAATGAAGACATTGGATCACCTTGTTTCATGTCAATTTGAATCCCAATAGGATCCAACTGCTCATTCTTCATATTAATACGAGTCTTGATGTTTTGATACAAATTTGTAATCAGGGTGATAATATGATGGTCCACACCCTTTTGTCTTAGTGCCATAATGATGCGAGAATGGCTCATGCTGTCAAAGGCTTTTTCTAGGTCAATGAAGACTACTCCCAAGGGTCAATGTTCTTTCTGAGTGTTCTTGATCAAAAGTTGTAGTAATTTCAAGTTTTCTGTACATCCTGCTGATCTGATGAATCCCCTTTGTTGCAGGTTAATGGGGCATGCCTTAGTCAATCTTGCCATCAGGATCCTTGATAATAGTCTCAAAATAATCGATCCAATGGTAGTTGGTCACCAGTTGTTGATGTCCTTCTGGCACTCTGACAAGGATGATTTTGATATTAATACAGTCCAACATTCTTTCATCATGTCCGGTACAGTGCCAGATACCAACCATAGTTTGAATAATTCCATCAACTGGGTAAACTGAGGGTCTATCTTGATGATATCCCTCAAGCTTAGTCTGGTCCCAGCACTGTGTTCTTGTTCACCTCTGATATTTTTAGAGATCTCTTTCACCATGATCATGGCTTCGAATGCCAAGTTGTCCACCCAACCAATAGTTCTGAATGCACCCAGGCCCTTGAACGTTCCTGGTGATTCCCATCTTGACTTGAACACTTAAGGTACCTCATCTCGTGGGATACCACACTTTAGGGACTCCACGTCATCCAGGATGATACCAGCCTGTTTCCCTCTATCCAGGTAAAACAGCCACTAGAATTGTAGGAACTGCCCCCGTTTCACAGCTCTCTTCTTCATCCACCCCTTTGGTGGTTCCAAAGGACAAGCTTTCTGGGCCACTTGAGGCTGTCGACCTTGGCTCACTTTCAACTCGGCAGACTTTATGGTTAGGCATGAATAGCAGTCATCCATTGCCTCATCAACTAACATTGATGGGTATTCTTTCCCTTCAATCACCTTCTCAGAGATTCCCTGAAGAATGGGCAGTTTTTTAGGTGTTAACCATTCAGAAATTACCTTCCAATAATGGGACCTCAGTCCACCATCCACCTGCAGACCAATGCTCACAAGATGTTCCCTCTCCTTTTCTAGCTGTTTCTTCCAATCTTGATCTTTTTCCCTTTTCACCAGGCTCTTATGAAGACTCCTTCTTTTATCTCTTATCTGTTTTGTTGTTTTAGTCAGAATATATTCTGCAATCAACTTACTGATGTTCTTACTCCCCTCATACTGTTTATCCAACTTCCTCAATAATTCCATCTCCTCTTCTGTCCAGCACTGTCAGTATACCCCTCTGGCAGTACCCACTTTAGGGTGAGTAGCGGTGAGCCACTCAACATTTCTTGTAACTGGATGGCCCAAGCACTTATGTTGCCCCAGGCCGATTTTTGTTTCAAATGTCCTCTCACAAACCTCACATTTCCAACCCCTCACAGGGGCAGCTTCCACAACCCCCTTGCACTTCTGGAAATGGCAGTCAATACTGTGGTGTTTCACACTGGTTCTCCTGCACTGAGCACATTGGAACAAGATCTTTTTCTTCACATGTGCTCTTTTTAGATGTTCAAACCCAACATTTTTCCTATCCTGTTTCCACAGCATGGACAAGATGGATTTTTGTCAGGGATCTTTACCACCAGAGTACCCTTGGTTGGTAAGTCACCTCTGGGGCCCAGGATAGGGGTCAATGGCAATAGTAAGGTCCTAGCCATGGCTCCAGGAGGTGAGGGTTCCCCCTGCTCTTCACTCTCTTTCTCCTGCAGAGATGGACTGATCACATTGTCCCTGAGGCAGATACCTTTTATACCGCTGGTAGCATGGCCAGATTGTCAGTCAAGGTAGAAGAATGCTGGCACTCCAAACCAACCATCTCTGAGTTAATAAACTCCAATCCCCTCAACTCAAACCTCGCATCCAGCAACTTCCCATGGTCTTTGATGGAACAAGTAACCACATTGTCACACAAGTCCAAAGGCCTTGTTTGTGTGGCAACCAACACGAATGCAATTCACATCAGCTGACCCATTTTTCCCAGTTGAAATTTGAGGGTTAGTATAAGTCAGATGGCACCACCCTCAGGGACCATCAGACTGAGCCCGACTATACCTGTGGGCACAGGCTTTGGGCAATGATGTAGGATCAATGCCAAGAACGTTTCACCTTAGAAAAAAAACCCACAAAACTATTGAGTGGTTGGTGAAGCCAGGTGATAGGGAGGAAGTAGCTATAATTCCCACTCTGGGGCAGAGGTTATCTTGGTTACCCCAAAGGGCATCCAGCAGGACCATGTGGAGGTGTAATCTCTGCAGCTCTGCCCAGTTTGTAACTATGATCCCGTCTTAAGAGAGTCATAGTTACTCCCGCCATGTATATTTGGTCCACCTGAACATCTATCTTACCAGTATGAGTAGCTATTTTGAAGGATGCCCTGCTACCCTTTGGTTTCCCCTTGGAACACTGCATCAAGGTATTGTGCATGTTCCAGTATCCCAAATTTAAGGAGAGCCACCCTGAAAGAATGGAAAGTCTTTTCCATTCATTTTAACCTAGTTTGTAGGTTACCAATAAATACAAATAAACAACTTGTTAATAAACTCAAAATACAGATATTTCCACTTCAATACTTGTAGAAGCAGGTGAACAGACATGAAAAGAATACTATGTGTGACTAAGGAGTATTTAGATTTATAATAGGATTCTCTTGCCCTGCCTTTGTGAGTTGAAAAATTAACAGACATTTAACAGTTTGCTGTCTAGGGAGCCAGTTTCTGAGCAAGCCTTTCTTCCTAGAAAGAAAATCTGTCTTAAATAACTCTATATTCATTAATGACTCTTAGGACTTAGACATACATCCTTCATAATATTTGTTCTAGCCCTGGAGAATATTAATATTCATGTCTTCCTCCACACCATCTCTTCCAAAGATTTCTTCACCTGTACTCTGTCAGAAAAGAGCTTTAACTTTCCATGCATTAATTCATTGGCTGCCATGTTCATTGGGTATAACTAAGTGCAATTTTCACCTCTCCAGAGACTAAATGAAGTCAAGGAATGAGTATTTGACTAAGCCATTTGGGAGGTGAATCCATAGAGGTCCAGCCTTCAGTGGGCCATGGTCTAATCCTGGAATGAAGTTTCTCTTCATGTTATGGACTTTACACCCTGTGCCATCTTATACCTTCTTAATCATGCTTTAATCTCATAATTGGACACAATGATAACTAATCCCTCTGGAGTTATAATAGATTTACAGCTCACTCACTCAGAAAGGTACCATAATGGAAAGGATCTAGGGACTAATCTTCAACATTCCATCCTGCATTAGCAGGGAGAATGGTAAACCACGGGCATGTGTGCACGTCAAGTCATTTCCAGTCTTTGTTCCTGTTGCTCTCACGGAGTAGTGACAGCAATTGCTAAGGAGAAGCTAGTAATCACCAAAGGTGCATGAGAATTAAGTCCAACATGAACTGGGGCTGAAGGGTTCAGATTCAGTTTGAAAATGATGCAGGTCTTCAAGGCACAGCTATAGGTGGAGATCATGTGGAATGGTATCAGTCCACTCTAATACTAGCATGCAGGATGAGCCAGGCCGTTGCTTGACATATTTTTATGTCAATATGGTTTACATATTACACAGCCTAGTCCTGCACTGTGGGCCAACATGGAAGGGGTCATGGACTTGCTTCCTACCTTTAGGGTGTTACCACAGTCAATGGATTAGGGAACTAAAAAAAAAAGCTTTCCTGGCAATGCTCAGACCCTTTTAAAAACTAGCTTCCCAAGTTTCTGTTTGATCATAATTTTGTTTGCTTTATATGTTTTTGAAGGCTCTCTGACGTGACAAACTCCTATTCTGCTGCTTGCAACCAGATACAGTTTTGCAATGAAAAGCTTTGTTCTCCTCCAATACTGGAAGATTTTTGATTGTTAATCTACTCTGTTATTCATCTCCGCATGAAGTTATCAGATCTTATTCTTTACTGGCTTCCACTGATGTATATCAGGAATCTTTCCAAAGATATGCCACTCTAATACTGAAGTAAGTGAAAGGAGGTCCAGACCTTGCATACTTCCTAGAAGCTACTTCAAGATGAGGGGAATTTTTTCTTTATTTTGTTGTAATTGTCTTTCTGCAATGAATCTAAAAAAAACATTTAAGTTTTTCTAGGCAATTTTAGCTGGCATTCAGCCACTACTCTACAGGGAGCTGTGGAGTGGGTAGGCAAGGTATTGTGTCACTGCCACAGATAAAACAGTAAGATCATAGTCATATTTTTTTTATATAGTTAGCTCTAAGATTTGACCAGTTTTAACATACTAGTGATTCAAAATGTCTTACATGCTGGCATTGCTCACAGTAATGCTCTCTAACTCATTCCTGTTGAACCATACAAAGCAGATGACTGGAAGTGATTAAAGTCTTCATCTGCCCTCCAGCCCCAGCGGTGTCATTCAGGCAAGAGGTTCTGAGCCCTTTCAAGCCCACCACACATTCCCCAAATTGGAGATTTTTGAGGAATAAACTCTCATTTTTAGCACAAAGCCACTGGATGCCAAGAACTGCCATTGTGCAAATGACATGCTCCAAGACGCATTTTACTATTCAGATCCCAAATCCCCCATTTCCTGTTGACTCTCATTGCTTAAGCTAATATCATTCAGCCTACTCTTTCAACTGGGTAGAAGGGCTTAGTCAAACCCCACTGCAGTCAGAGGAACACAGTGCACATGTGTAACAGAGTAGAAATTGTTGGCTCAGAGCATATTCATTTGTTGTGTGTAACTCAGTAATAAAAAACAAATGCAGAGACTTCATTTTATATATAATAAAAATACTGCAATATTTTATGTGTCTCATTTTAGCAGCCTGTTTTTAAATAACAACCTTATTTTTTTTTCAATTGCAAATCTCTGAACAGAGGAGCAAAACATTAAAAGTATTTTTAGTTTATGGGCTAAATGTCCAGCCCAGCAGTTTGCTAGTAATATAAGTATACTGATAATAACCACAACTAGCAGGGGATGCAATGCAGCCTCAGTTATTTCTCTGTTCTGCAAGAACATACTCCTCCTGTTAAGAACTCAGATGTCAGCCAGGATTGCTAACTGCATCGATTCACACTTCCCTGTAGAGCAGGAAAATGGTAGATTGTTCTTTGAAATACCGCAAAGCCTTTCTGAACGCCACAGCTGCTCAGGGAACTGAGGGACCAGCACTGAAAATTCAATTTTTCTTCTTCAGATAGTTGTTTTTAATCAATAAGCAGGGTACTGTTGGAAACTTATCATTTTGCCCAGGGAGAAATAGGTACAATTCTCTGAGCATGTAGGGTTGTTGGTCTTTCTCCAGGGAATGCCAGCAATACTGAGGGACCTCCTGAGCTTAAAAAGGTATTCAGTAGAGTTTAAAGATACGTAAGTGGAAATCACTGTGCACATAAACATACCCTGCCTTTCCAGAACATTTGCTTTTATGTCCTGAGAGTACACTGGTCTCTGCAGAGCACAGTGTGGGTCTGACCCACAGCCAGCTGATGTGGGCAGGAGTCCTTCCCAGACTGCTCTGGGCAGACCCCATATGTGGGGCTCCTCAAGGCACAAGCAGGGACACCCAGAACCACAGATCAGCAGGTAAAAGGTTCTGGTTTGCTTTAGGTAAAACATTAAGGGTGCTGTGCGATGAACGCACCATGAGTGAAGTATCACTAGAGATGTCAGCCCGGAGCTGCCAAAAAATGCAGAAAATTCAGTGTTAATTATGATGTGTCACAGCAGCATTTTTATACTATCAAACCGAATTTACAATTTCCAGAGACATTCCAAATCATCTTGGTACCATTCTGGTAAAGTCTGTAGTAAAAGACAATAGGTTTCCGGGACACAGATGGACTTAACACCTTCAAAAATTAATTCATCAGCAGGGCCAGACACCAGCTCTCCCTAAAACTAGGGAGAGAACATTCTCCTGAATCACAACACCAGTGTTGACACTACAATACTTTTTTCCCCCCTCCATTTGCTGTATTTAGATTAGGATGCATTTTAGGATGCCACAACCATCAGAAAGGAATTGTCACCATCCTCTAAAACATGTACCGCAGTCCCTACAGAGGCTGAATTGGGAGAACTGGAACCAAGTGGCCCTTTTTGTTTTCCCCAGCCAGAGGGTTTGGAGTGAGCAGGATGTATTTTTTCCCTCCGGTCTTCAGAGGTGAAGACAAATTAGCCTTTGCTTCTGACAAATTGGCTTCTTGTTTTCAATAACAATGTCTCCTAATTGAAAACGTAAACCCCGATTTGAAAATCCCTTGTGTTTTCACACTTTGCTTTTATCTTATTTGCCCTTCTTCACTTCATCTTTGAAAAGCATTTATGGAAAGTGAGACATCCCCAATGTCCCCCATTAAAATAATGATAATCATTACTGATTCAGACAGAAAACGCGTTTTTACCGTCAGCCTCTTTCGCCTATCAGGTACTTTTGGTAGCAATTAAGTTGTCTTGTCTATACAGAGGGGAGTGTCCTGGAATAAAATACCGGTCAAAGTGGGAAAACATGGATGAATCTCTTGCTAGGAAAAGTACTGTACCAGTGGTTCCCCCCCACACTTAAATGTCAAAACCAAGAGCCACAAACAGCACAGTGGAGCTTAGCTGGAGAGCACTGCTGGGGTCAGCAGCCCAGGGCCCACTCTGCCTTTTCCTTCTCCCAGTAAGATGCCAGCAAGCCAGCTCCTGACTTCTGATTGTTGCTTCGAGAAAAGGGTCTGAGAAGGCTCTGCTGAAGTTTGCTTTGTCGATAAATGTCTGAGGAGTGCTCTAGGATCCAAGGCTTGAGCAACTATCTGGAAGATGGTGCAAACCAACTCACTCCTCTTCCAAAAGAGCAGAGCAAGAGAAGGGTGTGCTCTCCCCACACTGATTTGCTTGGCATGGGGAGATAGGGCACTCCTCGAGAGAGGAGTTACATCTTCCCTTCCTGTTTTCTTTGGGCCCTGGAAAGCCCTCACTAATTAGGCTGTTGCACTGTCCCCGGGAAACAATGAACAAACGAGCCAATTAGCCCCAGTTCATTGTTAAGCTCGAAGCCAACCCACAGCAGCACTTTTCAGAGCAAATTTCCTCACTGGTGACTTTATTTTGTTACCATTTTTACTGCCATCTAATTGAAGCCACTGATGGCTAATTGCTTCATTTATCATCAAGTTTACAGGCCACACACTGCAAAACTAATTAGAGAGCAGACATTGTGTTTCAGCCTCCCTTTGAAATATTGCTGGCATTTAGATGCAATTCCAATTATGTTTCAAAGAAGCTGGGAGAATGGGAATGAGAAGATTATTTCTAAAAAACAGCACTGAGATTAGGCAGGCCCAAACTATGCTCTAACACAGCTATTTTAAGCTTAGTGGGAAAGGGGGTGAAGGAGAATTAGCAGTTCCCCCCAGTTTCTGACACTACCAAGCACAAACCCCAAACCCACATAATGAATCTTGTATAAATGCTAGCAGTGAGCTCTGCTCCACATGCACAGTTCTCAACCATACCGATTTTCACAGGGAAGTGGTGAATTTTGCACTTGAGGTGAGAAATACTGCCCTAAGGATTTAAATCTGACAAGTGCCAAGGTCTCGTGAAGGTTCCTCTGTTTGGCATGGAAAGCGGGGAAGGCAGACCTCTGCATTCACCGTGCATTGATTCAACAATAAATCACCCAAAGCCTGCAGACATTTGGCAGACCTGCAAAGAATTGTTGTTATTTTAACTGAAATCTGATAGATTTTCTGCTTCTAAGGCATTTTCAGATAAATGGCTCCAATTTGGAGCCAGCTTCACTCTTGCCTCGCGCAGGTTTCCCCACTAGCTTCACTGGGGCTACTCTTTGGACTGAGGTACACAGGACCTGGCTCTGAGCAAGAATAAAGCTTAATCTCTTTCCTGCTTGTTGTTTGATATTCTCCTGTTGAAAGTATTCCTCTTCCTTCCCCTTTTTAGGTCCCCCACATCCTGACGGGCTCATTTCTCCCTAAATAAACTTAAAGCACAGAAGCGAAATGCATTTGTTGCCTGGGAAACATGCAATTCAGTATATGAGGTGGCCATCCTGAGAGAGCCATAGACCTCCAAAGAAGTTTTTATATCAATAATTGTAACCAACCAGAAGTA
This sequence comes from Haliaeetus leucocephalus, assembly GCF_000737465.1. Classification (NCBI taxonomy): domain Eukaryota; kingdom Metazoa; phylum Chordata; class Aves; order Accipitriformes; family Accipitridae; genus Haliaeetus; species Haliaeetus leucocephalus. The sequence goes on along the minus strand of NW_010972962.1, from coordinate 3,212,739 downwards.
CCAGCTTAGTGCAACATTCCCTGTTACTTGCTTGTTACTTTTCAAAATGTTTGACAAGTTCCTTATTATAGCCCATGATTGATTTTGGTTTTATGTAGAGTCTTGGTCTTAATTTCAGAATAGTTTTAGTGCAATAGTGACAGAATTTCAGAAGGCAGCAAAAATCACTGCCTGAGGATTACTGGTGAACTCTTCATCGTATCATCACTCCATCTCATTAGCTTCCTTTTTTCACTTTGATTCAATGACTGTTTTCTGTAACATGCTACTCCTTTGAAACAGTCCTATCTCCTCAGGCCTTCCAAATGCCACTAAATATATTGCAATAGCATATGATATCCTGCTTCTGGCATTGACAAGTACACTATTGACAACAAACCCTCTCTCTCTCCCCCAGGAAAATATTCACACCACTGTTTTCCTCTAAGAACTATTCAGAGGGGCGTCCCTCCCTGGGGAGACTGACTGAGTGTGCTTCAAGAAACACTCCATCACCTTGCACTATGGGGTTATTTTCCAGTTAAGTTATGGTCATTCCTAAAGATCCCAGCAATGATCATTTTCCTTCTTGCCAGATAAGGAAACTATTATTAGTAAAGCAATAATATTATATATTCTCTCAGATATGAATCTAGGGACATACATTAAATTCAGTCATGCATCAGCCTACTGTAACACAAACTCTGGGAGTATCTTATATGGCATATCATGGAATTAAACTGTGTATCAGTACATGATTATTATATTTATCAAGGACTTCTTCCAGCTGGTTCACGGTGCTTGCTAATGAAAGCAAAGCCAGAAAGGGACAACATCCTCCGCTAAGAGCCAACCACAGCCTCTCAGACAATGGTACCAAAAAAAAATAATGCAGAGAGCCTTATGCTTGTAGTAGAGAATCTTACAGTAATCAAAGTAAAAAGCCAGGGTAATTATACCAAGAACCTAGTCCGAAAAAGGTTATGATGGGTTTAAAAGCTGATCTTGGTCTGTGATTAAAGGATCACATGTAAGGACTTATCCTGGTTGAATGGGGAGTTTTCTGAACTGGGAACAGGCAATTAAATGGTTTACAGGGCTGCCTCTAGCTTTCTTTATCAGTGAGCACACCTTCTTCTACCTTTTCTTCAAATAAGAGCCAGCTCTAATCCTCTTTGAATTTTTTTATTTATTTTTTTTTTAGTGTTATGGCCACAAGGCCTCAAGAGAGTATCTATGTCAGCTGAAAGCAAGGCTGAGGTGGCATCTACATATGGATTCTAGCACAGCCCCCCCCCCCAAATTCTTAACTGCTCTCAGATATGCTGGCCATTGCAGGCAATAAAAACAGCTTTAAAAACCTCAGCATTAAGCACCTCCTTGTGATAGAAAAGCAATTTTCTCAAACAACCTTTTCACCAACATCTACAAGCAAGTTTTAAAAGAAAAAAAAAAGCTTTATCAACAGAGCAACAATCTAACCTTTCCCACTTCCTCCAGACTGAACCAGTTTACTGCTTTAACATTCTTCTCCAGCATCCAAGCTCCATACCGTAATTTGATCCCTCTAGTGACAATAAGAAAAGCAGTCTATGTTGCTGCATAAGAAAAATAAACCAGCAATTAACAAGTTCCTATATGTTTCCTGTTTACATAATACAGCTCTTTTGCAGGGCAAAAGCCCGGAAGAAACTGATAGGCCTGGAAAAGATTTGCAAAAAAGGCTATTTGAAATACTCACCAAAGCAACTAGACTTGTTTCCTCCATGAAGAGTATAAAAGGATGGATTTAAACATGGATCTAAATGCTGTCAGGACTGGCTAGAGGTGGCAGCAGGGAAGCCTTCTATAAGTGACACCTGTGGGAAAGCTGTTCTGCACCACCAGTAGTGAGTAGGGACATTTCCCATCACAACTTCTTTATTTAAAAAAAAGACTATGTGCAAAGTGTATACGCTTGTCCTGGTTTCAGCTGGGATAGAGTTAACTGTCTTCCTAGTAGCTGGTACAGTGCTATGTTTTGAGTTCAGTATGCGAAGAATGTTGATAACACTGATGTTTTCAGTTGTTGCTCAGTAGCGTTTAGTCTAAAGTCAAGGATTTTTCAGCTTCTCATGCCCAGCCAGCAAGAAAGCTGGAGGGGCACAAGAAGTTGGCACAGGACACAGCCAGGGCACTGACCCAAACTGGCCAACGGTGTATTCCATACCATGGGACGTCCCATCTAGTTTAGGAACTGGGAAGTGGGGGTAGGGAATCGCACTCGGGGACTGGCTGTGTGTCGGTCGGCAGGTGGTGAGCAATTGCACTGCGCATCATTTGTACATTCCAATCCTTTCATTATTGCTGTTGTCATTTTATTAGTGTCATCATTATTAGTTTCTTCTTTTCTGTTCTATTAAACTGTTCTTATCTCAACCCACGAGTTTTACTTTTCCCAATTTTCTCCCCCATTCCATGGCAGGGGGAGTGAGTGAGCAGATGCATGGTGCTTAGTTGCTGGCTGGGGTTAAACCACAACAACACTTCATTAGAAATGACTAGTTTTTAAATGGTATAATAGTAAAGGGAGGTGTTGATTGGCTGCTGCTTATTTTTTAAGGGGTCTCAAGATAATATACTCCTCTATCAGTCTTGTCACATCCCCAAGACAAAAAGTTGTACTTGATCTTCAGTGAACACTGCTACACACATTGCCCTTTGGCTTCTGTGCTTGAGTGCCTAATCAAAATAACTAAATTGCACTTGCTGTTATGCAGGACATTATGTTCTAAGGCCTTCAGTGATACCTATTATGGTTTACAGGTCTCAGGTTTTGGGTTGGGTTCCCCCCCCCCCTTATTATTTATGGAGTCTTATGCAAACTGCAAGCCACTTGAAACACTCTTTGTATTGGGTACTTCCCCCCCTCACCACAGCCAAATGTTTGACATTTTTAGTTTTAGTTTTCTTTGAGCAGAATTTTAAATTGAGAAAGTGAGCTTTCATTCCAAGAGAAGGCATGAACTGCAAGAGGAGCTTAGACAGCTCCCTTCCTCTTTAGGTAGGGCTGTAGATACAGACCATAGTCTGACTGTCTCTGACAATAAGCAGCACCAGTGAGGCACTGGTGTAACAGCTAACTCACTGCATGAAGAGTCTGCTCTAGTCCCACTCCTGCCATTAGTTTGCTGGATAACATTTCCATCACACTGTACCATGATTTCTCATTTAACAGGAGCTCAGTCACCAGTCTTTTTTTTTGTAAAAGACTTCAAGAGGAAAAGTCCTGTAGAAGATTCAGGTACGATCTTTTTGCTACAATTGTATTAGCAGAAGACATAAAACCCTACCGCTGGAAATGTAATTAGTGCTATTATTCCTGGCTTGTCTTAGTTTGAGTTCAGATAGTTCCAGTCATGATCAAAGTTTTTCATCATTCCAGAAAATTTAACTACATATCAGAAGAGCTGCAATGTTGTTTTGTGTTTTCCAATTTTTTTCTAAACTATTAACTCAAGAACCAGAAAGTCATATAAAAACCATCCAAAGTTCAAGAGTGCTACAAAGTTTCATTCCGATCCTCACTTTAAGATCAACTGAGCTTGCAAAAAGGTTTGGGCTAGTCAACTTATTTTTAGAAATTGAAAACAAAACTGTTGGGACAAAATTTGATGTGCACATGTCATGCAGGAAAACAGTGCAAGTTCTGGTCAAAAAGACCAAAGCCCATGCTTAAAAACATGCTTCAAAACTTCCCTGAACTTGGCCTAATTGAGAGAAATTTAATCTAAACTGACAGGCCATTCCCCACTGATTTCAGTGGGAGATGGCTCAGAGACCCTATGTACCACAGGCTTCAGCTCCCCATAAAGCTAGAGGGTCCCACAGAGTTAGGACTGGCTTCATGTTGTCTGCTCCAGAGCCATAACTTCATGCATCCTTGTTAAATTCCCCTTTTCATACATTTAATCTTTAAGCTTCAGTTTTTCATTAAATTCTTAAGCTTCAGTTTTCAGATATGCATTTGTGGACTGCCAGATCTAGACAAAGAAGTTGCAAGCCCAGGGACAGTTATTATGTTCAGAAAAGTTTGGATGCTGAAGAGAAACTTCATGTGGTTGCACAATAGTAAGTACTGTGACTTCGGCATTGTTTTTTATCTTTCCAAAGATCTTTTATTCCTCTAGTTGTTTGTTATATTTAATATACATTAAGCCAGCAGTTTCTCCTCTTGCAGTTTGCTTGGGACTATTATTAACAAAGGTTTAACATGCACAAAATTATTCCTCAGATGTCCATGCCAAGTTTGCAGACTGTGCATTAAGAAGTTCTCAAGTAAACTGCTGGCAAGAAAAGGTTGGATAAATTAAAAACGGGAAAAAGATTAACTTCCCATACATATTCTAGTTCAAAAAATGGTGGAATAGATTTCATTCACATTTCCCAGGACGCTACTGAAGAGAATGGTTTCAAATCAAAATGATTGCTTAACCTTAACTGTAGAGTTATGCCATGAAAAAGCTATAATCATCAAATTAAAGGGGTAAAATTTAGGAGAAGTGTGGGTTGAACGATCCTAGGATACACGGTGAGTCCTATGATGTGAAGTGGGATATGGAAAAGGAATAACATAATAACAACATACATTTTTAGTATCTTTCATCCACAGGAATTTCAGAATGCTTCCCAGACTAAACATGAAAGTATGGATTCTGATTTCCACTCCCCCAGTGTAAATCCAAAGTGATTTCACTGGAGGTATTAGAGTCAGCCCTTCATTTACAAAACTGAAATTGAGATCAGAGATTTGGCCCTATTGTAGGCATAAAGTAATGGGTTTCATTTGTGCACTGGTCTCATTCAAACAGCTATAATTTGAAGCAAATTCATTTTCCAGCATTGGGAGAACTAGAACTGATAAATCTGGCACTCAAATATATACAGCTAGAAAGAAGAAAAAGAAGCAATGCAGCTTTTTAACATTCATCTAGAGATGTAAAACAGGCAAGTATCCCTGTGAGTATAAAATATTATTGCTTTAATTCAGATCGGTAAAAAGCCTTTCCAAGAAAACACTAAAGTAAAAGAGTGGGAGGAGGCAGAAAGAAGAAATATATTAAAGTACATGAATTTAAGTTACAAAGATGTCCTCTGTCCATCCACTCAAGAACTCTTTTTTTTTTTTACAAGAAAATATGCTTTTTTTTGGTGTAGCACCCCTCCTTCCCAGCCACACCCAGATCCCTTCTGAAATGTATGAAGATCTAGTTTTCTTAGCTCTACAATCAATGCCTCTGCAATTTTATTGTGCTGTGAGAATTAGAAGAAATCCTTCATGACTATCAACATTTTCCAAGTTGGCTTGGGAAGACATTGCAGACAATTTGCAAGTTTGTTTTTGTTTTTTTTAAAAAAGCCTAAGCCCTATCCTAAAGGTTGCTTTCTGGATCTGATCTGACACCTGCAGAAGCTCACTAGAGTTCCTCTGGTAATTCCAGTAAGTCTTAGACTGGGGTCTTCTACGCATAAGGAACTGAAGTAGATTTCTTAGGCTTCATGAGAAGAAAGCTGGTAGACCATTTTAACATACTCTGCAAAAATGCCCTCAACCTTTCTTACAGGGCAAAGACCAAGGGTCAAAGATCTTTCATGGAGAAGAACATCTCTACTTTTGTCTGCTTTTGCACAAAATGGTACCCTTCCTAATCCAACTGTGTGTCAGCAAATAACTCAAAACTTCCCAGGAGAGTATTTATCTGATCCCAGGTCAGTAAGTGTGGCTTTAGAACTTAAACTGCTGGTATGTAAAGAGCAACAAACCCTGCAGTTTATTTGAACAGTAGGGTCAGAAAGCAAGCATGAACCTAGAGAAGAGAGTTATAAAAAGTTCACTCTGAGTGATGAAAATTAAGCTATCTGCTGTTATTTAAATAAACAGAGTTTGCACACACTGTTAATCAAGATTGAAAAAGTCATCTTATATTTCTGGGCTTCTGCTTTCAAACAACCAAGGGTCACCACCAACTCGAGTCACCATCTAGTAAGTGAGTTTGCAAGTCCTTGGCCTTCTGCAATTCACCTTTTTAAAAAAAAAAAATTAAGATGCAATACTGCAAATTAATGACACTACCAGTCCAAAGTTCAGTTACCTTAAATTACTTAAAGTCAAAAAGGGGACATTGGTAATTGACACAAGTCCTTTAGAAATTTTTCACATCTGAAAAATCCTCCTCTAATTAATAACCATGGAGGAATTCTCTGGTTGCATTACTGGACAACTAAGCCCTGAAACAAAGACTGTGAATTTAAGAAAAATACTGTCATTTATATACAGGCTGTCATGGGGACTACTAAAATTGAATAAAATTTGTCCTTCACAGTGATTTTGTAATGACTAATGTTAATTAAGGTACAATTTCTTTATACTGACTTTGGGAGGCCTCTTCTAGCCTGTCAGAGGAATGATATTTTTAAGCACACCCTTCTCTGTCTGACCCCTGTGCTTTTTCCAGTCTGGATCAAACATACAGTCCAATGGTGTATTTTATTTGAAGAAATAAAATTTCTTTAATGGTTCAGCAGTAACCTTGTTCCATCACTCAGCATGGCAATATTTGCTCGAACAGGGACCAGTGCCTGAGCACCTCTACTCCTTCAAGGAAAGGAGAGGGGACTGATTTTAGCCTCTACCACTCTCTCACCAGGATTTCACCTACCTTGACTCTGTTGCTAGTGTCTACCAGCCTCCAGGACACAAGGAGCACACAGCAGCCCTGGGGAAGGAGCAGGGGGAGGCATGGCCACGCTGTGGCTCTGCTAACCAGCCACAACCCTCTGGCTGCTGTTGGCTCACAGCTTTCTCCCAATCCTTGAACCCCAAATGAGGCTAAAAGCAAGTGCTTTCTTGAGCAAGGTACCCTGAAAAAGCAGGCTTTCATTTCTGAGCAAAAAAACCCACCTGCTGCCATTTGCTGCCTGCAGAAACACAGGACTTCCCATATGCTCTCCATAAAAATACAGGATTGCAACAAGGAAGAATGTTTGAATTATGCAGTTTGGGGGTTTTTTCCTCCTTTTGATGAAGAAATTCTGACAAGGCCTAAATATTCATCAAATCAAAAAGAGATAACACTAGAGACAGGTAGGTTCTGATTTGTAAGGTAAAGCATCTGGAGTTCCCACTGACTTCAGTTAGAGCTTCAATCACCCATTCCTCCCTCAAGCCAGACCTTCTCCTTGATGCAGAGCTGGGAACTGCTCTGAGTAGTTCAGAGAATTTTCAGAATGTATAAAAAAAGTCACTGCTCTCCTGTTCATTTCTACAACAAACATAACAAGCTGGATTTTTAGTTACAACCATTTTTAAACAGAGCAAAGGAGCTAAGGCCCAAGCACAAATGACAGTGTTACTGACTGACAGAATGGGATCTGGATAGAACCGATTCCTCTCCTATGCCTAAAAAGTGCATGCTTTCAGCACATACAGATGGAAACATGCTTCCCGTGCATTTGTTTCCTTCCCTGGCTCAGGTCATCATCACAAATAACAAAAGTGAACAACAGATTCTGGCACCTCCCTAATTGTCTCCACCTGTCTTTGCTGCATGCAATATGGAAAAGAAAATATTCCCCAGCATCCCCAGTGGTAACAGTGTCAAAAGATATCAATGCACTCTCATCATCAAAATCTTTCTATGCACTTCTAGAGCACCTGGCCTATTTGTACCAAGCGAACAAAAATTTAGTTGTTATGTCTGCTGCCTTTAACTGGGTATGGGAGCAATTTATGGATAAAAGACATGTTTGGTGCAAGCCCTTATCAACTTGAAGCAGGCTTTTAACTTAAACATGGAAAAATCTATTGGAGGTGAATTCAAGAGTGGTTAATAAATCCATTTTAAAGGGGAATCATTTCTTCATTCTACTCCTCAATACTCTCCTCCCAAAAAGCATTCTAAAATGCAGACATGTATATCAGCCCAGTTAAGACATGTTCTTCAGAAGATGTCTTCTACCAGGTTGCATGTACACATCCACTTCAGCTGAACTACTTATTTAATATACCAGGCAGCACAGCTGCCACTGCTGAGTCCTAAATGAATACACAATAAAAGTGCTTTTTGGATTATTAATAGATAATCAAAACCTTCCATAGGACATCAGTTACTCCTCCTGATACTGCCAACATTAGCCTTCCTCTGCATTTCCCCTGAGTTGCTGTAAAAAACCCTTATGGGTCTGACCCACATTTTAGAGCTACTCACCCCTGAATGCAGAAAACCAGTCCAAGTCTTGAGGGGGAGAGAAGCATAAAAAAAGGTAGAGGGCATGGGGGGTCTATATAGCTTGTAAAAGCCTAATGAAAGTTAATTAATTAATGAAGCACTCAGGACCTGAAGGGCTGCCTCTGAAGTGACCCAGGGAACTCCCATGTCCTCGAACAATGTGGAGCTTTGTCCCCACCTGCAACCAGTTGGTGTTTGTTACTTTTTTCTTCTTCTAATGTCTGTAGACTCTCAGCATTGTAACCCAAATAAGATTTTCAACACAGGTTGTTTGCAGATTACTGTGGAAATGAGGGTCTGTGTAGTCTCCTGACCAGAGCAGAGAATCTGGAGTACCCTTTTTTGCATTTATACCCGCATACTGGGAGGTCATCAGTGATGCTGTCTGTGCCTGATTTACCCTTCATAACACTACCACCTGCCTGTTGCAAGTCCTACTTGAAAAATGTTTGAGACAGCCAAATAAAGGAAGTACTAGAACTACAAAAACAACTTAGTCAATAAGGTATCAAACCAAACGCTGAGTACTCTCGGCATAAGAACCAGCAATACGTTTTCTGTGTGATACGCTAAAGAGCTGAAGCTGAAATCTGGTGCATCAAGTCAGGAAAATTGTCTTAAAGTGGGATGTTAGCTATACCAAGCAGATGTTTTTACAACTGACTATATGGAAGAGCTGAGATGTACCCTATCAGTACAGAGATCTGCATTGTCCACTTATAAATATATTCCTTTACTCATGCTACAGTCTCATTCAAATGGGAATTTCCAGTGTATGGGCCATATTAATTTCCTTGACAAAGTAGGTTTTTTTGTGTCTGGTGAGTTGATCTTCAGGAACAAAACACAATTTTTGTGAGGAGAGAGAAAGGAATATATTTCTATGGCAAGTTATTACAGACCTGGTCACGTTCCTATATGTTAGTTTTGCATGTCTCAGCCAGGGTTTGGCGTATTTTCTCCAGCAGTCTTGGAGTGCTTACTCCAGCACCACAGACCACATCCTGCACAATGAATGAGAGGAGGTGGCACAGAAGCCCAGTAGTGGGACAGCGGAGGCATCGCTTGCTCATGGCTGTTTCTGGAAGACATCCTGGTGAGGTTTTCTTGTTCAGCACTCTACCACCTCAGAAGGGACTGCAATGCTTCTTACGCATATGCAGACAGTGCAAATTTTCCCACTTGCCAAATGGTGTTGAATTTGCCCAAAGCAACGGCTAAGGAGGCCTAAACATTTGGCCAGAGCTTTGTCATGGTCTTTCTTCTCATGCCAGACTTGCTATTAACGTTGTCTTCATTTTGGAAATGACTCAGCAAAAGGAGAGAAGAGTGCCACTGCATACCTCAGGCCCACGAGTGACTAAAACATTTCTTGTATCATTGGCAAAGAACCTGTCAGTTTTCTTCTTCAGCATAAGTCTTGCGCTGTGAAAGCCTACTGCTCACCCTCACTTTCCCTGTCCTCTGCTTTTCTCCTGACAAAACCAGTGACATGACGGTTCTTAAATAAATCAGCCCCCGGTTGTGTTTTATGATGTCATGGTGAGTGCAAGCCTGACCCTTAGTAATCAGCATCTCGGCACACCGGGAAGCTTCCTGCTTTAACCGCTCTAACAGCCAAGCAAACTTGCCTACACTGCAGAAATGATATGAATTACCTCACCTCTGTGTATCGTAATAACCCTTACCACACATTATGCCAAATGTTCAGCACTGAGATGCAAGGAGCCAAAATGCAGACAAAAACCCAATAATGTCTAAAACAGAGTTCAAGTGAAGCTGGGTCCATGCCAGGCTGCGGAGATCGTTCTTCATGTCAGCCTCGGATCTGACTCTTGTGCATATGAACTAACGAAAGGGGCAGGGAATAAAACAGCATTTGAGTTATTCTCACAGAGCAGGTACTTAATAATATCCACATTTCCAGCATTTGAACGTTAGGCTTTTATTAAGCAAAAAACGACTCCCACCAAATATCCCTCAGTTGCAGTAAAGGCTGCGAGCATGATTTTATTTCAGCCTGTGAACAAAGCCATATGGATTTCATCTGAGGGATTTGGGGGTTTTGATTCTTATAAAAGTCATGATGTCAAACAAAACTTCAGATCAGTCCCAAAACATATGCAGTGTGACAGCTGACAATGGAAACTACACAATGACATTGTTCGACCCAGCAACATCTTCAGGCTCAGCAAGGAATCAAGCACAAATGTGGACAGGCTTCTGCTTTCCAAATCCAAACGAAAGGCGGCATCTGCCACTTGAATTATGCCATCCCACAGCTGGGGAACCATTTTGACAAACATGGCCATTTCTCATGGCCACAAGCCATTCTCAAACTTTTAGAAGATTCAGCATTCTGAAGAAACTGCAGTCCCATGCACCTCGCCACACAGCCTTTCCTACCTTTGAATATCCCTCCGTTCATCTGCTCAACTGTAACCTGCAATATGCACTTTATAATGCCCATAGTTTTTGCATGGTGCACAGCTCAAAGTACAGCAATGCTAGTGGGGATGTTCCTTGGAGGGCTTAGGCTTATAATCAGTGAGTATCTCTAGTGCTTTCCAGTTACTTCCTTGACATTAATGCAGAAGGAAAAGAGGCCTACTCCAAAAATACATGTCAGATTCTTCAAAAACCAGGTCTCAAGGGTCTACAAGAAATGTCTCTTAAGCTGTGGCTACAGCTGGTGGGATGGTAACAGCAAAAAGCAAAAATACAACATTAAAAGAACTTTTAAACATAGCAAAATAACTACCTATTTTTGCATCTTGTGAGAAGTTGCTTAGAAACACAGCAACACATTTAGGGTTATTATGCATTCAAAACAAAATTCAGGATATGAAACAAGATCTAGGTTTATTGGCTATGTGCTTTCCTATTCAGCCCAGCCAAAAAGACAAAAAAGGCCTGTTTACTTTTAATGCCAAAAAAATTACTAAAACATTTATAACAGCTGGTCATACTACTGAACAAACCACTCAATTAATCAGCTAACTACCGTATGTTTGAAAGAGACAATGTAAGTTTCCATTCCTAATAAAGTGCAAAATATTGATTTGTTCCGGGACAACACATGAATAAATTACTCGTGTTCATAATTAGGCTTTGCAATGTCCAGAAATTCTAGGTACTTTTCACACATCATTTATCAATATTCTTTCTTTCATTTCTCTTTGCTTTTACCCCAGGTTTTTTAGAATGGTGGCCAAAATAAACAGAATATTTCCTTATAGTTCCCTCTCTCACTTCCTGCTTATGAAAGAATTTTCACTCATGGCCTCTTGCACTTCTTGGAGTCAGATTTCTTCCAGAAATCTGCAGCACTGTTTTCCCCAGCAGCTAGAATGCAGCATTTTAATTATGAGTATTATTACAATCTCCCTTTCACTCCCCCATCCCACATTCCTCCTTCTCTGTCCTAATGGCTAGTCCCTCCCAAACCAGCTGTTAGAGGAAAACCTACAAATTTACTGCTTGTTTCCTTAGTATAATGCCCTCTCAACACCGCTTTCTGAGTGCTGGTCTCTCAAAAAATAGAAAAAAAATGAAAAGCCTCTGAAATTTGTGACATAGCTCTTCTGTGTGGTGTATTTTTAGGCGCACTTTATAGGTTGTGAAAGGCTTAATCTATCCCCGCGTGCTGGAGTGCCATGGCTTGCGGCAGTGGCTTACCCCACCACAGCTGACGAATATGAGGGCTCGGGGATCTCTGCGCTCGCTGTGGGCTCAGCCGGGCTGCAGCATCCCACGCTGCAGCCACCGGTGAAAGCCACGAGGGTGACACAGGGCACGTGGGTCCTCTAGACACACATTACATCACTAATGCCTACAGTAAACAGGTGGTTCTATAACTGATTTCCAGAACTGCTTATAGGAGTTGAAAGAGATTTCATGGTCAAGTGTGAGTTTCCAAATGATGAAGAAGTTCAAAGGATTGGGGAGGGCGAATTCCTTACAAGGACAACGGAGCTCTGCTTCCAGAGGTATTGCAAACTAAGTTGCTGAAACCATCTGAGAACTGTCTTCAGATTGAACTTCTTGCCAAGGAAGGGCTCAGATAACACTGTCTATATGAGAAAACATTCCAGGCAATATCCCATCACATTTTAAGTTAAAACTGTAGATTTTATTTTTCGATAGTGCTGACAACAGATGTATTTTAGCTAACAGAACCATCCAGGATGGAACTGAAGGAGACCACAGACATAATGTTTACTCTGATTTCTAGTAATGCGTAGGAACAAATCTGTCTCTTGTGATTATTTAATTGCCTGGACTTTCTTTCCATAGTATGAGCATGCGTGTGAGCTGATATGTATATTTATGTACATATACAAATATATTTCTATATATGCCTTTGGAGTAGATCAAAACAAATCTGAGAATGACAGTAACACAGTACTCACTCTCAGCTGCACTCTACGAAAGGCTCATAAGAACTGAATACAGAATTTTTTTCATCTGGCACTCTGCAAGTAAGACACGTAAATTCAGTTCCTTAGGAAGATTCTACAGAGCTGGAAATAACAAGGTGAATGTATTCAGTCATACAAAGGTTTTTCTTAACCTGCCACACCTTTTTTGGAGTTATTTTCCTATTCTTTATATTCTTTACAAGAATGTCACAGTCCCCATGACTTAAAAGCTTGAGGTTAGATAGAGGAAATGTGATAAAAATATTGGATGCCTTGCACAGGGAAGTTACATGAAACTTACACCAAATATGAAAAAATAAAGTGATTTCTGATAGTGCAGAGATTAATATTGGTATATGTATGCTCACAAAGGAAATTCTTTTCTGTAAAGAGCTGTAGAATATGTATCTTGGGCCAATAGCAGAAGTTGGTTTACTAAATAAATTGAATTGAACACATAGGAAGCAGAGATACTTTATAAACACATAAATCATGCAGCCAAACAAGCAAAATGGAGTTATGATCAACCACAAACCTTGGATAAGCGAATTCAGAGTAGCAAGTACAAACTGTGCATGTGCACTTCCCAGATTAAATATGTTCGCAAACCTCACAAACTCGAGAATTACAAATGACAAAAACAGCATTATAAAGAAACTGTTCAAGAGTCAAAAAAAAGGGCTCCTTGAATAAACAGTTTGCAGTGATTCTTATGACCAGCTTTAGCCCAAGACATGCTTTAGGATGGTGATTGTCCTTTCAAGAGAGAGCAAGGTTGCTAGAACATTTTGTCAGATTGCCTGATATAGTTGAACAAATGGGCACACTTTTGAGCACAAAATCCCTTCTTGGAGTTTAAAAAAGAAGGAAAAAGTGTCAAGGTAAATACAGCTTGGGAATAATTGCTCCAAGCTTCACTTACTTATGTTGCTCAGTTGAAGAAGGGCTTGTACACTCAAGAGCTTATCCTTTTTCCCATCTACACACTGGCTATTTCTCCCTATAAGGCTTACCAGGCCTGTGTGCTCAGCCCATCATAGAGCTACAACAACAGGCTATTACTGCTTTAAGAGCAGTGATGGCAAGAAAGAAGCTTAGCATTTAGAAGTCTAGAAAGGTTTTCTGTGAGCAACTGTCCTTCAGGGTTTCAGTTTGAGTCATTTTGTTTCATGATGAAACAACCTCAGTCCAGAAAGCCAAAGTGCTATCCAGCCTGGCCAAGTAAATCCAGGTCACCTAAGACAATCTTGAAGTAATCTTGAACAAAGACCATACATCTCTAAGTAAAATTGAAGAACAAATTATGACATGAGATTAATATCTCTGATGGTGAAAAGTAATGAAATTGGCCCTACCTGACTGCTACATGATCAAACCCAGCCCTTGTGTCCTACCTGCACAACTGACTGATGGCTGAGTCTTAAAGAGAAGGCAACCTACTCCTCCTCACACAGTCTGCACAGTCCTCCAATGCTAGGAGAGGCACTCACTGATTCTAAAGGTGACATGAATTACTTCCCTTTTGATTTACTATTTTGGAGAAATCCATTTTCAGATTCAGAAACTAATTTTCATCTGAAACAAAGAAAAACCCATGTTGGAGATTTCGTAGCTGTGTGATGCAGAAGATCACAAAACCCTAGCTTGATTAGATTGGATTTTATTTTCTCCTGTGGTAATTTCGCCAACACTAATTTAGCAAGGCTGATAAAATCAGTAGCTACTTCTTCACCATATGCAGACACATTGCTGAATTAAAGAAGACAATTTGTTTTTTAAAGGTGGTGGCCCTAGATATTCTCATCGTCTTCCATAATTTTACATGACCATACATTCCCATCCCTCGTCTTTTCATTTTGTTGTTTTTCGCCAGTATTACAGTCATCTATTGTAGCTGCTTTCTTTTCCTAGTGGTTGATCTTGCAAATGCTTTCTCATACAAGGAATTCCATTGACTTCGATGGGAGTCCTCTTATAAGTAAGGTTTTTTTAGTATTGGGCCCTAAGCTGTACATTTTTTTGCAGCAGGAAATCCTCTTTATCTGTTTTGTAAAAGATGATAAATGATAGCCCCAAGGGAGATAACTCACAAGAAATAGATGGCTTAACAAAACTTGCATCTGGCATACACATACAATTAGGTTTCTTCAGACTCCACATTTTTTTCCAGGGAAGGGAGGAATAATGAAGCTTCAGGGGTGGGAAAGTTATAAATGACACTCCATGAAAAGTACTTCTTAAAGTAGATTTTTTTTCCCTCTAGATTGCTTTCCCTCATCAGTAGGAGGCTGGTTTTTAGACACGTTTCTTTAACACTATGACCATACTGAACCATTCCCTTTTTTTTAATGGTATAACACAAACAGCCTCAATGTAGAAAGCCTGAGGACAGGCTCTACAAATGATTTCTTGACCTCCTCTTGCAGCCCTAGACAGCATGAGAGAGGTCTTCTGAGGGCAGCTCCCACACCACCAGCACTGCCACCCCACACAAGCCGAAAGCCCGAGGTCTCCTTACAACTGCCAACACTGAAAACGTACAAACACATGGTTAATGATCTTAGCAGAGACTCGATTCTGGGGCCTTGCGTGTCAACTGTTTTCACATTTACCCTCTTCTTTGCAATGACAGGGGTTATAAACTTTAAGGAGGGAGGTTGTTATTTTTTTTAATGAAAGCTTCTTTTTTTGTTGGGGGTTTGGTTTTTTTTTTTGAGTAGCCAAACTGGGGCTCTAGGAAGAGCCAGTAAAGCTCAGGTAATTTTACATGGCTCTAAATTACACTGAGGTGGGTCAACATAGTGCAGTTGGGGTCCCTTACACCATGCTGGAGCGCTTCACCATGCTGGGGTACCTGTCACCCCAGTACAGCTCTGCCACAAGCCCCAGAAAAAGAGGGAAGGAATGAGAGGCAGCCGGCACACAAGCCCTCTCCCGGTGCTCTTGTGGTGTGTGTAGCATAGCCAAACCAGGAACTGCTCCAACGATGGGGTGATTTGTCTTGTTTTATTCAATTAAGCTTATTTGCATATCTGAGGTTAATCTTTTTTCCTGTTATTCTAGCAGCAAATGCACACCAAGAGACATGCTGATATACTGAGTGGAAAATCATATGTTTGTGTATGCCCATCACTGAAGTCAATCACAATAAAAGATATGACAAATTATGTGATTCCTTCTCAAGATCGAATCCTGTGATGTTTATGCAGAGCATAAGGATACTTATGCCTTTAATGCAACAAGCCTGCTTTCTATTTACATAGATGAGTGAAACATTGCCCTGGCATTACACAGAGTAAAGTGTGCAAATTCTAAACCCTTCCATAGTCCCTGGATATAAGAGTGCATTCATATGTTTGTGTTTAACATGAACAAATTTATGATCTGATGTGGATTCCTCTGAGTACAGATGTATTCCAACTATTTGCTGAGTCCTAATTTTGAAGAAACAAATGTGAGTGCTTGGCGGGGGGGGGGGAAGAGTTATTTTCTATTTATTTTAAAGGTTTTCAGTGCAGTGCAGGCTCTTTTTTTTTATGAAGGGGTAGGTTGAGGGTTGTCTGTGACAGTTTAAAGGATACAGGTAGTGAGAACCAGCGTATTAGTAGGAAGTCAAGACTGGGAAAGTAAATCAAACACCTCCAGATCTATTTGTTCATTTTTGCAACTGCAGATAGTCCAGGTTTTATGAACACTGCAAATAGAAACAAGGCAGAGAGAGAGAAACAAAAAGTGATCACGTCTTCCATGTAGCCATGCATCTGTGTCATGAAGAGTTTCCCCTTACCTTGAGGAATCCCTCTAGATATGAATTCAGCTTTTGTTCTCAATTGCCTAAAGATGCCCGCTGCCCAAAGAGGATGTGAACCCTGCAAGGACTATGCCTCGCTGTGCTCATGGTCCCTTTTACCCAGGTTGTTTCCCTTGATGTTACATACAGGGAGACAAGGGGCACTCTGGCTTTCCCAGTGCCTAGTTAAGTCAATCTTAAAGCCTTTCTGTGCTGATAGTGTAAGAGGGCTCACTGCAGATCCCAGAGCATACATTTCAGTATGCCGGTTGTGGTTCAGGTTAGAGATAACTACATTAGAATAGGATATATTTTAGGCTCAGGATCAAAGTTTACGTTTGAGGCCAAATCAAGGGAAAAGTCTGATGTTTCAGTAATCATGAGAAAGGTCCTAATCATACTGATATGCTCTCAGTTTCCACAGTGCCAGTAATCTCACAGATCAATCTGATTTTTCTGACACTTTTACCATCTTGAAAAGTGGGAAATGGAGAAGGGTGTCTATTTGCATAGTTTTAAATCTGCTCTGGAACAAGACCCATTGGAACAGAATTGAAAAAAATCTGAAGCCAAACACTTCTTTGAATCTAATGGGGATTGTATTCCTGGTTTTTATTTTGTCATATTTCTCACGCATACAAATACTTATTTTTCCATAATCAGTCATCTGCATCAAACTTACATGTCCCAGTGTTGTTTCCTTTGATGTAGTTGGCCAAATTCCCATTGATTTCAGTTGGAGGAGGGTTAGAACTAATGTGCATTACTGAAAACATGCAAACCCATATTCTGGCTGGCAGTTATTTAAAGAGCTATGGAGCTTTTAACAATTCAAAGCATATAACCTGTCTTTGATATGACTTACTTTGCCTGCATGTCAGAAAGAAATTGTACTTCATATCGTGTGTCTTCCTGAAATACCCTTTTGATGTAAAGGTGCAAGCCAGCACCTTCTTCCTAAAGTCTCCCCTTAGAAGCAAACACCTCAAGTCGACCAGTTGAACCAGACCTAATTGATATTTTGCTGTCCCTGATTATTGTCCTTACTGAAGCCAGAGGATACGCCGGTTTCAGGGAGCCAGATTATAAGCAGTAATTGTCGATTTTATGCTCTAGGAAAGAAAGGTCAAAATGCTGCTTTCAATAAAGTCAAGGTGGTGATTTTTGCAGGTGGAGCAACAGAGGGCTAAGATCATCTGATGAAGCAGTGAATGCCCTTACCACCAGGCCATTGAAACACAGAAAAGGCCACTTAGTAAGAGGAGTCCAGCACTATAGCAGCAGGTATATGAACCAGATTCACTTCAACCAAACAGTACTAAAGATGTGCCTTCCTGTTTGCCAGAGGTAGAAACCTAGAACAGCTGCAAACTACTGACTGTCTTGGTCAATTAAAAATTAAACTGCTGGACATTGCTTTAATGGTGAACAAGAGGAAGGACCACTAGGACATTGGTGTGGCACTGGAAGATGGCTGAGACTCTGATAACTGCCCTGTAGAGAATTCAAATTTATCTGACAGTTAAAAGTAAGGTGAATGCAGGCTAGGAAAGTCCAGAAAAGCAGCTACCTGGAGAAAATGGTGAGTTTTGCTAGGGGTTTTTAGGCTGTGTGCCTAATTCCCATGGAGAGTAATGAGAGATAGTAGCCAGAGTATAGGTGTGCGTTTATTTTTTACAAAGAAAAGAGTTTGATCCCTGTTTAAAGGCCGAACTCGCATCATCTGGAAGACAGGGCTCTTCTTTTTAGAGGTAACATACTTTATGTTTCTGGCAGCAGATCCAAGGTAAGAATTTTCCAAGCTCCTTTGCGTTTCAACTTTTTAACTTCAATTCACTTTGCTACTCTCAGAACACAGCATTTATAGGTACCACAAAATCTCAGATTACCTACAGCTTTGATACATATGTTACCAGATAAATCACTGCAAATACATATATATATTTGTGTATTACTCTTCCCTAACGAAATGAGCCTGTGCAATCACACACTTTATCTCCTTCTAACTTTTGAAACCTTTCCCAAATGTCAACCACATTTGACAAAGGACTACAGGTCACAGCGATAACTAAGTTCCTAGAAATACAGTGATAATCAGTAGCTAGGTCAGTGCAATACTCGAAACAGGAGGACAGGCTGAGTTTTGCAATTAAACCCTCTGTGTAGCAGCAGGCATCTGGCCAAAGAGCATGCATGAACTAACCGGACAGTTGGGGTATGAGTAGCTCCTAACAGTCATGACAGGTATCTTCCTCACTAAGTGTCAGGAGTTTTTGCAGCACAAGAAATTTAATGGACAAAAGGAAGTAAATCTGAAGGCAACCGTGCCTCTCTTGACCCACTGCTTACAGAGCAACTTGCTTGGGAAATGTTAATTTCTTCTCATAGGATCTTGTTAGTGCATGGGAGAATTGACTTTAATTATGCATCTTCCTTTGTCACAGTTCTGTCTGTGCCATAGAAAGCAATTTGATACATGCAAGGAAGAAGTATAGTGTGCTACCACATTTGCATTCAGTTTCATAAATGACAGACCTTTGAACAGTAAGCCATTTAATGCCTGGTTTGAAGGAAGGACAAAACTCTAAGGTATCATGTTCTTTGTAAAATACTCTGTCCATAGTTGCATTTTTTTTAAAACTGAATTCAGAAAATAATTAAAATAGATGATAAACTTTCCCGACCCTTCAGTTTTATGTCAAAGGTCAACAGTGTGAACCTCTAATGTGTTTTACCCTAATTAATTAGCCAAGGTAGAGCACTTGCATACCAGCATAAATTATATACATACTTAAAGACCAATAGTGAATCCTCATGAAGTCACCTTATCCTTAATTTCTCATGGAAAGACACCTAAATGCCCCTTTCCGGTTAACACAACAAAATGATAGTTCTAGACCTTGTCCTGAAATTTACAGCAGCAATGTTTATTAACCAGATATCTTTTCCTAACTGTTATTGAAAGATGAAATAGAAGAAATCTTTTCATTCATGACTTTTTCTTAAGATGTAAGAAGGTGGATTCAAGAACCTGTCTACATTTTATTGTACTACAAACTATACAGCCATGACAAGCAGCACAGAACTGGAAAAAGTAATTGCAACAAAATTGGTGTATTTGTCCACAGAATAATATTACATGAGCTTTTCAGTGAGAATGTGGAAAAGAAAAGGAACATTTCGAAGGTCAGGCATAACGTTAAGGAAGCAAGACATTCTGTTGGGAAACGTGTAGAAAGTTTCATCTCAACTTCACCTGGAGCCAGTTTTGGCTAAAGGAAAATTTATAAGGCACCATTAAAATTCCCCTTTCCAAGCTTCCAGTGTGTTCTCTTCCTAGAAAAATAAGGTTTCCAAAGTACAATACATATATGTAGTAATGAATATAGCTAATTATGCTAATAAATGCTTAACTGATCTTCCACAACATACATTTGTATAGATTATATTTCCCCCAAGAATTTGCAGACTTATGAATGTTCTCTCAAGTTGTCCTTGAGAAGTTCTTTGCAACAGAAATCATTAGCCTGAATCCAGTCCACAGCTCTTGACCTTTGAGGTGCTGTCCATCTTTCCAGTCTACATTGTGGTCACATAGTGGGTTCTGCAAGCAGAAGACATTTCCTGGTCACTTCAGCTGGATTCTGGTGTTGTAACTATTAGGTAATGAGTTAAAAGAAATGCTTTGTTCATTCCTAGAAAGAAATGCAAACCATTATGCACAGTGAAACTCAGAATGGAGTGAGAAAGTGCGGATAGCATTAGCCCTATGTTTTCCTGAATTGGGACTTCAGTTTTTAACACAAAGAAAGTACACTCATTTTCAAACTCTCTGAAGAATAATCTACAACTCACTGTAGTTAGCATTACTCCCTTCAGTGACCCTCCTGGGGTTGGACCCACCTTTTTTCGTTGTTGTGATTTTAAAACAGAATGTCTGCCTTACTTTCAATTTCTTGAGGAGTGAAAGGAAGCTGATTTATGGCGCATAAATAGCCTAATATTATTGTAACATATATTTGGGTTCTCATGAGTGTTCTGTAGTTGTGTAGATTACATAGTATAATAAGCAAAAAAAGAGCAGCATATCCTATTGTAAAAGGGAGTGTTTGTAGTTTTTGTTGGACATAGACAACTTTCACCTAGCTCGTAGCAGGGAATATGCTAAATCTACTTGATCCAGTGCATTATGCAAATACAGTAAACCTTTGAAGATTTCAGGCAGTTCACCCATTTTTTCCTAACCTTCCTTTATGAGGATACAGCATCCTCGGTCTCTGAAAGCACTTCTACAAGGCACAGTGTATTAAACTTTTTAAAGATTATTTGTGGAAAAATGGTTTCTTTGTCATTCAAGATGTGTTTTTAGGCCTATAATTTCCTTCAAGTGAGCACAATTCCGCTAACAGCAGTATATTATTTTGACAGTAAGTCAGTTGGCATAAGACTTCATTGTGTATGCCTTTTGTTTATATAATCCTTCCTAACAGTAACAAGGTGTTTACTGTTCAGCAAACACATTTTATTTTAACTGCCAACAGTAAAACTGTCTGATAAAGTTTGATTTAGCTAAAGAAAGCAAGTTCTCATTTAGCCCAAATAAATCCATGGTGCTATAGACAGCTGTTTGGAGTACATAATCCCCCAAGCTCTTATAGCGAGGCAGCTCTTGCTATTGAATGAGCGAGAGAGAGCAGGCTCAGCTGTTCAGGATGTGCTCCATTACAACTGTAATCTATAGCATCGTACTGCCATATTGTGAAAGCATTACTCACATTCAGCGGCAGTGAAGCAAATACTCCTCTGACAGATGCTCTGCAGACTGACAGCTGACACCCTAAGCTGAGCTGTATAGATTTTTCACTAAACACGTCCTGCAGCCCGGATCGATGTGGCCTGAATGTCTGCTTCTCCCCACTCTCCTGCAAAGAGATCAACATCTAATACCGTTTCTGCAAGATTCTCAGGGAGTTAACTGTCTCCAAGTGGAAAAAGTTCAGATTTCAGAGAAACAATGAATACAGACACTTCTCAAAATAACAGCTTTTTGCTGCTTGAGAGAAAGAAGAATTCATAAGCCTAAAGGCATTTTTCTTCCATTTTATGGCTGACTTTATCCTGGAGAAATTTGCCAAAGAAATGTGATTTTTAAGGCTGATATTATAAAAACTTTTGAGAGCAGCAGGGAAGAAATAGCTGATCTGTCACATGAAGTCCAAAAAAGTTGTCTGTAGCAAATGCAAAGCAAAAAAGACTTCCTGCCAAAATCAGAATATGCAGCAAGAGTATGTACACAGGCAGAAGTCAGGATGTGCATAATAAGCCAATGCTGCACTTCCATTTTAAAGAAAAGGCTGTAGAACGAATCATTTTACTGTAACAACTATAGCAATCTTCTAACCTTAACCTCAAAGCACTGGTAAAGTAGTTTACCTCTTCTTTCTCCCTTTTTTCTTTTATAGGACTACTTCATTAACACTGCTCCTGTTCCCACTGAAGGCACCAGCAGAACTCCTGTAATTCACTGAGAACAGAAGCCGTCCCATAAAGCAGTTGTGGTTTGGAAAATGCTTTCAGGAATGATAATTAGTTCAAAGCTGAAAAGCAGTCACTTACCTACAGTGAACATAAGGAACAAGCACAGAAAAGAACACAAGCTGGTTTTGAAGTGTATCACAGGAGGTTTAACTATAATTTCTGTACTGGAATTTAGGGGCAATTGGGTTGGGTTTTGTTCTCTGTTATTATTTGTGCCATCTTCAAACAGTCTAGATGCCAAGATTATAAGCTTACATTAGATCTGGGAGTTCCTGGAAGGGCAACTAGCTCTGCTTCTGATTTTCATCCTGCCACAGCGCGCATTGCATGGAAAGACAAACAGATGTGTATGCCTTGCAGAAGGATTACCAGAGTTGGGTTAATTGCAAAGAACTGAAATTCCTCCTTCTGACTGAGAAGCTTCATGTTTTGAAAGCACATCTTGTGGTCACTTTTTGACTTTCAATGTGTTGATTCACTCCTTGTTTGGTTGGACTTTGCCTTTAAACTCACATTGCATTAGAGTTTTGTAAATGTATATGTAAAAGGTAAATGATTATGTGATAATTGAATGAAGGTTACTCTATTAAAGTGTGGTGGGCTGACCTTGGCTGGATGCCAGGTGCCCACCAAGCCGCTCTATCAGTCCTCTCCTCACAGGACAGGCGGGGGGAGAAAATAAGGTGGAAGAAAACTGGTGGGTCAAGGTAAAGGCAGTTTAATAAAGCCAAGGCCATGCTGAAGCAAATTAAAACAAAAGATTTATTCTCTACTTCCCATTAACAGGTGATGTCCAGCCACTTCCCAGGAAGTAGGGCTTCAGTATGCATAGCAGTTGCTCCGGAAGACAAACGTCGTAATCACGAATGTCCCTGCTCTTCCTCCTTTCTCTTAGCTTTTATTGCTGAGCAGATGTCATATGGTATGGAATATCCCTTTGGCCAGTTTGGGTCAGCTGTCTCGGGTATGTCCCCTCCCAAGACTTTGCCTATCCCCAACCTACTGGTGAGGGGGAAACATTGGAGAGACAGCCTTGATGCTGTGCCAGCACTGCTCAGCAGTAGCCAAAACACTGGTGTGCTATCAACACCCTTCTAGCTACCAATACAAAGCGCAGCACTATGAGGGCTGCTATGGGGAAAATTAACTCCATCTCAGCCAAACCCAGTACGTAAAGACACAGAGAATGGAACAACTGGCAATGGTGTTGCAAGAGAGGGAGGCAAATAGGCAAGTGTGTTTATAATTTGACTGGCAAACCAAGTAATGCTACTGAAAATATTTAGGATCATCTGTTAAATTTATTTTCTCCCTAGTTTCCACAAACTGCTGTTGCGTTCTAACTCTTGAGCACACCACGATGTGTAGGAGAGCAGACTCTGTGTCTTTGCATAGTCACACCAGAAATTCCAGTTACTTCTACAATACCAGTCCTGATAAAAATGAAAACGCCATTAAAAACCACTAACCCTCAGCAATATTTGCTAAAGAATGCAAAAAGATTTTCTTCTCTTACATCAGCTTTACTGATGTAATTGAATTTGTATTGAACATCTCAATGCACAGTGTTACATACCTGTTTGGATACTTGTACCAGAACCGGACCAGCCTTGTCCTCGGTGCATGTCAGCTTAACTGATGCTGTGCTTGAATACGTGGTGTATCTAATTTATAAATGAGGAAGATCTTGTACAGGAACACACTGTTGTTACCTAAGTGTATGCCATTATTTAATCAATAAAACCATACATTAAACACTGCACACTCAGAAGAGAAAGGATTTAAAGATAATTACCAAATCATTGCACTAATCAAAAAATAAAAAAACACACAAATAACACAATGTACTCAACACATTAGAGACATCTTTGTCAGAAAGGCATGTCCTTGCTTCACATACACTAATATAACTCTAGTTAGGCAAAACCATTAAATTACGCTGCTTTGTAAAAGAAGCTATCAAAATCTCATCAGTGTAGATAGCTGAAAGCAAAAGATTGTGCAACCTCAAAGGAAAAACTGGCAAAGAGCAAATCTGACCTTCAAGGAGGTATGAGATGCAGGTGGCCCATAATCAGATTGCCCAAGCCATGTATCTCATCAGAAAATCATCCCAACAGTTCAGAGCAGGTTCCTCATTTTATCTGATCCTTTTAGAATCAGAATAAGCAGTTTTTATAGGGTCCTGTTTCCCCTTTAAAGCCCTTAGTAACTGTTTCTGGAGAACAGTTACATATTTGATAGTTAGCATCACCTCCAGTGATCATTCTCTTGCTGACATTGATGTTCATACACAAACAAAAAATTCTGGCTGTAAATGGTTTAACGGCTGCAGTCAGGCTGATAACACAGCGTGTTCTAAATAGAGAAGGTGGAACTGTCTGAAGTAAACCTAGTGACCTCTAAAATGATTTATGCCTTGAGAAACACTGCGCCCATGAGTCTGTCGAGGTACGGGCCCATGTAGGCTGCCTTCTAGGCATAAACACATGAGGAAAAGTCCAGGGTAATTTTTTTCTAGTTCCACAGTAACCTAATAATAATAATTTTCCAATTATTAAAGCAGCTTCTAGATAATAATTTCAAGGTGTTTCCCAATGACACTGCCATTTTACAAAGGGTGAAACGAGGATGTTAAGTAGCTAACTGCTTAGTGTCAGCTTTGTCCAGCCCTTGACCTTAACACAACTGCAGTGAGGGTTCATGTTGATTTTGGGAAGAAGGCTCTGTGCTCACATCTGCCAGGGCTCCACCACCATGCAGGCATCTCAGGGGCTTACTGCCAAGGCCACCACTGGCTCCTGGCCTGCAGCCCCCAAGGCTCCCTGCTGAAGGAGAGCAGCAGACCACGTATGGCACGTTGACCGTCAGGGGTTGCTGCGTGCTCCTGCAGTGCTCCACTTTGCCTGGAAAAGCAAGCACAGAGGAGCAAGGAACTCATACTCTGTGCTGATACTCAGCACCTTCCTTCCAGGAAGCACTGCAGAGGCAAAGACACAAACTGGCGACAGATTGCCGGTTCATATTCTCCCCTGGTCCCTCCTCAGCTGGTCCAGCAGAGCAGAGAGTTTGATGGAGGATGTCCCCAACATACTGCCTCTTTTTTCCCCCCAGCATAGCAGGAAGCCAGCAAGAGAACTGGGAAGGGGAGAAACGGCCAGCAGCAGCAGCACTGGGACCCAGTATCAACACACTAGTTATGAAACAAAGCACTTTAGGATGCAGCTGGGGAGAACATATGCACCAACCAATCCAAACACAAATTAACTGCTCAACAATGTTGTTCCTGAGGCTTGCAGCCACTGCGAGTCACAAATAAGCCAGTAAAAGTCGTCAGCTTCCTACTGGACACAAGGACTTAGATATTAAAGAAGCTTTTGCTCTAATCATCCGAAATACTCGAGTCAGACTGACCTTGGTGGGATATGACGGCCTGCACAACAGGTATTGTATGTTCCTGTCTTTCTGCAGATCTTGCAGAAAACATTCACACATGCATGCAGCACGTCTGCAGCAAAAACAAGAAAACCCTCAGCTCACCGATGTTTTCAAGAATACAAAAGAAGTAAGGCTGAAATTGAACCTCATGTCTGAAGGACTGGCACCAGCCTTCAGGAAAACTTAGATACTACTTCAATTCTACTTTGGGGGCTGAAATGTTGTGAAGACTTTGACAGATGTTCTGTAGGAGGGTGGTTTTTATTCTGCTGTAGTAAAATACACAATTATTAATGCCTGAGAATAGCAAAGTATGCCTCTGAATACCTCATATAAGGATTATTTGTCTCATAGACTTTGGCAATTACCAAGAAAGAGGGACCGCCTTCATGCTTAGAAATTTCTTAGAAGAAATCTTTATAGCCTTCTTTATAACCATCTACCTCTACCATTATATTACAGCAAATTTTCTTTAAAGCTGCTAAGAAGAACTTATGTAAACTAAATACAGCCTATAGAAATTGTGGGGAAAAAAAATAGCAGGAAAGATAGCATACATGACTATAAAATAATTTAACTCTTTTAGAGAGGAATCTGGGTGTATCTGCTTTATGTGTACACTGCAAACACTATATTAACTGTGGCAGTAGAAGTACATCAAACAAAAACCAGATACATCACAGAATTCTTTACTGTTCAGATTTTATATTAAAACTTGCAATGGGCTTTATATTATTGTTGTTTCAAAATCTCAATGAGTTTTCTCGTCCTTGTCTTCAAGATTGCTCACGTGATTAACAGCAGTATGCATTCAGGGAGCACGCAAATACAACTAAGTTTTGCAATACTTTCAGGTCTGGCCTTCAGCTTCCAGCTCCAGATAATGTATCTTTAATACATACTCATTAGCATTATTAGGTGCAGCATTTGTTGATTCTTTGAAAAAGGTTATAAGTGGAAGAGACCCGCCATGCCAAACACTGACACAAGGTTAAGATGGACAATATTTCACAATTAAGTACCTTTAAA
This sequence comes from Haliaeetus leucocephalus, assembly GCF_000737465.1. Classification (NCBI taxonomy): domain Eukaryota; kingdom Metazoa; phylum Chordata; class Aves; order Accipitriformes; family Accipitridae; genus Haliaeetus; species Haliaeetus leucocephalus. The sequence continues at coordinate 3,186,277 of NW_010972962.1, read as the reverse complement.
CAATTTGACATTGTGGGGTGGTTTCTTCAGTTCCTTCAAGAAATTATTTCATCACCCAGAGGAGCAAAGCACAGGGGAATTTTCACATGAAACTTCACCTAGCTTTTCATTGTCCAAATTAAACTGTTTTGTCTGCATGGAGTTGCCCGTCAATAGCCCCTCTTTCATGCACGTTCATGGAGCAGAGGAGATTGGTAAAATGACAGCCAAGCATGTTCTGCTTTTTCTGTTGCCAGTGCTTCAGCTGTGTAGCTTCCAGTGTGAACTTTACATGTACTCTCTCAGGGACCTGTAGCTGGTACAAGAAAATAAATGTTATTTCAAGTCAAAAGCTACTGTACTTCTATTTTATATCTCTTGCATATACATGCACATGTAGAGTCATAAACCTAATTAGACCAAAGAAGGCATATACACATCCTTAGAGAGGGAAGGCTCAGTCCTGACAGTGTTATACGTTTTGGCTACAACTGTGTATATATTTATACAGGCATGTGCCTGTGTGTTCTGTCATCATATGGTATCACTGCATTCAGGACAGCTGAAGCTCTAAGCTTATCCTTTCTGAATATTTATGTGACAGAAATGTGGAAGCTCTCCTCTGATTAAACAGAAGTTTCACAATATTCTTCATTTCTCTCCCACCCAGAGATAAATATTTTCTGCATTTCACGATCAGGACTTCAACATTTACAACTGGATCATCTACCCCTCTTTCTAGACTGGGATTTCTGAGCCCCTGTTTGGAGCACAGTGCATACATCCATTCCTTCTGTATGTGACTGTCCTGGTTTCAGCTGGGATAGAGTTAACTGTCTTCCTAGTAGCTGGTACAGTGCTGTGTTTTGAGTTCAGTATGTGAAGAATGTTGATAACACTGATGTTTTCAGTTGTTGCTCAGTAGCGTTTAAACTATAGTCAAGGATTTTTCAGCTTCTCATGCCCAGCCAGGGCACCTGACCCAAAGTGGCCAACAGTGTATTCCATACCATGTGACGTCCCATCTAGTTTAGGAACTGGGAAGTGGGGGGCAGGGATTCGCCGCTCGGGGACTGGCTGGGTGTTGGTCAGCGGGTGGTGAGCAATTGCCCTGCGCATCATTTGTACATTACAATCCTTTTATTACTACTGTTGTAATTTTATTAGTGTTATCATTATCATTATTAGTTTCTTCTTTTCTGTTCTATTAAACCGTTCTTATCTCAACCCAGGAGTTTTACTTCTTTTCCTGATTTTCTCCCCCATCCCACTGGATGGGGGGGGAGTGAGTGAGCGGCTGCGTGGTGCTTAGTTGCTGGCTGGGGTTAAACCATGACAGTGACCAGAAAGGATGAGCTACAATCTTTCCCATGCTTGTTGGCACTCCCCCTAGAAGTACTGTGTACCTCAGAACAGAAAGTCTTTGCAGTTTTCTAGGGCTTTTTTACCCCTTTTTCCAAAAGCTGTTTGTCCAAACCTGCTCTTTGCTTACAGTCTGCACTGGAATAATAGCAGGGAGAAAAGAGTCGCTCTTGTGTCTTGTTTTATATAATATTAACTTTTGCATGGAAAAGATAAATGCTCAGGCACATGAGTCTACTTCTAGGAGAATAAGCTTTCAGATGAAATCACCTCAGAAACCAAGGGAAGTCTTGCCACTGCTCTCCCTGGTACCACTTTGTACCTGGTACAAAGTGCCCATCTTCACATTGTCACAAAATAACAGAGCTCAGTATGCCTTTTTTTTTTTTTTTTTTTCCCCAAGTAAATGAAAACACCACTAAAATGGAACTGGGCCAAATTCTCTGCAGTGGAAGAAAGGTCAACTGTGTAGACTTCAGGGTACAGCTTTGCATCTGTAATGGTAAAAAATGTGGCTGAATGTTTTCCTGATCTAATTTTTTAAACGTGTTTATTTGATTTTATTTTGCCAGCAAATTTATGCAAGTATGATTTATATGTAATAATCCCCATATTTTTTTAATTACCTTGCCATAAAACCTGAATAACTCCCCCTTACTTTGATCTCCAACACATTCTGGAGAATACTGCAGCAGGCATGCCTAAATCAGTTAAGCTATGCACAGAGCTGTTCCTGGAGGGAAGCTTTCCCACATCAGAAGATTGTGTAATAAAACTTAACACAGCTCATTAATTTTCTCTCTTAACCAATGCATCTGACAAGAAGTGACTTTGAAAACCTAAAGGAATGACACAACTCTTATGCTTTGCGTGAAACATCTGTTTCCAGCTCCTTTGCTATTAAATTGACATCTTTTTATTTGAAAAGTTCCTTTTATTTCCCAACTTCCTGCAATTGGTAATGTATATATCCCAAAGAGCTTAAATTCACAGCTTTTAAAACTTGATTAACTAAATGCTGGGTTATTCCTGTCCCAGAGGAAAAATGCCTCTCTCGCACAGACAGATTAAGTGGTACAACTATGCTTTTTAATCAATTATTAAGAATTTGTTTATTCAAGCAATGTCAGACTTCATAAAGCATCAAAACAGACTTCAAATCCCCAAATAATGTAAACACCAGTGTGATTGCATATGAAAAATGTTAGCATTCTCAGATCTGGAAAATCGATAGAATGCTAGCATGTCGTACTTGCTCCCTCGTCCATGAAGGCCACAGACAATATCATGTTTCCAACTATGAAAGCCTACAAAGCTAGTCACAAAAGTAGAAGTCTTGCACGAAGAGTTAAGGTGATTTTCAGCAGAAGCAAAACACATTCATTACCGTGATTTTTCCTTTAAACTCACATCACTTACACCCATATTCATATTATATTGCTCCCTCCAATTGCCATTCCTGGTATACTGAGGAAGAGAAGACAAAAAAACCCTGGTAAGCTTTTTCTGGATCATCTCATGTTACGTCCAGATATCAAGCATAGCTAAATTCTGGAAGCTGATTCAATTCTACTCTGAAGAACAAGATGAATGCATTTAATTGCATGTTGTGTTTGTACAGAAGTTGAGTATTGTTTTGGTAACTCTGGTAAACCAGCTACACCCTACCAACTAATGCAATTTTAAGACTTTGAACTTGTTCGTACACCCCCACACCTTTGAAAAAACTTTAATCTCGACTGTAGTTTAGCATTAAGTGAGACATCTCCAGCTGTGAAAGATTAGAATTCACGAGTAAGGCCACAAAATGGATAAGGCTGCATTTTTTAAAAAAAAAATAATATATTTCTATAATTTTTCTTTTCCATGCAGTTAGCAAGGAGTATGGAGAATTTAAGAAATTAAAGATTCTCAGCAAGTGTTTATTAACATAACATAGCAAAACAGGTTGTTCCAATTTTATTTCTTGAGAAGTTGTTCAAATGTACTCTGAGAATTTTTTTTCTCATAAAGGAAGGCTTCGCAGCAGGAAACTGTAATAAAATGGGATCCTCAATCTTTAATTTTAGACAATTTGGGGAAAAACACGTCCATTTTTCATATTATGGCATCTTCCTAGTACCTCGATTGCTTTGAGAAGACACATTTTTTCTAAATGACACAAAGATTGTCAGCAAAGACCCAGTCCTGGAAGCGACTGAATCTTCACACATGATTTTAAATAAGATTAATTGGGCAGCACCCTGAGATCACACCTGCCTCAGTGGAACTATTTAAGTATATAAAGTCCACACAGGAGTCCAAGCCGGATGGGGGTCTAAACCAGAAGTGACCAGGGAATAGCTTGATTATCAAGATGGAGCCTTCCCTCCTCTTCCTTTCTCCTAGGCTGTATCATTGGCTTTGCGTGGCGTGTGAATCTGAGCCCGATGCTCAGCTCCTGTCTGTGAGCCTGGAGGTTGCTCGCTCTCTCAGTCCCGTTTCTAGGGGAAGAATGTGAAGTTTTGCCAGATCTATTCTTAACCCCTGTCAGTCCCAAGTGCGGGCATTTTTCTTACACACACCATACAGATGAATTGTACTCAAAGGAGTTGGTTAGCATGTCTTTTAAACTGCCTTTACACTATGGCATAAGTGGTGCCCACTACCAAGTAAAGCATGAAGCGTTGTACCAGACTGGCGACTGCTGCTTTCATTTTACAGTCCCAGTTAAATAAAATGCTCAACAGAAAGACAAAAAGAAGGAAGGGGAGGAAAAATATGTCCCTTCTAACATTGCCAAGCCATGCAATAAGTGGGAAAATAAGGCAGTATGAGTCCAAGATGAACACAGTTTGCGTAATATACAGGATCAGGGGAACTGAGCAAACAGAGTGAGCCAGAGATTTTTGACACATGTAAGGAGGAATGCACTCCTTAACTCATGCAGTTTGTTTCTTTTGGGGAACAAGAAGATGGCTGAAAGGTACATTGTAATATGAATCAACCCTAACATTTGCACTTTGGTACCAGCTTTGTCCATCACTGGCACTTTTTAAAGCACAGCTTAAACAGACATGCAGGAATAAACTTGCATCTGGCAAGGAGTGGACCACCTGCTCTCTCCCAGCACTCTTTGCTGTGGTTCTGATATTCCTCTCACCAGAGCTCAGCATATTTTCCTTTCCTTTTATTTTCACATAACAGAGATAGCCAACCTTGCTAATCCTACAGGTTTCACACAAAAATCTCAACAGGGTGGGACGTGGGGATGACTCACTTGAGGACCTGTTGAAGAGCAGGTCTGGGCTGCCTTTGCAGCCAAATCCCAGGGCATCTGGGTCGTATCAGCATTAGCAGCTGTAGCCACTTGCTCTGCCCCACAGAGGAGCTTCGGGTTGCCCAGAAGTCTCTATGCTAGCCAAACACATGACAGAGACCCACTTTGGAAGGCCCATCTTAACTGCTTAAACACTTCAAGCATGTTACAGATCGGCCACCCTTGCCCCATGAAGTAAGTGATTACCATCGCCATATTATCAGTGCAGAAATAACTTGCCCATGTTCACACAGGAAGACTATGGCCAAGTAATGGTAATAAGATCCAGATTTGCTGCCTCCCACTCCGCTGCACCACAGAAATGTGACATATTTCCACAAGCTGTGCCCTAGAAGACAGGGGAAAGAGACAGGGAAAAGTCATAAAGGAAAAAAATCACCAAGCAGTGTATGGCAATAGAAATCTCTCTTCTGCAGTGGTGGTTTAATGTTTGCAAGTATTAAGGAAAATACAGGAACTGTCCAAACTTTCCAGGAACAATTTCCCTTTAGGGGGTCCGAGGAAAGAGTTTCATAAGGCAAAGAATGAAAGCTTTCATCTGGGTTATTTTTCCTACTGTACAAAAAAGATGATAGAAATTGCAATTCAGAGAACTAGCGGTGGGGAGAGGGAAGTAAAGACAAGCCGAATCATGTTTAATAAAAAGGTTTATAGTCATTCCTAGCAGGATCCCATCCAGCTGGCACATCACATTTCTATCACAAGCTGCACTCCGTGAATTAGAGGGTGTGTTATTGCTCCAGCAATATCACCTACAGACCTATTTAACCTCACTGTAGGGACAGCATTTTTTCCTAGTAAATCTAGGCTACCAGAAAGTATTGTGTCATGATTAAACTTAGTTTCACATGCCCTTCTTCTACCTGATATTCCAGCCTGAACTGGACCCAGCCTGGTCATTCATAACAGAAGAAAGCAGAATTATCAAAGTAAATACTGGCTGACATCAGTGATGTTGAGGACAGTAAAAAAGAGAGAAGAACAGTGGTAAAACTGGCACCACGCAGAAAGCCAGCCTAAAATTTATGCACCACTCCCCCCCCCCCCCCCCCCAATATACCGAAAGTGACTCACTGTAGTGTGTAGAACTGGGTGCAAGCCTTGTGCAGGGGGCTAAGAGAAAAGAAAGTGCTGCCCCAGTCTCTTTCATACCTCATCTTCACATTTCTCTCACCGCTAACCATTTTCTTTCTCTCCTATTTCATAATTTTTCTCCTCCACTAGAGCAGAAATTCAAAACATAAAATAGTGTTCCTTTTACTGTATTTTTAAACCCCCATACTAGAAAACTTTCAGCATTATTCCTAAAGCCTTACTTATTGAGCCTTTGGATTTCATTTATATCCAAGATATAAAAAAACAGCACAGTCAAAGATTCCAACAGAGAGAAACTATAGATGATAAAACACACAATTTACATGACTTATGAAAAACCACGTTACTATACAATGTGACTATACAGAATATACAGAATGAGTACAATTGACAGTTCAGGAATTATGATACAAGGAAAGCATATGCAAATTATGAGTCACTCCTCAGTGGATGTCAGGAAGCATAATTAGTTCCAGCACAAAGTTGTCCAACAGGTCTGAGCGTATTGGAAAAATAACTTTATTACAGGGCATCATGCATGACTTAGGCAAGTAACTGCATTTACAAATGAAGCGAGACCAGCTTTGAGATCCACACGAATGGAAAGGTTTGAAAAATTGCCAATAATACGTACAGACAATGCCAAGTTATTCTTGAATCTATATATCTGCCAAATCAGTTGCATATACTGCATATCAGTCCAGTGATACAGGAAGAGAGGCAGTAAAGCTGTGCCTAAGATGTGGGTGCCATTGGAATTTTGCAGCTGTGCTTGAGCTGTAATTGGAACCAGCACTGCCCTGAACCAGCTAGCCCTGGAAATGAAAAGGGAGACAATCTCTGAGGTCGTCTGTGCCATCCCCTTACAGTTCTGGGTTGTTTTCCTAAGACGGCCTTTGAACCTTCTGGTGTGACACAGCGCTTCCCAATATGTGGTGCTGCCTCTTTTGCAGGAGCAGAGGCACCTCTCCATGGCCCATGTGGGGGCTTCCACACCAACTTTGAAAAGCACTGTGGAGGTGCAAGGTCCCTCAGGCTAAGGGTCTGAGGATGCACAGCACCAGAAAATCAAATTCCAATTTATGATCCAGTGGGAAAAACTAACTGCATTCCACTGTGTCATAACTGTTTTATTTCCTACATGTTTAAGCAAATGCAAAGTTAACTTCTCTTGGTCTCACAGAACTGTTACAACTGTGAGTTCCTATCTAGGCTCACATTACAAGTACAGCATGACCAACAACTATTAATAAACATCTTAAGCTGCTCCAAACAAACAGCTCTTGATTCTTTTATAGGACTAAATTATATAAATTAACAGGAAGATGTAAGAAGCAATGCTCATTAAATGTTTTTAATGTGTTTGCATTGCACTAAAGCACAACAGCTTGTAAAACTGTTTTTACAATTTTTGTGGTAACACAAGCCAGGAAGCATTTTAGTGCAGCTAATTCTCTTAGATTGGTTAGAAAAGCACCATCATTTGAACTTTTTCAGTGACCCTTTCTGTTAAGAAAAGTAGTAGTAGATCTATGCCCTTGTAGAAAAAGAATGCTTGACAGAGCTATTAAAACATCCATGGTCAGTTAAATTTTGTTTTCCATCTGGTGGTTTCATTTGCACCTATGAAAAGTGAACACAAAAACTGCTACCATTTTGATTAGGTGTTTTCACAGCCACAAAGTGCAGAGTGTAGGACTCTGCTAGGCAATGAGAAGCTAAGCAAACTCTACATACATTAGAGGTATCATTTCTCCTTGGAAGTGTTGTCACACTTGAGTTCTCTTCCACACTGTCTCTGAAATCTTTGCCAAATCACATAATCATCTCCGCACATTTTTCCTTGTTTATAAACTAGGGATAGTATTTTCCAGCTTTGAATGTCACAAAACAGTATTTTCTGGAAGAAAGTCTATTGTTTGTTTCAGCTTTCAAATCTCTACTCAATAAAACAAACTCTACAGCTTATTAGGGGCATTTGTATAATTACGCCCTTCTGGCAGGAAGTCTGCACGTTTGCTTACAAGCACAGAACATTCCCACCAGCTAATAGTTACACTGGGCTTAGTTTAGATGGGGCATCCCACACACACCTTTTTTTTTTTGGTATATTATACAATATTCACCTTAGCAGCAATAAAATCTTAGAAGAGCCATTTTGAATATGCTCTCATCTAATGGCATTTACACCCATACTCCCAGCTGTAGGTATAGCTGAGTGTGAAGACCTAGGAAAGCCAAAGATGGGTGGAATTTGAGGAAGTAACGAAGTCAGCAAAGGGAAAACAAGCTCAAGAAGTGAGCAGGACTAACAACCACAGAAAACAAAATATTGAATTATAAAAGTTATCTTCAACTAGACCTAAAGTTCGGTGTTCTAAAATCTGACAGGAGCAGAAGACTTTGCTTTTACTCTCTTGTTCAACAGTGTCACTAGATCCCCTTGCCAGATATCATCCATTCATGAAGCAATATCCTTTACCTACAGAGACCTGCAGTTCAGGTTGGGTTAAAACCCCCAAGGCATTTTGCACCAACACCTGTTTCCTCAGTCTTCTAAGGTTCATGGCTGGAAAGCTACCTTACTCCAAGCAGACAAAAAATCTTTCCCCATGAAGAACAAATGTGAAGAAGTTTCTACAGAATATAAATTTTAATAAAGATGTAAAATAGTAGGAGCTACAGTGAATGCTGAAAAAAAATTATCTTTCGCACATAATTAGAGCTGACACCAACGGGCCAATGCCTTATGTCTACGCGGTTGTGGCAAAGCTGGTAGGATGAAAGACATGGCTGTTGTGAGACTTATGCCATTTTCGGAAGCAGAAACCCTGGTCCATCCAAGAAGCAGTTGAACACGTTCCTTCCTTTAACTGTATTTTGCCAAGCAGGCCCTGCAGTTCTGGCCCTTGCACTGAAACTTTACGTGTTGGACACAGGAAAATCCCACCCCGCCCAAGAGCTTTCCATCCCTCTGTCCTGAGGTGTCACCCACACAGACTCCCATTTGGCATCCTCATGTCCTCTCTCATTTTACTGTCACTAGGCAGCAACTGTCTGCTCTTGATTTTCAGTGTTGCCAAAGCTTTCCTCCTCAGTTTACTTCTCCCTATTTTAGAGTCTGCTAGGAAATATGAGACATTTTGTACCCAGGATGATGTTAACAATTGCAGTCATTGCTTTGCTTCATCATTTTAACAGAAAACAGTGACAGCAGTAAATATGGTGTGGCAGCTGTAATGATGAGAATTACCATCCTGAAGGAGAGCTCTGTGAGGTTTATAAAGCTCACAGTTTTTTTAAAAGAAAATTATTTCGTACTCTGGGGCACCTTAGGATCACAAGTGAATTACAGTGAGTACTAAAAGAGCATGAGACAAGGTTTGCTGCACCTCTGAGCTTGAGCTCTCTAGCAGACTTTAAGTAATAGGGATGTTCAGAAACTGGAAACAGTTCAGAAAAGGGTTAGAGGAATGGGGCTGTGGCTGGAAAACCTGTCTTTTCCTGAAAGACAATAGAAATTCAAACTTATCTAAGGTAATTCAAATGCTTGATTTGATCATAGCTTATAAGCTCATCCATGCCAAAAATATTTTCCGTCTTATAAATCATCAGGTCTACTTTAAGCTTGTAGACAGGATTATGAAAAACTCCAATGGTTACAGCAGACAAAATCAGATTGAAAATAATGTGCATTTTTATTAGGGAGGTAAATTAGCACTAAAAAAGTCTACTTGAGGACATAATATATTCCCTGACACTTGAAGACTTAATAGCAAAACCAACTGTCTTTATTTGGGTCTATAAGCTTGATGTAAGAACAGCTGGCAGAAATGGCTAAGAGGTCATCATTAGGATCTGTCTTATCTCTTGAAATCCAGGAACCTACACAAGAGCTGCAGTCCTGCGGGGATATTTTCACACCTTTAATAGCATTTGTCTGCTCATGCAAGCACTGCCAAATTTAAACTGTCTGGATATAGAAGAAAACAAACATGATGGACCTCTGCAAGCATCCAGAAGCAACGGCAAATGACTTGACCACATTCACCACAGAATTATAACATGAATAAAGGTAAAGACAGTTCTGATCTATTAGTGACAAGCTGCCCACTGAGTGACATTCACCAATGATAAAGGTCACATCCAGCATGAGGTTTCTACCAAAAACACCTGCTGAGTGCAGAGGCTCTGTGCTAGACACTTGGGAGCATGGTGCTGCACAAGAGCAGGGTGACTCCGTATTTCCCACCAGATTATTGAGCTCAGATCACCCATCCTGCACCAGCACCTACTCTCCTGGCCCAGGTGTTGCAGACCTGCACCTCATAAGGACTGTGTTGATGACAGCTATGCACTGTGGTCTGTGGAGCAAAACTGGCTCATTTTGAAGTAGCTGCTCTTGCCCAGAGAAGCACAACAGTCCGACACACCCAGCAGTAGACCAGCACTGTTTTGACGGGGAGCACCTCTGAAAAACACAGTCCTTAGTCCATTAATATGGATCCATGCCTTGACAAAGTCCTGTGGAACACACCTTCTACTATGTACAGCCTATTTTAGTTTCAGCTTATTTTGAGATTAAAAAAGGAAGCACAGACTCTGGGTTGACCCTCTGCAACAAAAACAACGCAAAATTATACTACAAACTGTTGTTACTTGCCAAAATCAAATAGATACCTTCCATGTTACACAAGATTAAAAAAATTCTACCTCTCAAGAACTTCTAACTGCAGACTCCTGTCCTTGCAAGTCCTCAAGCCTGTCAGTAACTTCATGCGTTGTTCAGTTTGATTAGAGGGTTAAAATGTGGACACATGGGGGATATTGTCTGGTAAAGCAAACTTTGCATATCAACATTTTCTGCGCCTAGCTTTACACTTCTTAAGACTAATCGGCAAAAGAAGGTAGGAATCCAGTGCAAGAGTCCAGGTTAGAGTCCAGTAAAAGCCAGGATTGTTCAACTCCTCAGAAAAAAATAAATGCCCAGAATATCTCCCACTGGCCACCCATGAATCACAGCATTCTAAAATCAAACACTTTCTGAAAATTCCTGCTTAATAAGAAAGCCAAAAGCCAGGCTATTGCTTTATGACATATACTTTGCTCATATATTTTGACAAGTACAGTTCACTTCTCATGCATAATACTTCCTAAGGTATTGGGAAATGCACATGATACATTTTGTAAAATATAAATAATTATCTGAGGAGTCACTACTGCACTCTGCTCTAAAGCCTTTAAGAAATTGAAAAAACTGGCATATTTGGGGGCAAATATTATGGTATCACATAAAATTCCCAAATATCTCCTGTGCAAGTATTTCACATGACTGGTCCAAATAAAATTGATGGACACTCTGCTGTGTCAAGATTATGACTACTTGATGAATGATTGTTCCAGTGGGTGACTCTACCCCAGAAAGGCATACTTTTCTTTCTCCACCTCAGCCAAATGAATCTCCACCTCAGCACTTTGTGGTGACATTCTAGAGGTCCTTTGTTATGATTTTTATAACTAGTCATTTGAACATTGGGATGACATTTAAAAGCATGTCCACCTATACTGTATATAAATTGAATAAACAGTACATAATAATGCCTGTCCACCTATACTGTATCTAAATCAAATAAATAGTACATAATTTGCTTCAAAAACATTGCCATATTGAAGATAACAGAATGTGATCAGAATTTATCCCCTTCTGGCTCTTTTCCCACTGAAGACGTACAGCTTCACCTGGTGACTCTAACCTGCAAGAACTTTAAAATATTGTGGTTTTGCTGAGTAGGACAGGACTAAAATGGCACTGTTGAGTAAATCAGACAAAACATTAATAACTCACATGCATAGTTCAATCTTTGGAGATTTTTAGGACCATCCAAGACAGGCAACATCCAGGTCATTGTTGATTTTAGACCATGATTTGGATATATGAAAATATATTAAATATTTCAGCTGTACAAATCTCTGGAGTAATTAAAATAGAAAAATTCTGAAATTGCACTATTAAAAAGTTAGCTAGATGATAAATCTAAGGATATGGGGGACTGTCAAATGACTTTTGTTGCTCTGTTCTTGCTTTTAACTTAAGGATGATTATAAATCTGCATATTTCATTAAAATTGTGGTGAGATCTGAAACCAAAACAACACTGGAGTTGTTGATCTGTAGCCGACTGTTCATTTTTCTCCAAGACATTGCTTAGGAAAAAAGCCTCTTCTTTATTGAAGTTTCATATTTTACTAGCAAACCTGAAGGTTTTTTAAATAATATTTACAATTTCCTAGGTGTGTACACTGTCCTAATGGGAAAATAAACTCTTGATATTATAGTGAGTCAGAGTTTGCTACTTGTTGAATATCTCATTTTAGACTTCCCATAACTAGATAGAACAATCACAAGAATATCACAACATTCATTAAACAAACTGCAAAATAGTCATCCCTGAGAACCTACTGGGGTACATTTGTAATCAAATAACTCTCCGCATTACTAATGCGTATTTCTGGCTTTCTTACTTTTCTCAAAAGGAAACTGCTTGCTACTAAAATATAGCTTTTAATTTGTGGAGGGTAAAAATTTAGTACTTAATAAGCATACTTACCAATGACTTTTAAAAAATTAATAGAAACCAAATAAATCTTAGCTATTAAAAAAAAAAAATCTGACACACAGGTTGAGTTATACCAGCCAGCACAAGTACACAGTAAGATTCCAGATGTGCTATTTTCCTGTACACTGACAGCTATCAAACCCACCCCTGCAATAAAAAAGTCCTGAAATGGGTTTTTAATCAGGTCTAGATTTCCATTAGCCCATGAGGACTGATGCCTGTGTGTTGTGGTTTTTATTCTTTACAGCACATGCCATTGCTCTTAATATGTGTTCCCCACATATTAAGTCTAAACCTTTTTTTCAGTAACCTCCTGAAATGGATTTTTTCATATCTAAATTGAAGCCAAATAAACGTTATTAACAGCTGTATTTTTACAAAGTATTTGAAGGAGGGGTTAAACTCAGGATTGTTCAATTAACATTTCCCAGGCACCATGTAAGACCAGCATGTTTGATGGATGGACAATGTAAAAAAAGGCTCTGAAGTATGAAAAAATGTCAAGGGAATTCAAATAACATGACAAGTTTCAGTACAAATAAAATAAAACCCAATCTTTCCCTTTGAAAAACATTCAGAGGCTGGCTTCACATTAATTCACATCTTCCTGGAAACTGTTAGATAGCTATCAATTTCTTCTTATATATTTATTGTAAACATTGGTACAAGATGTTCTGATTGCTTCCAGGAAAATCCTATTAGTTACAGTTGTATAGAATCAATTTCACATAAAAATCATACAGCACAGTTACAGAGAAAAAGAAATCTGTAGGCATCTAGTGTAGTGAACAAACCACTGTGGTTTATATCCATTGCAAAACTTCAGCAGAACAATTGGCACCAGTACAATGTTGCAAGTTAAAGATATTAGAAGAAGCTGTTTAGGAAAAAAAAAAAACATTTAACCACACTTAAAAGGCTAACAGAAAAATTTAAATGATTACTATTGTTTGTGTTCTAAAAGGAAGTAATTAACCTCAATCACATAAATAAAATAATCATGCAGACCAATATTTGGACTCATTAAAAGGCTGACATATTCCTTTACTTTGACTAGATGTCGAGAATTTGACATTTTATACCTTTACAGTGCAAATATCGTTTGCAATTACTGCCAAAAATATAGTCCACTGTATGAAAAAAATGGTCAGGAATGTGCAGTTTATAAACCAGTCTGCCTTCCACTTCCCCAGTCTAAATGTAAATAACTAACCCTCCAAAAAGCAAAACAAAAATGGATAAGAAAAACCTTAAAATTTCAGTATAAAGGCACTGTATGAATCAATAGCAAGGTTTAAATTGCCCCTCAGCAATTTCAATACAGGCTTTATTTTTTACGTGACTATGGAGAGATGTCTCTGTTCAGTAACGTTAAACAGCAGGGTTTCTATTTTGCCACGTTAAATGAGTCATTCTACTTTTTTTTTTTAATACATCTTTATGGCTGATGCTGGAAGCAACACCATATTTTCATCTCCTATTTCTCATCTGTGTCAGTGTCTTGTTTTCACCGCAAGGACCAGCAACCACAGCTAGCAGACCCATGTACTAAAGCAAATTCAGAGTTAAAATAGGCAAATCCTGGTCCTGTTGACTTCATTAAGTTTTCCGAGCCTGCCTTTTTTTCCTCCTGCCAAAGGCAACGAATATGCTGTGACAATGCACACACTGCCCTACTTGCCCATCACCTCGCCTGTCCCCACAGCTGGAAAAGTGCTGCTGTGAGCAGGTAAATTCTGGAAAAACTGGAAATGCAGAGCATGAGCGGCTCATCCTCCTCCTTTGCCCAGGTACTGCATGCATGGCAGTGCCCTGTGCTATGAAATTTAAGCAGAATTCCAGTTGAGATTAACGAGAGATTAAAACTTCCCGTCCCGTTCACGGCAAAAGCCTAAGTCCCAGCAGCACCAGAGCCGTGATTCTCACACACTGTCTCAGCTCTGAGAGGCGAAGCTTTACGAGAAACGGGAGGCCCGACCGCGGCAGCTCAGCTCCGTGCCCGGCAGCCCCATCCGGGGTGGCAGACGCCTTTGCCCCCGCTGACCTGAGCGACCAAAAGCCGGCAGTGCCTGCCCGGCGGCAGTGCCCAGGTCACCACTGCCCAGCACTTCGTGCCGAGACAAGCAAAAGCACAGGACCAGCTACGCTGGCCTTTGTTTGCAGGAGGGTTTGCACCCCGGGCGTAGTGCCTGGAGCCCCACCGTGTCCCCAGGATGCTACAGGGAGCTCGGGGGAGGCAGGAATCAGTCTCTCATCTCCCTCGTGGTTCCATTTGCCACAATCCAGCCAAATTTCACATCAGAGTACACAGCGGCACTCGTATTCATAACATGAGATGGGATTCCCTCAAGCTTTTGTCTACAGCAATGTTGTGGCTTTAGTTTTAGTCAGATCCACAACTGAGTGTTTCTATTAAGTGGTGGAATATCATAGAAATACTTATGACATCCATGCTAATACCAAATGAGTTCACGATGATTTACGTTTATTAGAGAAAAGAATATCAAAAGGATTATTAATGGTGCTACCACAGAGCTTTGGAAATGGTTGACGGTACAAGCTCAGAAACTGAGGAAGTGGATTTGGAGTATGCAGAGCAGAATATGAGGGTTTGCTTTTGGCGAGTAACAGCCTGTACAAATACTAAATCAAATAGCCACTTCACTAATCTTTTTGTGATTTTTATTTTTTTATTTTATTTTAAGGTTTTTCTAATAAAAGTCATATAAGCTAACTTTGAAATACATCAGTTAGTCTGCGAGTAGTTCTTACAGAGACTGAGACAACTCCTTTCCATTTTTCTAACATTCCTAGCCATTTCTTTTTGTTTCATTTGCTTGCAAAACTAATTATTGTCTTACTTGATCCTGGAGTTTAAATAAGCCAGAACTAATAAAAGAAGAATCAGAGCTAGACTAAAATTTATAGGATTATCTGAAGGAATATTTTGCTTCGGACAATAATTTTTTTGAATAAACAAGAACACAGACAAATGTGAAAATATCAAACCATTGAAACACAGGCAAGCTGAAGTTCACCTGGGCATTTTGTACTGCTTGGCAAATATACGTTAACAGTAAAGATGACTTACGACAAGCCTTAACTGCATAAGGCTATTCTTTAAGCCCAACATACCACACTGCCAAAAAAAATTTTTTTCCTTGCTAAAGATAAAGCTTCTCTCTCATGTCCATCAGAAGATGAGCGACAAGAACCTTGGATGGTAGGCGCAAACTTTCTTGTGGAGCTGAACAACCAGCCTGTTCACAACAACCTCTGCCAGAGTGCACATGGACCACTGCAGGAGCCTGCATCCTTCACAGACCTGCATTTTCAATGTCCTCTTCTAGTGGGAAGGGCCATGGTTTTAGACTGTGCCATCTGCGGTGGAAATGGCAGAGAGCTGCCTATTTAGAGTGCTTACAAAAGCTGCATCTCTGGATGTTAGGGCTTCATTAGATATAGTAGTGGAGGTGTACAGATGTGACGTAGCTCATAGACATAGGACTTAATGAGAAAACAGACTTGCTCCTGAGAGAGTAACATGGCCACACCAGCCTCATACTTCAAAGCCCACTGAACTGGATGCTAACCGAGCAAATACAACAGATTGAATAGCCTACCCCACCAGCAAAAAGAGGCACAGAGGCATAATTGAGATCAGTACTAGCAAGCATTTTTTGGAAGATCAAGATTCAAAGGATACACACTGAAACCTGAAAAAAAAGACCTGTATAGCATTCAGTCCTGGAAGAGTCAGCCACACTGACATTACCTTTAGAGCATGACAGAGTAAATTGGTTTAGGCTACTATCTCCTCAGGCATCTCATGATAAAACTCTCTCTAGGTGCTTTTCTTGCCTTCGTTTAGTTGTCTTTTGGTCAACGTAGTAATGGGATGATGAGGCCCTGCCCCTTCAGGCTAGAGAGTACCTCTCACCAGGTATGTGGCTCTTCTGTAAGATCAGCTCCTTTTCTTCCACATTTACATTTTCAATCTGAACTAACATGTTGCCAGGAAAAAAAAAAAGAAAAAAAAGCAGCAAACCCCAAAAATCCCCCCAAACCCTACTGAATTGTATAAAACCTCATGCTTTTCCATACTGACATGCAGCAGTACAGACCAAGACCATCAGCTTTTCTGTCCAACAAAGGACAACTATGAAGCTGCCACAGGAGAGCTGCTACAGTGAAAGCATTTGCATTTGTAGAATACAGCATCTGAAGCACATCAAGGAGTGCTGCCTCAGCCATCCATCGTGATGGATGTATTTTTCTGAAAATCTTCTCTAGTACCTTGGTATCAAATCTAGTTTCTGACACTCACCTGATGGTTATGCTTTGTTTACAGAAAAGTAGCTTTACTGTTAGTGCACTGTGCCTGGGAGAGAACGGGATGCGTGTGTGCACCTGCCTTCGTTTTGCAAAGAACTTTGAGATGGAGCTGATTGTGAAGGCACTGTACAAATTGACACACGGTGGTTAAGTCAGAGCAAAAGGAAAACAGGCTGCCTAGATACTGAGCTTTCAATTTAAACCACAAAGGTAGACAGCAAGCACTAATTCAAGAACAGGTGGCTTTTTGCTCATAATATTTTATGGCTTTCATTGCTTTACAGTGGAATGAGCTAACCCACAGCTCCCCTCTTGACCTACCCAACATCCTCAAGTTTAGTGAAAAACAGGTGTTTGGTATCTTGGCTTTTGCTGAGCACTCCCACAGCCAAGGGACTCTAGCAGTCTAAAAAACTCTCACTTTGGAATGGAAGGCAAATAACGGAGCATGTACAAAGTAACAGCTACGCACTCAGCAACTAAAAACTTTACCCACAAAAGTAATACTTGTCTTTTATATCCTCCACAGGTAAAAATGCAATAAAATGACATCAGTTCAGAAACTCAGAAAAATCTCATGGAAACTTCTTTAAAATTGGGCAATTGTGATGAGCCTGGAGCTATCGGGAATCACATACTCAGTAAAAGTGCTGAGTTTCTCCACTTCTGGTACCAGGCCTGAGCTAAAACCTTAAATCCAAACTTGAAAACTCTGATGCCAATTTGAACAGAAGTGTTGCAGCTGGCAAGTCCTCGCATTTTGTCTTCCTCAGATATTGCCTTCTATTGATATAATTGGTATTTATACTGTCTATTCTAAGAACTTTCTGGACTTGCTGCAAGACAAAGCCAAACAATAGGAAAAACCCAATTATAATGAAAGGAGTAGTCCTGCTAATGCTAAAGAAGTTAAGGGAAAAAAAAAAAGGCAGCAATTTGATACAAAATCCTAACAAGCAGGTCATTTCACAGAACAAGATTCATACGCAGTGACACTCTTCTCTCAGTTGCCAGAGTTTCCATTTTCATGCATGGTGAAAATGTATGCAGAGAGTGCTCATTTTATAGGATTAGCTGTTAAATCAATATGGAAAACAATCTTCTCTAAAAAGTATTTTTGAGTTGGTAGCTTTGGAAAAGTCAGTTGTTTGTTATTTAAATAAAAGAATAAATAAATATATCCAAAGATAGATTAATAGACTGCTAGGTAGACAACTTGTGAAAACTATATACTGCTCACCAAGGCAATTCTGACACTTATGATGCATATTCCATATGGATAAAGTTATACCAACTCACATTAGTACTTAATAGGAACTAGATAGGAGCTATTCATCTGAAGTGCCTATAGCTTCCACATATGATAAACACGGTTGTAGAAAGAGATGCCTACTATTATATGAAACTGGTATTTTATTTAAAGTATTTTATTGGACTTAGTGCATTCAGTTTAAAAACAATGTGTGACCTCAGAAAAGGGAAAAACATCTGCCTTCTTGTGTTACATCAGTCCATGGGGGTCTGTAATTTACTTTTTTCCAACCTTAAACATTCAAGAATAATGGAAGGGCAAGCCAAGTAATATTAAAAAACCTCAAACAAAATAAAAGCTGAAAAATGTATATACATAAAACAGATCTGTGAAGCTGAAGTGAAATATTTCAGATTAACTGGCTAGTTGATTAATGAAGCCAGAAGGAAAAAGTCCAGATCAAGTTTAACATTATGCGTGTGTGCGCACACAGGCATGTATGTGTGTTTATTTCATGGAGTTCAAGTAACTGATATTTATACATCCTGATTTCTCTTGCCATCATCAGTAGCCTACATCTTGCTTTTAGAATTAATTTATAATTGATTAGTTTTACTCACAGTAAGGTTCAGATTTTTTTTTTCAGTTTTTGATGGGGGGGGGGGGTCGGGGCGTAGTTCAAACTGTTTTGCCAAGGCATTTAAGTGACAGTTACATGTCATACAGGCAAATGTCTAGGGAAAACACCACTGTATCAATTGAAATTCAGTTTGAAAATGTTAAAGACCATCAGAATAGCTATAACAACAGTCTCACTAAAGATCAAATATGAAGAATAAGCATAAAGTTGTTTGTTTCAGAAATAACAAGGCTACAATATGCTAGCAGACTAAGGAAACTCACTTTATAAGATCCAGTCACATAATAAAAACTGATACTTCCATCACTCTGCCATAGATAAATGTGTGCACATGTATGTCTGCATTTAGACATTGGTATACGTGGGACTGGAAGTTGGGGAACAGTGCGAATGACAGCACTGTGGCGTTTAGGTTTGAAAGGCTATTTTTGGTAGCGTGCATGCATATACGGCAAGAAATAAGTGAATGGACCAATTTGTGAGACCCAGAGAAGGAAAACATGCAGGGAAATTGATGTCTCATGCTGAGACTCGGAAGAGCTCATGGAATGAGGCATGCGGGTGTCTCAAAGCTTCCTATGCACACCAACAGGTTTTCCAGGGAAGCTGCAACGGTGAATAAAGGCTCAAAATCTTTTTACATTATTTTTTCGTATTTTTGGCGTAGACATGCCAAAAGCCCTTTGGTTCAGACAGTGCACAAATGGTTGTGATGAGACAGGGAAGAGGAAAAAAGTCTGGAAGAAAAAAGGGAGACTACAGGAAAAGAGGTAATTTTTTAAATTTACTAGTAAAAAGTAGGTGCTAGAAAGTCACATCTTCTCCTTTCAATTAAATATTCATTTTAGGGTCCCTGAAACAGAATATGATAGAGGGAGTGGCACACTTTACAGATGAACTCCTGGGGAACCTTCTGAATATAAACCACAGGGCAGAAGGGAGACATCTGTGTGAGGTGTCAGCAACTGTATAAACAAGGACTTGTGGAAGCTATGCATGGCTCAGCAAGGTATATCTGACTTTCGTGATACATATTCCACACAAATGAGCTATGGAAAGTCAGATGAACACTGTTAAGAAGGGCTTGAAATGATGATGCCAAAAATATATGGAGAGGAAAACAGAAATGTGAGGAAACCTGCAATTCCAAAAAGGAGCTGAGAATAAGGATTGCTATCTTATCTTATCAGATTCAAACTTAAAGGCTTTCTAGATATTTCTACAACACAAAATAAACCCACTCATCTACTTAGAAGAGCTTTATGAGGCAGAGGAGTTGAATGTTAACAGCTTCATTTTCTGGTACCAATCTAATAAAAATGCCTAGCTTTAAAATATGTCCATCTTAAAGTCACAAATCAAGCAGTATAGTATATTTCCTACAAATATTTGTAATTATCATGAAGTAGTACAGGACCCTTAAGAATGCAAACAAAAAGAGCTCCTGAAGTAAAGCCTATTGATGTTACCTCATACTTCACCACTACCTACACAACGGGGCAATATGCAGCATAACTTCTTGCATGTGTTCAAACTCAAAAGACCTGATGGACATAGGAGAATAAGTAAGGTCCAAAAACTGATGTCTAAGAAATCAAACCACTAGGTTAAAAGGCTTTCACAGTGCTTTCAAATCAACCTACCTGGAGACATTTTTCTGTCGTTAAGGTATATTCAAAAAAAAGTTTTTCTGGAGCTGCTATAGACGAATCAAGCACTGCCTACGCACTATTCTTTTTTTTTAATGACCTCCTGATCGTTATACAATCTTCACTAATTTATGCAATTAGAGAGGTTCATTTTCAGAGACTGAGATGCTAATGTTCTTGAATTAGTTTTTATGGTTCGGAGCTTTTAATTTGAGATTTAAAAACCATCATAGCTCACAAAACCAAATAAACTGCAGCTAATGAAATTCACAGAAGTGGAGTGCTCACAGAACATTTCTCACTAGCTTTCCTGGATGATTTATTGACAGCTGGTTGTAAAAACAATTTTATTAAAGGTCATAATGTTTGGTTAGGAAAAAAAAAGTTTAATTTATGGTGTAATTAGCCTTCCTGCAATAGGCATGATGCCAGACCCATCACTTACGAACTTTGGCTTTGAAATAAGCACTTGGTGTTTTTAATTATATCTTTGAGAACATGTTCAAAGGAAAGATCCCAGTGATGTGGTGTTACTTTCTCTCTATAGCCACTTTATGGCCGTTATAATGGCCACAGTAATAGATTTACTTGTACTGATTGATATGTAGTGATTGTACAGCAGTACCTGAGGAGCACGGGCGGGATGTGTACACAGCAGCAGAAGCCACGCTCCCTGGAGGAAGCCATTTGGGATCTGCTCTCTGTCTAAGCCTGCTCCAAGGCCTGGGATAGTTCGAGATGTGCAAGAATGACCAAGCTTGCTAAGCAGTTATAGTTTTTTTAAAATATCCTTGAAATGTTATCTCTGCCCTGCCTGTTCTGTGGCAGAAAGCCAGACAGGAGCCCCAGGTCCCCTACCTGTAGGGGGGCACTGTTGCTGTTCTGGGAAGCAAGGCCTAGCGTCAAGATATGACCCACATGCTTTCTTATGTTTCTCCATTTTATTCTTCAGTTCTGAGCTTTATTTTGCTGTTATTTCTTTCTGAATCACAAAATTAAATTGGCAGGGGGAATGGGATTAAGGGAGCAAGCTTGTTGTAGGCACCCAGTAAACCTCCAGCCTTTCCCAGATGGGGTTCAACTGTCTGGCAAGAGCAGGGCCGTGGATACTGACTGAGTACATACATACAAGGTGTCACTCAGCAGTTATCAGCCTGGCCATGAATTTTTATCTCCACTCCTTTTCACCTTGTTATGCCATTTCTGTAATGAGGTTTCTAAGATCATATATTGTCACAATAGACAGCTGCAAAACCCACAAGAGATTGCCAAACTGCTTTTAAAATAGGGAGAGTTTCTGATCTGAACTTCAGACAAAGATTTAACACCTGTATGGAAAGCCAAAGTTAGGAGAGTCAGCACTGGCTTTTCTTTCACTAAAATCTAGAAGAGGCAATACAAATTCCCCTACAGAGAAAAGATCTTGGGTGAAGCGTGCCTATGAGGATAATTCCTGTGACAGCCATTAGGAGAGCATTAGGAGGCTCAGATCCTGAAGTGCCAAGTTAATCTTTCCATCCTCCAAGTGGTTCCACACACAGCCTACCCTTCAGAACATATGTTGTCAAGAGACATTTTCATGAAACTTAAGACATGAAAGTCTGACTAACACTGTAGAAAAGTTATAAATCTAACACCTAAAAGTCTGAGAGCCGTATGTGGGGTTTTTTTTACTAGGAAGCACTGCACCAGGTATCACTGCACATCAGCCATTCTGCCCACCTTTGTCACCCATAGCCCTTTGAAAAATTGACCCACACATCCAGCTGTATCTCTGTCAATTTTAAGTGAGGCAAAACAGAAAAGGAGCTTGAAAAGGAAACAGTTTTGTTGCAGAAACTCTCCCAGGAGGGACTTCAATTATCTCCCAGTGGGAGTCTCAAACTGGGCAAGAAAGGAGTCATGTTAAGCCAGAAAAATCAGAAACGTTAAGGTAAACCCAGCATTAATTCCACTTCTTGACTAAAACACTGTTGAAAAGAAAAAAGGCTCACAGCTGTTGGGCACCTGAAATCTAACACAGAGCTGCCCAATCCAATTAACATTTTTCTCATTTGTGACTACATTTGAATCCTCTACACAAAACAGCTCAGAAAGCTTTATCCATCAAATCAATATAAACATTGAAGTATTGCCTAAAATTAGTTAGCAGTGAATATGTGCCCACAGAGTTGCCACGGAGAGGTGTATTGTGTGTGAACATCCTGTCCCAGGGCTAGAGGCATTTGGCAGTACACATCAGCAGCGCTCAAGACAATGTTTTCAAGAAGCCAAAAATCACACTGCCAGGTCCTGCCAGACCTGATTCTGGACATTTTGGTGGCATTGCCTAGCACTTCCTTGAAGCAAATGCCTCAAGGAGGCATTGATGTTGAGCATTAATGAGCAAGATGACTCTCCCCTAGGCTCTGCCGTTACCATTAAGCACATAAAGCTGTGTCTAGACACAGCTGAAGGCAAAGCAAAAGGCAAGCACATCCCTTTCTTTGAAAAGGTTTTCTTGTGTTTTTTCCCAACTCACTCAAGAACCATCATTCTCTTTCTGTTGCTCTATTTTCTAAGACACGTCATCACTTACAAGACATGAACAGGGCCAGGAAATGTGAAATTGTTCAAGAAAAGTAGTTTCTCCCAGGACCACAGAAAACGTGAGGCTCAGGTTGGGGAAAAGCAGTGGAACAGACAGTCGAGTAACTGTTCATTAAAACTCTACTCTGCCCTTTCTTAGAAAGTCTGTGATCACCAATTAATTCTTTTTATTTTGTTTTTACTAAAGTAACATTATATAGGTTTACAGAATCTCATGAGACAGCCCTTGTAATTCAACCTGAGAAAGACACATACTTCATCAAAAGAGCAGTTGGTTTCAATGATCTACTAAGAGTCCCAAAGGGTTCTTTTTCTAATTTTTGAATACAATTATTAAATATCATTTGGCAGCATTGTGCTTTTTCTGGCTCAACTTCTTCAAAACAAATGCTTTGTAATTAATTTTGTTTCAGTCCAGTTGAATGATCTAGAGTTAATTCCAATATAATTAAATCCTTTCTTTGGAATCTTTCTCGCCCCAAGTCTCCCCCTCTTCCTCCTCAGTCTTCAATTTTCACCACCACCACCCTCCACACATGGGTCAGGTATAATTTTGTGAGGGCTCAGATTGTTCTTCTCCTACTGATATAAAAGAGAGTGCTCAATCTCTTACAGGTTGAAGCCCATAGTGAGCTTAACTCTTTCTTCTATATTGCATTCGTTTCGGTTTTTCAAAGCTAATAGACACGTGATACATAGCCTGAAAGATTTATTACAAAATTAAATCAAAGAAAAAAACATATACAGTATATGAAATTCAATTAGGAATCAGCTAATCAAGAAAATGGTATTAATTATGATTTTTTCTAAGGAGCCAAGGGATATCCAGAGGTAATAAATTACACAGACTGCTCCCTAAATCAAATAACACTTCATGTCTGAGATTTCCAAATAAATAACCACCAGTTCTGGTAAATGCTATGAAAAGTAAATGTCTATGTTACACAGTCTAACTGTCATTCATGGTACTGCAAGCAGCAATCTCAGCAATTTCACCATAGAGTTTGGTGTAGAGACATCTGCAAGACTGGTACCTCAGGGGCCCATGCTAGACCACAGTATTCAATGTGAAGAAAGTTAAGTCCTTCACTGTGTGTTGTTTAATTACTGAGCGCTAAAGCTGCGTGCTGAGCACCAGTTGGTATTTGGTTTTGCATAATGTATTAACATTGCATATTTGTATAATGTATTAACATTAATACCACCAGACTGCACATTTCAGATAAAGCCTATTGCAACTAGAACAGGTAGCATTAAACACTCGTTAAAGCCCAAAATACAGTGCTGAAAGAGGTGGCAATGAAGCCAAAATTTGCAGATTTTCCTTTATCAAAACATGTTGCAAATAAACTTAATTTCTACACAAAGAATACTGTTTTCTGTCATGTATTCATGCTGATTCTGTCACCTTCCCTGCATCTACAGAGCTGGAGAAAACAAGCCTGAAAGTGCACTCACTATATGAAAACAGGATAGCTATTTTTAACTGCATACTCTAACACACCAATAAATGTTATACTTGTTCCCAGCTTTAAAGAGTGACTTACAGTGACAAATTTATTGCTAATTGCACAAACAGTTTATTATGCAGGACCATAGGAAATCTTGGGGTCTAAAAGATGTGTACTAAGAAATTATTTAATCTGGCAAATACTGATGAATCAAGCCCTTATTTATCCAGAATTTGTTAAACTCAGAGCTTTATGCCCTGCAGTAATTCTGTAGGTGATTACAAAAACAAACGGGCTTTAGGGCAAAACGTTAAAAGTTGGCTAGCTAAAATTAGGCAAGTTAGTTATACCCAGATTTCCAAGTAGGTTGACAAAATTCTAGATTCAGTGAGTACTTCCAGCTCCCAGCACAGAGACCAACCTCTTTTGACTTCTGTACCCAACCTGTTCACCCTCTGCATTGACATGTAGCTGTATTTTCTGACCTACTTGCCTAACCTGACCTTTCTAAGTCAGCCAGCCTTACCTTGTTTGACACAGACAAAACGAGCCCTGTTTGTTCCTCCTATCCTACATTTTGAAGCTCCTTGCTCAACCAGAGACAAAGATTTCTAGCTTGGCTGTTCCTAGCTAGCTCCTTTTTTCCATTTGTGCAAATGTCTGAACTGCATCCAAGCTATTCTGCAGATGCCTGCCTCCCTCCATGCCTGCTTGCCTACTAACAGCTTCTCAGTGTAATTGTCCTTCTGCCAAAGGCCATCTGCACGCGAGCCACTGTTTGCCCTCACCGAATGCTCTCCAGCACATCTGGAGGCTGCCCCTGCCTACACGAGGCTGAGAGCCTGCATGTGTCAGACCTGGCGCGTCCCTTCGTCTAACTGTAAGGAACCTAAATACAACTTCAAAGTCATCCCCAATGCCCAAGGTACTGTGACAACAGATGCTGAGCCCAGTTTTAGATTTGACTTCTAGATGTCAGTTAATTCCCACAGCATAGGTAAATTTTAAGATGAAGGACCGTCATTCAGGACATAGACTTCATTCCACATCGACAGCAAAGAAGCTTTCAAAGAGCAGCTATTTTCAGATCCAGATCTGGGATGAATTTGTATGTGACCCCAAAGCACAACATCCTGTTTCCCCAGAGCCAAGCATGGAGATGCACCACTGCCACAGGCTAACACATCTCTTTTAGCTTGGCACCAGTTTTAAACAGTCAACATTTCTAAATTCAGTGTAATCCCATTTCCTGAAGAACTTCTGCAACTGAAAAGGGGATTTTGTTAGAATTCAGATCTCAGTTTGCAACTGATTGAAAAAATAACTAACAGGTGCCCCATCTCCAAGCTCCACTCTCTGCAAGTCTGTTTCTCTTCGAAGAAATAGACATTTCGACCTAAAGTCCCATAATGGCAATATTCTACCACCAATTTAAGAAAAGGAAAGAAACAATTGTTAAAACAATATTTCAAACTATGAACTGCTGACAGCTGTCTCCCACACTTACCAGGTTGAGTTACAATATTGTTCCCTTTTAAAACAAGCCTTCATTTCAGTGAACCACAGTAAGCCAACTGGCATATAAATCAGCTTTCTGCAAAATGGAGAGCAAATCTACAGTGGCCATTGGAAAGGCAATACTGAATGTAAATAAGAAAATATCCATAAGGCAGACTCTTCCCCAGATACATTCATGTAACTCCTATTAGTGGTAAAGACTACAAACCCTATTTTCTTAAACTATTTGACCTCAAAAGATCTCACAAGCAGCCTGGAACATGCTTAATGAGCATTTGTACAGGTGGCCTTCAAAGACAAGGTCCATTGGTGCTTATGAATCAGTAGCTGCATGTTTCCTTGTGACTAAGCATGTAAGTGTCAGTCAAATCTATTCTTAAACTATGAAGCTGAAGTGTTTAAAAATCAATGACCTAATCAAACACTTTGAGGAAACCTTTCTTCCTTTACAAAATGGGGATGAATAATGTCAAAATATTTTACATTAACACCTTGATTTTTACCACCATTTAAGATGGAAATTTTCAATACATTTGAACATATTTTAATACCATTGTTAATTTTTTTTCCTAAATAAAATTCTGAGACTGACACTTCATTTCAGCTCAGGATGAAGCAAATTTTGAAATTTCAGCTACCATTCCAGTTTGAAACTATATCTTTCAACCAGCTCTACCCATTCCTTCTGCTGGATTTAAAATTTGTTTACCAGTAGCAGTTACTCTTAGCTTCAATTTCATGAGCAAAGACAACTTCTGATTACAATATGTTTACTAAAAGGACCATATTTTTTTGCCTGATTAATTATTCTTCCCTCCCAAAATATGCTGTGCATCTTTTGTAAATAATCCTTAAATACCTCAGGTCAAATGGTACCACAGTAACAGAGAGTATTATTTTCGTGTTTACCAATGGTACGTACATTAGGGAAACAGTCAAACTCAATACGTTTTATAGTGAACACTTATGTATTATACCATTATCTTTGTAAAATGCTGGGTTAGTACTGTGGTGAAGAACAGTCCCCTGTGGCATGCATCCTGTGGCATTCATCAGCCCTGACCTTGCACAGATCAGAAGAGACCTTCTCCAAAGACCACTGAAGTCAGCAGGGATATCATTTTGATAGGCTCAGGCTCTCTTCCTGCCTTCTCATTTGTAAATGACGTTTTTATTATTTAGCTTCCCTCACAGGGGTTAAATTAACTGACATTTGTTGAGCACACTGAAGTTTTCTGTGAAGTATTAATATTTACAGAGCATGTTTTCTTCTTGGTTTGTGGTTGTCATTTTTGGAATTGCTTTTGTTTTTCTGTTTGACTCTTGTTCTCTGGAAGGACCATCTGAGTAGTCCAAAACTTCCAGTGGAACAAGAAAGGAAACTCAGCTTTTCCCTTATTGGTTATTTATGCTCAATTTCTTTAAGAAACATCTAGAGAATATTTACATTTGCCAACTGTGAAAAGTAGAAATGAAGCTTCAAGCCGGGTTTTATCCCTTACGAACATCGTCTGTGTGAAAGCCGCATTAACAACAGTTCCTTCCTGAATGTCTGCTTGCCAGATGGAAATTTATCTTTAAAATCTGTACAGTAGTGTGATATTACTGACATGTTATTTCTATGCAGTTTGTCTGTGCATTAGTATTCTCTTGGAAAGGAAAAATCAATCCATTTTAAACTCAAAATATAATTGCCCATTAATATCCCCGATACTGTGAGAACTTTTAATCATGTCTATACATAAAACAACTCATACAGAAGTTTGTTTTTTCTTAGTTAATAAAGCAAATAAAAAACACAGCAAGCCATTAGACTGATGCAGTTCACTAGAGACGATTGTATTTATACATTTGATTGAAGACATTATTTTAAATTATGCATTTAAAAGAATTAATTCAACTATTTCATTTTAATTAAATCTTACTATATTAAGACTTGCATAGATTACTTGGCCATCACTAAAATAATTCCAAATATGCAGTATTTCAAAATAAGTAAAAGTTTCAGGAAGAACATATTTTATTTTTCACTTTCACCCAAAACACCT
The DNA here is from genome assembly GCF_000737465.1 of Haliaeetus leucocephalus. Classification (NCBI taxonomy): domain Eukaryota; kingdom Metazoa; phylum Chordata; class Aves; order Accipitriformes; family Accipitridae; genus Haliaeetus; species Haliaeetus leucocephalus. The sequence continues at coordinate 3,158,424 of NW_010972962.1, read as the reverse complement.
GGTACAATCAATCACAGACTCCCCGTCAGATTAATTTCTTTCTTACTTACCTTTCTTAGTACCCAGCACTTAATGAGCTCAACAAGAACTTTACCCTTTTGTGTATCAGTACGCTAACATGAGAGTACCTGCCAGAGTTATTTCTCCCCTGGAATACTCACATCACAAAAAGCAGCTCAGTCTCCTTATTCTGGTGACCAAGCCCACGTGAGAACAAACTTCCTTCTGTTCCGGCTTTGTCACAAGAAAACTGCCACGAGAAACCTGTCCCATCAAGTGGTGCGCAAACAACAGAGCCAAAAAGATTAAAGATTGCCATTGATCTCACTGAATGAGCATTAGGCAGAACTACAAAATTCACCTCCTGACAAAAGGAGGAGAGGGCCACTAGCCCTGGCATTAAGGCCAACTATTTCTTCATTTGGCCCAGCTGGATATTTAGTGCTCATGTGACATGATGCCACCTGGTACTAAAGGAGTGCCTTCAAAGGAGCCACCTATTATTTATCAAAAGCAGTAGAGACTCAAATATCATCAGCCCTGTAGTCAAACTCTCGCAAAAGCCTGAAATAGTTTAACTAATAAGATAATAAACAATATGGGGTAGAAACAGGGGTTTTGAGAGCAAAAATGTTGTGATTTCCTCTTAGTTGGGTCTCACTGCTGACATAAATCTTCTCTGACGTGCAGCCTAGGTTCCTCTGTGTTCAAATAGTACCAAAATTTCCCCTGGCCTAAAACCTTTCTAATAATCTTCTGTGGTGGTTCAAATTTCTAGCTTAACTAACAAAGAGAGTTTTATTTCATAGCCTTGTCTGTGAACCTTGAAGTCTTTACATATATCTTCAGTTGGGGTGAGAAGGGGTAAAAGGACTAGTATTAACAACTATATATATATTTCCCCAGGAAAGAAAGAAGGGAAAACAGCATTGATTAGAGTAGCTAAAATGCTGATTTCTCACCATTTATTGTCCCAGTTGGGTCAAGAGTAAGTTTTGCCATGTTCATGCACAGGAACCATCCAGTAAGAGGTGGACAAAAAACCCTGTGCTGACTCCATACCTCTTGCTTTTATACTTCTGGGTATATCAGAACAGAGTCTTTGCTACTCATCTACTGCATGGAGGAGCAGAGGACAGGACCTCAGCACAGAAGAAAAAAATAGAATTGAGAATATGCAAGTTCTTCTAAAATCAAGCTGAGAGAATGACAAAATAAACTATGAACTCCAGTGCCTTTGAGGAGTGATTTATGTCTGTGCCGTGACTTCAACATACAAACTACCCACGCAGCTTAAGGGCTAACTATCTACTCTTAGCTCGGGAGATCTACTGTCTCTCTTCCCAGCATAGCTCTTCCCTAATTCAATAAAGCCGCAATGTCTGGCTGCCCTCTATCAGGATGTGTTGTTGAATATTTTTCCATCCCTCCCCTCTTCTCTCCAAACTAAGCTGTTCCATGGGGCGAAGTGTAGGAAAGAAAGCACTTGGGCTGAGCCACATTTGAGATGTGTCATAGCAGCAAAAGGAGATGTAAGAGGGGAAATAACATTCTGCAAAGTTCGAGATTAATCCCAAACTTTCCCCAAACAATTTTCCTCTGGCATCATTCTGTGCTAGGAAAAATACCATAATCAGGCAGAAAGAAGGCTTTCTTGTGAAAGTTAAAAGGGAGAGACTTGTAATAGAAAACAGGTTAGAAATTGAACTACAGAATCATTATTGTACTTCCATAATGCACAAACCACAGCATTCAAGTTTTATACAAACTATCAAAATCTGCATGAGTTTCCCATCATATCCATCAGTAGGCGAGCCTTATGAAAAGCATTTTCCCATGTACTTATCAAAGCTACGCTTCTTATTATGCCAATCACAGGCTCTTTGTTTAAAGGGCACAGTGGGCATCTCCCCAAGGTTTTACTTTTACTCTTCTTGTGCCCTCCAGATTAATGAGAACTGAGCCCCTGCTCCTGGTGCTGTCAGACCTCTCCTCCATTTTTTTGCTGACAGCCAAACCTGCCCTTCCTCCTTTCTATTTGATGTAGAATTTATATCAGCCACATGGGAAAAGGAGGAGCAGCTTCAACCACTGGCTTTAATCTCCATGTGAAAGGCAAGGCAACGATGGGGCAACAAGGAGCACTGAAGTCTTCAGTGTAAATGTTGTTGCTCATTACAAGCTCCCTCTCTAGGGATAAAAAAAAAATCTTCAAAGGGGAATTGCACCAGTCTCACACGCCAGCATTCCCTCTCACACACACGCGCCTTTCACATCTCATACATGTGGTTTCCACGCAGGAAACAATTACTGTAATTAATAGACCCAAATAACCCCACTGTTCATTTAAAAATGCACTTTAAATTGACAGAGGCATGAAAAAAGTGGCTGGGTGCTTGGGTCTCATTACCCTTGTGGACTAAAAACCTGGTTGTGTATATAGACTGTCAGCTCTATATTTTTCCAGACCTATCACATCAAATTCAACTCCAGCACAAAACAAAATACGCTCAAGATCTGAATGTTCTGCAGGAGGCACTCAGACGCCATTGTTTCTTCCTGCGACACCTAGGAGCTATTTTGTCTAGACTGAAATAAATGAGACTGACATCGGCAAGAAGAATCTTTTGTGCATCAAGAGGTGGTGGTTAATATTTTCTAGGGACTATAATGTATCTCATACAGAAGATTAAATTAAGGATCCCCATTTGCCCAGTTGGGAACACTTACATTTTCTTAAAATTCTTTTTACTCAAAAACAAAAAAAAGCATCAGCATATGCTATTATTTTTTACTGTGTTTACATTCTGCCATATCAGACATGAGAACATGATTTCCTCTTTAATTACTCAGAAACATACTATGATCACGTCAGGGAATTGATAACTAATAGTTCTACTAGTTACAATTGCTTTTTTCCTCCTGCTACTTGACTGCAGAGGCTGCCATATCCCTCACACTTGCAAGATTCATGGCAAACCCCAGTAGGTCCTTTTGCGTGTGACCATGAGATCAGGAGTCTGTAAAGCAGTTTGTCTACACATCCAAGAATTTCCTTAGGATGGGACAGTAGCTTTCTGCTGCGCTCCACATCCAGGAAAGCGGCGGCAGCAGGAGGGAATAGGTTTACGCAGGAATAACATCTGACTGCAGAGCTGCAGCTGTGGAAGCAGTAGGGTTGCCACTGCGAGAAAAGGCTTCGCAGGGCCACCAGTGCTGAGCAGGGTCCTCTTCATACGGACCCTGTCCAACCCTCAGCTCCTCCATGACTGGGAGAGACAAAGGAAGCAAAATTCGTCTCTGTAGCCATGAGGGTAAATGCCCTCACCCTCACACAGAGAGCTCACTGTAGAGGGTCTGGTTTGTTGCGAGCCTGAGATAAGGTGACGCTTGCGTAGATGGAATAAAACAGCAATCTATTTTTTTCACCTCTTGTTTCTTTTCTTTAATGGTGCTGAGAAAACGCAGGCCATTTCAGCTGGTACAACAGCTTGATGTGTTGTTCAGTTCACATATCTCACATGAATCATCCATTTAATTTTGAACTCTTACTTTAGCTTTTCAAAATAAAGAGTTTGGGGTGGGTTTTTTTTAAGGCCCCTGGGAAGAATATGTTAGATTTGACTTCTGGTATTTGTCTTTCATATGTTTCAGTGAAATTAGTTAGATCTGGAAAATGTTGCCCTTTACCTGGTAATTCAGGAAACCAAAGAAACTAATACATTTATCAAATGAACAGAAATGGCCCTCTGGATTTCAACAAAGTTTCCTTTTGTTGTATATACTAAATTCCAGTTAATCAATTTTCTACACATCATAATGTTTTAGAACAAAGGTTGAAATGACAATGAAACTTGATTATTATAGCTTTTTGCCTGCAGAAGAGAGAAAAGAAAGTAACATTTTATAGTGTCAATGTGCACAGAAATAAATCCAGGAGCTCTTTTTGACAAGAAAGGCCACAGTAGTTCAATTCAGACAGTTAAAGGCTTTTATATCGTTTTAGGGGCCATGATCAAGCAACACATTAAAAAAATTGTATAATGAGAAAAGAGAACATAGGAAGGTGAAAAATTATGTTTTAATTTGCATTGAAGTGAAACGACCTCATAATAGAGGTTGACAAAAGAATTAAAAATGTGCCTAATAATGCACATATACTCCAGCAGGCATTCTTAAATCTGCCTGTCGTTTGTAAGTAGAGAAATGCTTTTTCTCTCTCATTCTCGCTTGTAATTTGGACACACATAGTGATATTTGCTGGCAAAACAGCTCACATGTATTTGTCAAAACAGCAGATGGAGAACTAAAAGCCCTGGATATATTCACTCATTAGGGGATCCTTTCAATCTGCCTATTTGCTGCGGCTGCCGAGTTTCTTCAAGAAGTCTGAGTGTGCTCTCTGTTGCTTTCTGCGGGAGCATACAGAATGTATATCCTGGTGTAAGAGAACAGCAGCAGCATTGCCAACTCAGTATTTTACTACAAGGCTTAAGTGTTTCGTGTTTTTTTACATCTTCAGCTTCTGGAGGCAAGAGCAGGTTTTTGGTTTTGCCTTTATTGCTTTACAGGAATGTAAATTTTATTCCATGTGGTAATGAGGAATACTTGAATATAGGGTGCAAACACACCTGAAGGCATCAGAAGCAAAACAAATAAAAGGGATTAATTATACAATATCTAGCTTCCCAAGAAAACAGTGCTAAATGCATACTCTCATATAGTCTTACTGAATCCCTTCTTAACAGCTTTATAGCCCTCTGACCAATTCCACCTGTATTTGAAATAAAGGAAGGTTCAACCACAGCTTCATTAATTTGTATCAGAGAGCACCACAGGGTTGCTAAGCCCTGTTGCTCATGGACGTACATGTTTTCAAACCTCATAACTCTGTGCGTGTGAAATCTCACAATGGCACATGATTTTGACAATATTTCTGGACCACCAAGTCTCCGAAGATTACAGAGCCACTACCACGAGGGATGAGAAAGGTGGGTAAATGCACATACCGGCAGGGAGTAATGGCCCTGTACCCGGAGAAACCCTTGTGTGATGGATTTCACTGCACTGAACATGTTGGGGGGTTGGAAAAGGAGATGAAGAGGTTCCTTCAGATTTCCCTGTGTTCCGTCTGGGAAACACAGCATTCCCCCCAACACCATGTAACCCAGACAGTGTGAGCCCCAAAAGTAAAGTTCATCGACAGCCACAGCATGTTTGTTCAAAGGTCTGCAAGCACAGCTGAGTTTCGTGCTCAGTTAGCAGCAGTATAAAACACATATAAGGTATGTACCCATACAAGCCCAGGCTTCCTGCAGCTCTGTGAGTTTAGCAGGGGGAAACTCAGGCCCCTCCACATATGCACAAGCCACTACCATAAGCCACTGCTGGAGGAATATGTAGGAACTGAACTTTAGCCCATGAAGTTTCCTCTCCTTTTACAGAATATTCCCACATCACAGTTGAAGTAACAGCTGTGAACAGTTTACAGAATTCAAATGAAGGAAAACGTATTTACTTTGATTTTTGTTTCTGAGCTGTTGATATTTCAATGATAAAGCTGCCATTTATAAATATGTGTAGACATGAACAACCGCAATGCCTCTGTAGACTCATCCATTGGAAAGGAACTGTATCATTTCACTAACAGAAACTTGGATGCAAGTTTCATTTTATTACTAATTCCTGGCAAACAGCTATATCTTCTTATTTTAGTTTCATTGACTTTCCTATGTCATGCAGCACTACCCACACAACTCTGTTTTCCTGCCAAGGGAAGGTAGGTCCACAGGAATGTGCCAAGCTCACAGGACAAACCCAGCAGCTCTACTGACTAAAAACTTGCATAGATTTTTACTTTAGGGTCCCCAAGTTTTTCAAGGGACATTGCTAAGCAAATTTATAGGAATTTTCAGGAGACCTTCATATACCACAACATACTCATAAATATATTTGAAAGGAACATTTTCTGCCTTGCTGGGTGAAATATACCTTCTTACCTCTCCTTGCCCTTTGCACAAAACAGGGGAAGGGGGACGCCCTAAACTCCCAAGTCAGAATACACAGAAAGAATCATATTTGACTAGATCCTTGCAAAACCTTTTGAACACTAAAGGCACTGGAAAAGTGACATGCATTTCCTTTGGCACCACCCTTAGGAGGTCATTCAGCTTAGCATCTGAAAGAAAGGACTGCAGTTAGAAAATTCAGTATAAACCTATCGAAAGTTCACGCAGTAATAGATGAACTTCAGCTCATCTTCAGAGATTACTGTTACCATGCTACCAGGTCTCTCTTTTCTGGTCTGCAACCACACTTTGGCCTGAGAAGATATTTGCTGAGCAATTAGGCATAACCTGTCCTAGGCCACTGACCTTCAAAACTAGGTTCAGGACTTCCCCAAAAGGAGAATTTAAAAAAAAAAAAAAATAAGGAGAAAAAAGAACAAGAAATCAGAAAAATTCAGACTGGGAGAGAAAGAGGTTACAGGGGATGGTCGCCTGTTATGAATTCAGTATCTGAATAAAAAGTCAGGCTGTTAAGCAACAAGACTCAAAGAAATTAGTTAAGTTTGGAAAAAGGAGACACAAAAGACTTAAGGCAAAAAGCTGAAGAGCATAGATAATGCTCACTCTACCAAGATAAATATTTTCAGTGTCTGTATACGGCTGGCTTTTTCAAATGAGTGTAGGATATGAAAGGAAACAGGAGGCAGAGAATGGGAAGAGAAAGGACGCTGGCTCCAAGCACTAAGGAAACACTCGCAGGGGAGAAGAAAGTTGAGTATGAGGGTTGAGTCTTGCTCCATTTACTCAGGCAACACTATTATTAACATCCCAAACACTTGTCTGAGGAGAAAACTTAGGACATCTTGCATGTCCTCAAAAGAGGTGTCCCACCTCAGCTTGAACAGTTCTTCTGTGCAATGGGGTGGGGTGGGGATTTAAAAGAAGGCAGACTTCAGGAGAAATGGCTGCCACATGCAGATGCTCAGAAAGCCCATCATAATATCTGTCTATATGGAGGACTGTATCAGAGAGTGGGATCCATTCCCCTGATACTCACCCTGCTTACACCCTGCCCATCATTGAGCCCAGTCCATTTACTTCCCACGTAAACACTTCCAGTGACATTTTTCACAGATCTATTCCTAGAGAACTGGCATAATTTCATGCAGTAATAAATGAGCACTTTCGTAGCAGTTATATGTTCTACGTGCAATGGAACTAATGAATACAGGTGTATGACAAGACATCAGTATCACCAGCATTGCATCTCTGACCTAAAGCAGAAAAAAAACAGTTTCAGCATCAGATTGAATTCTGGACAATCAAGAGCTATGAAATAGTACTCCTTATCCACAAATATGAGGAATGCTTTTCCCCTAAAATATGGGACTAATAATATGAGCTACAGCAGTCAAGAACAACAGATTCCTTAGAGGATGTCTATATCTGCAGGGTCAAAGAGAGGAAGGAAGAGGTCACAGTACTCAAGTATATGTCAGATCTTCTGATCCACAAGTCAAAGTCTCTTCAGCAGTACGGTGGCATCACAAGAAGCGCTTCTCTTAGGTGTTTCCCTCCACAGGTCAATGTGGAAGAGTTTATGGAAACAGAAGTGGAGTCATGGACCAGCTATGCAATTAGCCAGTATGGAAGACAACTTAGCAGAATACTGGTAATATCTGAGACTACTTCTAGTATACTACATCACTGCATGAAGAAGACCTAATTGTTCCACAAAACTGTGAAAAGATTTCCAACCTAAATTCAGCTATTTTTAATCTTGTACTTGGAGCTGCTATTAAGATGGCTCTTTGCAGAGCTTCCATCATGGAAAACCTTATCAGCATAGACAAGGACAAGAACCTTTGCCACTCCATTTTATGCCAGGTTGAAACAAAGCTGCAAGTACTATCTGATTAAGCCTTATAAAAATGTGCAAAATCTACACAATGCAGTTATTGTGCATAAATGAAGTAAAGGGAATGGGTGGTTTTTGGGACCTCTTGAACTTCATGTCTTCCACATGAATGGCAGAAAACATGAGTTCTGATGATCAGCCATTTTCTTTGGGGAATTAAGGATATTCAGTACTCAGCAGAATGGAATTGCTGCCACAGCTTTTATTATTTAGGAATAGGTTATCAGCTTCTTTAGCATTCTCTAGTTCCACTAAAGACAGCAGAATTAACCAGTTTTGTCTGCTCCTACACCTACAACATTCTCTCAGAACCTCTTTTATGTAGAACTAAAGGCCTGGCACTTCAGTCTGTGGGTACCCCATGTACAATAATGCCACAGTCCTTATTTCCCACACTCAAATGATGTGATCCCTGAGCTCTCCGGTGCAGGCTGAGATTTTTATCTTGTAATTAATATCAGACAGTCTTGTCAACTGAGGCAGGATGTCAAAGAGGCTAGTGATTAACCTGGCCAGAAAGTCTGTAAATCTTTCCATGGCATTCCTGTGAAACTTCCACCCGCACAAAACTGCAGAGGCAGAAAGAGTTTACAGAGTAACTGCAGTAAAAATGAAGTCATGCTCATTCTTCTATCCAGTGTTGCAGAGACATATGCTAATTCTTACACATCAGTGCTCAGTTATAATAATTTTGTTTGGCTTGGCAAAATAGCTGGAAAAACAACAGAGAAATATCACTGGGGCAGAGGGGGGACTTAGATCATGTTCCCATGTCATTTTTTCATTATTTCCGTTAAAAGTATAATTCCTGCTAATAAATCGTTAAGACCTATAAAAACTATGCTAAGAAAAATCTACAAGATGGAGAAAGAGAACATAAAACCCTTCCAGCTAAGATGGAACTTACGTGTATAAAAACATTAATGTTGCCATTTCTTTGCACTTCTGACTTTTCACCACTGAAGTAGTCACGATACCTCCTTATTCTGAAAGATACATACATATAAACACTTATATATAAGGGTGTACATATAAAGAGATATATATGTAAAGAATACTCTTAGATTGGGTAGAAGGAAAAATTCCTTCACCAAAAGGATTGTCAAGCACTGGAACAGGCTGCCCAGGGAATTGGTTGAGTCACCATCCCTGGAGTTATTTAGATATGTAGACGTGGTGCTTAGGGACATGGTTTAGTGGTGGACTGTGCAGTGTTAGGTTTATGGTTGGACTCAATGATCTTAAAGGTCTTTTCCAACCTAAATGATTCTATGATTCTATGATTCTAATGAAAGAGTATTTTTGTACCGGGTGCGAGAAGTCTGGGGAGCATATTATAGGTCTGAAACTGGACAAATAACAGTGTGATAACATATTCAAACGGTACTTTTTATATAGGAGAGGTCCAAGGACTCATATTTCATTCAGAATGCAAAGAAAATGGAAGTTCTCTTTCAGCAAAAATCCCAGGCAGCACCTATTGCTTCACGGGGGTTGTGAATCATACGTGATGTGAAAGCCAATGCTACACAAGAGAAAATTTCAGTAATATTTATTTTTATTATACTTATCTCAATCCAAATGTGTTATTCTTTGTACTTGGCACAGGAATGTGTGTGGAAGGACACTGTCCAAGAAAAAAATCTTGAAATTTTCACTGACAAGGCGCACAAAGAGTAAAAGGCCCCAGAAAGGTAAAGCAACTGCCTGGGTGCGCAGCAGAACTGCAAGTTCCTTCACGAGAAGTCCAGTGTTCTCTGCACTGAATCATTCAGCTGTCTATGGAAACCAGCTCCTCTGGGGGTAAACTTTGTTAGTATTTCCATCCATCATTGCAGTGTTCTTTGATCAAGACAATACTAAAAGTCTTGGGGGATGGGAGAAAATGTTAGATTTTTTTGTAACAGTCCTACTAGCCCTAACTTATATATTCTAGCATGAATAAGGTCTCCATAGTTTGGTCCAAAGCTCTCTTAATTCATGCATACTACTGCTCCAGGTTCCTTAAACTCTTGTTTAAAATGCAATCTATACTGCCTACCTGACTATTTACAAACACTGTTCCCAGTATGAAAAGGTTATCACTGAAAATTAGCATAGCATCAAGAATCAAGTTGTTTAGAGAATCAACTATATCCACATTCTGCTAATAGTAAACACTAATTAACAGTATCTGCTAGTACAAACATAAATCAAAACTGTCCCTTTCCCTCTCCTGGACACTGCACTGGAAAATATCAGAACAGCAAAAATACTTGGAATGTTTCTTACTTTTTTTTTTATTTTATTAATGATAAAATATTGGATGTCAACGTGCAATGCTTTGTGCATTGCATCAGACAGCTCGAACAGTAATTGTGATGAATGGGAGTGGCAGGGCCAAGGTTACAGGCATTTAAGAAGACTCTGTGGATTGAAAATATTAGGATTGATTAAAGGTCAAATACTTTATGGATTTATCAGTGTTGTATACATTTTCTCATGGCACAGAATCATTTACACTAACTAGAAAATGAAATAGAAAAGAGCTGCAAATCAGATAATTTTTAAGTCTTTAACCCACATATAGGCTTAGCCATTGAGCATAATTAATGGTACTGAAATGTTTTGATTAGTCAAGCAATAAAACAGCCAACATCCCACACTCCACCCTTTCATAATTCCTCTAGCTTCATGCAGGTTCATAGGTAACAGTCTTTCTCAATTTATGTTTAGTGTTTACAAACATACCATCTGGCAAAAGATAGGTTTTATAATGTTATTTAAAATCTGTATTTATTCAAACCAACCGACTTTAGTCTAGAGAGGATCTTTAACTTGATAGTTCACCCATGCTCCGTCTTCCTTGTTTTCTGGGAAAACAGAGTTTGAGATGGATATCTATATATTATCTCTGACGCAAAGATTTTTCTAGGATCCAGACAAGCAAATAGTTGTCTCAATGTGTTTCGGAGTGGATTTGAACTGGCCTTCCTGAAATCTCTATGTCAATTAAAACAGAGCAGAAGCAACTCGAAGTGCAGGAATCTGTGGGAAAGGGCCTTGGATTTGGAGTTTTTCTTTAAGAAGTTGTGCAAGGTGACTTTGCTGGTCTCACTAACATCAGGACTGAACCTTAGCTCAAATTCTGCAACATATGTAAGTATAGTACTTACTTTAAGCAAGTGAAGGTTGACTTCAGTGGCCCTATTCTTCTGCTTCAGAGCCTGATCGAGTTGCCCCGCAGGGTCTTTTTCATTGCCTTCAGTGAGCTCTGCGTAATGCGAGTCTACATCAGTGGCACGTCTAGGGGCTTTTTGGTGTCCTCCCAGCGCAGCACTGCTGTGCTACCTCCATGTTCAAGTCCTGGCCTGGGATTTGCAATACTCTATCTTTTGAACTTCACTGAAAAAAAATGGAAGTAGAAACTTTATAGGAATGTCATCATAGTCTTGCACCTGCTTTTTAGGATAGTCTTTGATATGTATATGTCTTATACGTTTGCACAGTTGACAAACAGCTGGGGAGACTGAGCAAAGAGAGAGGAAGGAGAGGGTTTTCTAAGCCAAAGCTTTTCTTTATGTAGGTTATGATTTTCTTCTGTTCTGAAAGGTGCTCATAAAGCTCATCTCTTCCCACACTACCGACACTCACATTCCCCAAAGAAACCCTTCCCAGTTATCCAAGTTGCCCAAAAGATGGCATAAACTGCTGCGTAACTTATCACCTAAGGCTCAGAATCGAGAAATAGTCATCAGCTTAATAAAGGGGTGCCAGAAGAAAGGCCCCCGTGGGACAGGTTACTGGTAGCTACATTGTGTTGTTCAATAACTGAGCAAATCTCGTTCTCAGTTATCCTGAGGGGCGTGAAATCCAACCCCAAAGGCTCTGCACACAGCAGCATTGAAAGGGCTTTTTAAACAGGATGCCTGTCTCTTCTCTAGCTCAATAGCAGTGAAGAAGAGGCAGAGTGTGTTGGGGGCATCCACAGACACCTCTGTAAGGGAAGAAAGATGTCTTTGCACTTGAACAACTTTGGCATTTTCCCGTTCTGTCTCCTGCAAAGAAGCCACTGGTCTTACTGGTTTCCTGAGGCTGTGGACGTGCATCTTCCAGTCCACAGCTTTTGGATGTTTGTGTGGGAAACAAGGGTTAAGGCAATAAAACAAAGGCAACTAAGTTTAAATTTTGGCATCTAGTACGTGCCAATTTGTTGGTAATTATGCTTCTATTAAATTTGATAGCAACCTCTACTGGGTGGACATATGAAAACTCAGACCTGTTTCCTCAGCAAGGAAGCTTTAAAGAATAACACGCATTTAGTAGTATAACATTTGATTAAAGCAGGCTCAAATATCCTAACTGTAAAGGTTAAGCACAGACATGTGTGTCACACATGATGCAGTGAGTAAATGATGTAATGTTGATAGACCCATAACAACAAAAAACATTCCAACACCACATTTTGGCAGAAAGTTTGATACCATATAAAATACAATTAAATGGCTATAACTTGCATGGCGTGAGAATCAGTGTCCTGTAAAAATAATACAATATTTATTAGAAACTTTCCAAAGTATTTAATTGCATTTCAAAACAACTGCTCTGCTTTTAAATTTGCAGTTCCTTAAGCAGGTTTGTACTGTGCAAGCTAGCTTTTGTAGTTTTATTTTGGCAGGGTAATGTTATAAGCTACAGGCTGTTTCAAGTGCAATCATTTATCATATCCCTGGCATAGAAAAAACTGATTTTGCAGCAAAGGACATCTGTTGTGACTTTGTTTTTCTCTAAAAATGAAATCTAGTTTATGTCACAGGATCCCTGTACCACTGAGAGTTTTCAGGGGAACTCAGTCATACAGTGGTCCCAACCTTTACGAGTTCATAAGTACCAACGAAGCTGCAGATTTTTAAGAAAAAAAATAATGATGTGGAGTTATATAGAAAATGTGGTAATAACCAACATGATTTTACCAAAGACAGATCATCCAGACAAACCTTGTAGCTTCATTTAGAGAGTAAACCAGTCTCCCAGACAATGGAAGATCTCACCTGTCTATGCTTTTGCAAACATTCAACACAGGGTCAGAGAGTAAATTATTAGGAAAACTGGGGGCGGGGGGAAACCCCAAATTCAGGATTGACAGGGAACTGGCTAAGAGGAGTTAGTAACTTAGAAGTATTATCAGCAATATTGGAGGCTACTCATGGAGTTGTTCACAGTTGGGACTGAGCATTTTTGATATTTACAGCAGTATCCTTAGCAGAAAACCTGAAACTGTGCTGACAAAATTTGCTGATGACCATGGTACTGGCTGTACAGAGGTGTCAGAATGATATGTGAAAAGCCCTTGAGGTCACCCAATTAACAGAAAGGAGATTAAATTGCATCGTACGAGATGTAAGATACTGTATGGAAGGAGAAATAACAAGAACTGATGTAAGCGGTGCATTCAGCTGCCAGAAATAGGTCCTCTTTGGTTGTTTCTATGGACCCATGTCTTCAAACCAATCACATAATGCTATTGAGCTGTGACTGTGATGTAACCATTAAAAAAGCTAAACGAGATGGGCCCAAGGCTTATCCACAAAGTATTTTCTACAGTGAAATGGAAATGCATGGGCTTTGCACAAGCTGTTGCTGTGATCTCTTATGTCAAAACATATTGTTCTTGTCAACAGTGCTTAAAGAGCTTGCCAAAGGAGCAATGGAGAAATATCTGGTGGGTATGGCCTGGAATAGTGTTTGGCATCATATGAAATCACCTCTCAGAAGGTGACAATTAAATGACTGAACTTCAGGTAGAGATCGGGACTGGTCTGTCTGCTCAATGCAATGCAGGACAGAGATGAAACTCCTTGCACTGAATAAGGTGACCTGGTCACTGAGCACAAACCGTCTATGGCAACACCAAGATTCTCAGCTGAAAAACGAAGTCTGTCTGAGTCCTTCTCAGCTGAAAGGTTGCTTCTATCACCAAACCAAGATCATTTAAAACTTAGCTGAGGTAAAAAGCTTTGTAGTAATTACCCGTAATTAATATCTTATTAGACTTCAGTAACCCAAAGAACAGGTGGATTTGGGCTATCAGTACACTAGAGAGCCAGCTTCCAAATTTTAACCTTAACTTTTTAACCTTAAATTTTAACTTAACCCAAAATACATAGGGACAACCCCATAGCAGATATACCCCTTGACAGTGTGAGTCCATGCCTGGAAATTACAATATTCTTTCTCACGCTCAATATTCTTACAATATTCTTGTTCAATGATATGGAATAAGGGGTGGAGAATGTGCTGGGTTTGGCTGGGATAGAGTTAATTTTCTTCATAGTAGCTGGTATGGGAATATGTTTTGGATTTGTGCTGAAAACAGTGTTGATAACACAGGGGTGTTTTAGTTGTTCCTGAGCCATGCTTACACAGTCAAGGCCTTTTCTGCTTCTCAAACCACTCTGCCAGTGAGTAGGCTGAGGGTGCACAAGGAGTTGGGAGGGGACACAGCTGGGACAGCTGACCCCAACTGGCCAAAGGGATATTCCAGACCATATGACGTCATGCTCAGCGTATAAAGCTGGGGGGAAAAGAAAAGGGGTGGGGGGGATGACAACATTCAGAGTGATGGTGTTTGTCTTCCCAAGTAACCACTACACACAATGGAGCCCTGCTTTCCTGGAGATGGCTGAACACCTGCCTGCCCATGGGAAGTGGTAAATTAATTCCTTGTTTTGCTTTGCTTGCACACACGGCTTTTGCTTTACCTGTCAAACTGTCTTTATCTCAACCCACGGGTTTTCTCACTTTTACCCTTCTGATTCTCTCCCCTATCCCAATGCGGGGAGAGTGAGTGAGTGGCTGTGTGGTGCTTAGTTGTCAGCTGGGGTTAAACCACAACACTAAGCAACAAGCAGACCCAAACTCAAACCGTTTTTGTATGAAGCCAAGTTTTAATATTGCTCGTAATTGCTTCATGTGCATAGCACAGTTAAATAACAAGGAAGGCATCCTGCTTCACAGTTCACATGCCAGCTTTACATATGCTCATAGACATACTAGATACATATTTGAAGCTCTGTGATAATGTGAGAAAGAAATACTGACAAAGCCATTTGTGAAAGGAAAGGTTTGGGGGTCTGTTGGGTCCTTGCTTTCAGATGAAACCCACAAAACATTCTCATCCCCAGGCACCTATGAATGGTGATACCGAAATCCGTAAAATGGGAATAGTGAGAAATCCACAGCATATGTCCAACACTGGAAAGGAGATATTAGCTAGCACAGAAAAACAAGGAGTTTTATTGTCCTGCTCATATTATATGGAGCATGCTTAATTCATTTATTTATTTTTTTCTAATACTCTTACCCTTTTATGTTATTACAGTGCTTCAGAAAATCTCAAGGTCTAGGGGGAAGTTTAATGTTTGCTGTTCTGGGATCATTTGAAGCCATGCATTCAAAGAGGACAAAATCACTTTTAAGTCTGCCTGTAGGAAATCTATCTTGGCAACCAGACAACTAGAATTAGTTATTAAAGGCATGTCAAATGAATAAAGACACCTCTGTAAGGAAAACCACAAAAGCATTTACTTTTTCTAATATGAATAGTGGGCTAATACCAAATCAGCTTTCATTTTCCACTCTCCCTTCACCTCCTAGACCAGAGGTCAGATCCAATAAAGACTAATGCAACTGAAAATCATTTCAGTTTTTTGCATCTATTACATAGCAGATGTATATTAAATAGCACTGCCTGGAAATGAAGCAAACTCACATAATCTGATGTGGCAATCTCCTTGTGGAACTGGTTCACTGCAAGGCAAAGAAGTCTGTGGTATTATTAAAAGTCAGGAGGCACACCAAAAAGTGGGGGGCGTTCCCCTTCCAGAAAAAAGAGGTAGAGCTTTCTAGTTCTGTAAGGAAAATTAAGATACTGAGACAACTACATTCAGCATCAGAGTGTACTCTTCTTCCTTACCCTGGGCAACCCCCCTGGAATCACTTAGTCAACCAGTAAAGACAAAAGAAGCATTTTCATGGTAGCCAGAGTCTGGAGGAGTGGGAACAATTCCTGCTTTTACCAAAGGTTTCCTATGTGATACCTTCTAAATTCTTTAGATCAAAAGAAGAGATTTTGGGATTTTCATCTTTACTGTGCCTACATCAGAAAGCAGGACCTCTATGCTGTTTGACTGTTACATCTGTCCCCACAACTTTACTTCAAAATGTACAATTTATGTACATACCCGCTGCTTTAAATCTTCCTTATCATAATATGGTCAGATTTGACCGAGGTCCAAAAGCAAGCATAAGCTTCTTCTAGACTTTTTTGTTAACTGCTGGATAACGTCTAATAAGAAAGGAGCCAGAAAACCCATGAGTGGGCAAATGACTGTCCCAATCGGGTATTTGTTGAAAGAAGCAACTACAGATTGTGGTTTTATCTTGATCCACTTAGTCAGGAATATTTATTTGGACTAAAGTAGCCATAAAAAACAGCTTTAGCTGTAGCTATAAAAAAACAGGTAAATTGTTTTGACATCAGGTAGTATATACAGTTACTAAATTTGTCAGAACTGAGCACTATCAAAGGCCTTCTTTTTAAGAAAAATATACTATTTATACACAAAGTAATTCACCTGCTTAATCAGACACAGGGAAAATTAAACAAAAACATAAGAAAAGGAAATATTGTGAATGGAAAAATACTTGTACCACTTACAGAAGTTGCAGGTTAGCTATCAAATACTTGTTTAGAAGACTTTGGAAAAGGAAAGGTTCCAAATCTTATAAAAAATAAGCACCTTTCAGTTCATGCAATTCAGTAAAACATAGCCCAAATGAGCTTCTAGCCTGTGGCCTACAAATCAGGTACGAGTTCTCCATACTTGCTAGATATTAGCCTCTTCTTCATCACTTCCCAGAGGAGAATTTCTCACCCTTCATTTACTCCTTGCCGAGTCCTAAAGCCCGCTGTCACATGTTGCCATACCACTTGCACTGTCCCAGGAAGAAAACTCTTCATTCATACAATGTACCCAGTTAAACATTGGAAAAAGCCATCCCTGATTTCTCATAGCATGTGTTGACTATTCATATTACACTCACAGCTTGGCTCCAAGGAATTTCTCTATCACACAGTCTAGATACAGCTAACAGAGTGAATCCAGCTGAAATGCCTATTGAAGTTAACTCTTTGGAGCCAGACACAACCACCGGGGAGAGCATTCTCTTAGGCCTTTCTCAAACCTACCCATAAACAGCAAGAAAACATCATAAAGTCATCCGGTTTGACTTCCACACTTTCTAACACAGGTATACCACTGGGCATAGAATTAACCCAGTTGCTCTGGTATTGAAACCATCACATTCTGATTTACCAACAGGTATTCCATACATCCCCAGTGTCAACTTGAGAAGGTCAAGAAATGGAGAAGCCACCACTTACTTGGTACTTTGTTAACTCTGATGAACATTTTTGCAGCAATACTCATCAGTCCTGAAGAGGCTGACTGATAATTGCCCAGCATGCACCTTCACCCCTGTATTTCCTGGTTATAGATCATGTTACCTTGATGCAAGACCTGAGCTGTAGAGGCTTAACCTCAGTTGTTGTCCACATACTGGAAAGGCACAAAGCCCCATTTCTGAATCTTACTGCTTTGATACCATGGTATTCACTGTAAAAAGAATTCAGTAGTTACTGCAGCTCCCAGGTTGTCAGCAAGGACAGGACATATTTATGTCCTCTTGGAAGTATATGGAGAGACAATTCTGTGGTAATCACCATAGCATATCAAAATGGTAGCCCACTGCTCTTACGTAGTCCATCTTTGACTCGGATTTTGGGGAAAACAGCCCAGTACTTCCGCAGGAAATTGTATATTTAGGCTCAAGATGAGTTCCTTCCTAAAATTCCATAGAGGCTGTTTTGTGTCCCGAAACATGAAAATTTAGAACTCTGTTGTAAATTTGAATATACTTTTATTCATATGAATCTTCAACATTTTGAAAATCTAGCTCATAAAGCTTTTTACCTGTTTTGATACCTTTGTAGCACACAAATTTCAGATGAACCATGAGTATGTAAATAAATATTATGTCCCTGGTGACTTTTTTGGTGGCCATCATTGCATATTTACTTGCAAAACACAGAGCTGGCCCTGCGTATTTCTGAAACACCTTGTTATAACAATGAAGGTCTTTTTTGCTTTGAAAGTACACACAAAGTCTGCTGCATGCTGGCAGCCCACAGTGCTATTTCACTCTTTTGACTTCAAAGCAGTCACCTTTCAAAAGATAGGTTACTTGTGCTCACAGGAAGAAAACTACTTATACTAAGTAAAGAGATATCCCATTTAAGGAAGCCTGAAGGAAGTATGGTTACTGAGGGGAAAAAAATAATCTAACTTCTCTTGTGAAAATTAGTGAAAGCAGTGCTCTGCTCTGTAACACTGCTCTCAGTACAGTGATCTCTTCATGAAATGGCCATAGTACAAGTCTTCACAGGAGCAGATGCAAAATTATTTTGATGATAGCATGCTGCTTATCACACACTTATTTTTTCTGTCAAACTTGATTCACAGCCAATCAGATATATCATGTGAAATCAAGCAAGGGAAGAAGGCTCCTATCATTCCCTCCTTTTACTTTCCATAGGGCACAGCACAAGGAATGGCAGTCTTTCATTTCAACAGATTACACCAAACTTGCATGTTATTACAACTCCACCACTGAGCATATGCTTAATTTCCTGTGCATCCGCAACGTACTAGGGTCTAACAAGGCTGAGCAATACAGCCTGCAGTATTTTCTCACATACCAAGACAATAAGGAACCATGTAAGTTGTCCAACAGATGTCTGCTGTTAAGATATGTTTTTAATCACAGAAGGACAAATCTAATAAACTGAGAATTTTTATTATGCATTTCAAGTTGTTGTCTCTGGTGCCTACAATGGCGTTACATATCTGCAGGGTTTTACCCCACAGCAGTAAATTAGAAAAGATACAAAAGGAGTAGATCCAGAAGTCACTGCTATTTCCCTCATTAGTATTTAGTGGGTTTAGAAACAGAATAAACTAAAATTCATGTGAAAGAGCATATATATATGCCATATTGGATTAATAAAATTAATTTCCTAGCCTTCTGAATCTCCTTGACTTTCATTGATATGCCTCTCTCGAACAAGTTTAAACATTTTTTTTATTACAAGCTGACCTGCTGAAAATTAATCCATGCTTGAATTTTAGACTACTCTGGTCCTAGTTTGTTTGTCAAAATAAAAGTAAATAATACTAGAAGGAGGAATATGTGCTTGAAGCAATTTGTTCATAGCTTTATTAATTGAACATGACACCTCAGAGAAGGTAGTACGTGAACAACTAAAATCTGGCTTTTAGTCATAAATATAAAGCTGTACTCTACATCATAATCTGCCAGAGTAAATCTACCTACATGAGTAGGTAAGTACAAAAGTGTATCATTAGGGAAAGAAATTGTACCATTATGCATCATCAGAGCAATAAAAGAGAAGGTATACTCAGTTTTTACTCTATAAGTAAAAGGGGGGGGGTTTACCCAGGTTTAATAAAGTAGTCTTTGTACTTCTAGAACTGAAGAATGATTTCTATTATTCTCAACTCAGCTTTCTTCTCTTTTTCACTTAAAACATGAACATTTTCTAAACAAAAAATATCTGAGTTTTTCTAAACACATACATGGTCATATTTCATACCCACCACCTCTTGCCACTGCCACTGGAAAACAGAAATTATGTCTGCTAATCTGTAAACTGGAAAAGAAGCTGGTACTGGTAACATGAAGCCAGCACTGACACCAATGTGATACCAAAGGATTTTATATGCAGAGGGTTTTTCTCACATTTTTTAATCACAAATTATAACTGCAAGAGGGTGTGACTGTTACCAAATAGATTCTTTCTGTTAAACTTTATTTTTAAATGTTTAGGGCTCTGCACAATCCCTAAGCAAAAGACCAAAAGCAAACAGTAGAGATAAGTGCCACTGACCACAAAAGTCCCACAGAAGCAAAATATCCATAGATCTGAAAAACCAGTTATAAGCAGCCTTGCCTTTGGGTCACGCATAATATATTTCAGGAACTGATTCCAGTACAGTTTAGCACACATTTAACAAAAGTTGGGTCATGCAAACAGTATATATAAAGAAATCATTATACTTTCATCATTTATAAGTTAACACTGTAACCAGAATGATGGATTTCTGTACCCATTGCCCTCTTATAGCTGAAAAGAATTCTACCCTACTGCTACTTTATTTTCAGAGTAGTAATTCATTACTGAAACATAAAAGAGCCCATAACGGTAGTAGAGCATCGTGAGAATTAAATTTCCCAATGTGTGGGTACTCTTAGTCTGGTGAGTTTTTTACAGATGCTCCACAAAGTGACAGGAATTTCCATTGAACAGATTTCATTATGCTACTGGGACTCTCACAAATTTCAAACTTTTCACAGACTACCACAATATCGTGGAATCCCGGCAAAAGGCTATGATTTCCAGTGCATGCTATAGTCTCCTTTATATATTTGTATTTGCAATGCTTATTTGTAACTGAATATTTCACTTCAGTCCTCGACCAACTGAACAGTTCTACGTTTTCATTAAAAATTCGTAAAGCATGGTTACTTTGCATTGCAATTCAGTACTTCCCTGGTAGTGCACCAACAGTTGCACTTCTGGGTGCTGCAGGGAAAGTGGAGGAAAGACGACTGCTTCAACTCAAGCCATGTGAAAGTCTGTAGCTGCACTGGTGCCTCTTGCTCTGTTCGACAGCCTGATTTCAGAAGACTGTTTGAAGAAGTAATGCAATCCATTTGCTCAGTTTCTAAATAATGAGAACTGACAGCCCTGCGCTGCAGTTGCTGTACATAGCACTAGTGCTGAAGCTTTACTCCCAGCAAATGTATCATGGGGGAGATGGCAGTGAACCTTATTTTTAAGTAGCTTGATGTTCTTGAATTCATTGTTTTTGCTCCCTTGTATGAGTTCCTTCCTCAGGAAAATATTAGTAGCCTGCCAAAACAACAGAAGAACATGAACATTATGAGGGCAGATCAACACTGCTGGCAAAGCCGCCACAGCCACATGTGATATCTGAGAACCACCAGAGCTGTTTTAGCAGGTGAATTGGAGGGATGACAGCAATGCTTCAGCACCTAGATTACAATGCATTGCCTGTTTACATGCTTATATTTTTCTTTCCCATGTTCAGCTTCTCACGCTGTAAGACCAAAGGAGCAGATGTAAATTTGAGCAGGAACATTAAACGGAGTTAAAAGAAGGTAAGGACCTGCACCTTAAGATATATGCAGTCACACTGCCCATATATTGGGCAGAGCCTGAGGTTTTTTGCAAGAACAGCCAGGCACAAAGCTAGGAGTTAGCACAAGTGTACAGGCTGCCAGCTAAGAGCAGACCCAGTGCCAGTGCACAGCAGCGTAAGAGCAGACCAAAGAGACCCAGGGAAGCTTCTGTGTACAGCTCCTATTGCTAGCCAGGAAAAATGACAAAAGAAGATTCGTCTCCCTCTCCAGTGGTGGCAGAATTTGGTGAACTACTCTGGCAGTTGCTCCTTAGTACTGTGTGTTTATTTTTTCCTGTTATAGGACTTTATTTTGAAAAGATATATTTGCTAACTTGGCAATGTGCTACTTCACAGTCTACACTCATCCAAAGGAGCTTTTTTAAAGCAATATTATTATATGAGAAATCACAAATGTTGCTGTGAAATAATGGTCTGGGAAAGAATAGTGAATCAATTCTAATGAGAAATTAAAAGTGCTTGAGAGAATTATGTAGTACCATACTCTATCTTTGACATTTGCCATCTATAATAGACTGTACTGCATCTATCATTTCTGCAAAATACAGAACTGGGACTGTCCTGCCATTTACAATTTAGTTTTCCTGTTCTACTGAACTGCCATATTTCTACAATGTCTATATATTGCTTTAAGTTTATCCAAAGTCATATTTATCTGGAAACACTTTTTTTCATCCAAATAATTTAGATAAACTGCAATAATACCAATAACCCCTAAAAATTTCTGGAGAACAGTGTCACATGTTGAATACTTCTCACTGTTCAAGAAATGATGCCACTTGTTTGGTTCAATAAGACATTCCTTACCATCCTACAACCCAGGCTTATGGGTCACCATCTGCCCACCACAACAGTTCATCTGACACATCACCCTTTACTAGTCACACAAACTAATTGAGTGCTTGGTGGCTGCTCTCTGTTACCATCTTTCCCCTCACCCTGCATGTGAAAATGTGCCTCAAATTTACTGTGCATGTGCCAGTCAGCTCTGTTGCCCATGCAATGGAGCGCTCCTTTGTGATCAAAAGGCAGGTCTGCGCATGGCTGCAGATTATGGAGCGAAGGCTAGGCACCAGCAACACATCCTACAGGTATAGGTACTCCATTTCCAGAATTCATGCAAAAGCAGCTTTGTTCAAACCCGTAGACAAACTGATTTTCCCTCACAAATCCTGTTCCCTTTGGAATTATTGGTTTGATAGGATCAAGGATCTCATCGATGTGTATAAACACCTGAAGGGAGGATGCAAAGAAGATGGAGCCAGGCTCTTTTCAGTGGTGCCCAGTGACAGGACCAGAGGCCATGGGCACAAAGTGAAATGCAGGAGCTTCCCTCTGAACATCAGGAATCACTTGTTTACTGTGATGGTGACCGAGCACTGGCATAGGTTCCCAGAGAGGTTGTGGAGTCTCCCTCTTTGGAGATATGCAAAAGCCATCTGGACATGGTCCTGGGCAACTGGCTCTAGGTGGCCCTGCTCGAGCAGGGGATTTGGACCAGGTGACCTCCACAGGTCCCTTCCAATCTCAACCATGCTGTGAATCTGTGACCAGAATTTGAAGGAAACTAATCTCAAACTCCTGTGTAAAGTCCATTCCTAAATCCACCTGAAACACATATGAACTCTGCAAAGTATATGTGCACAATCTGTCAAGGAGACAGTTCTCAGTTTGATGCCTGTCTGCCCAGTGATTGCCTAGCTAAACCAAGAGTGAGAAAAACTGACTTACTACATCCCAAAAGTTCTACTTTTACGAGAGCACGTAAGGAAAGGTAAAAACAATTCCCTATTCGAGTCCCTGAAGTTTAGTTCCAGTGCCCAATTCACTAATGATGTTGCAGATGGACATAAATTATCTCTCTCTACTCTCAAGTGAATGGAGGGACACAGAGGTTATTCACACTGAGGCTTTGCCTTCATCATGGAGCAAAGTTTTGTGTTTTACTGTGGAGTGTGCACATCAGCTCAGTGAGGTTTTGCTGCTAGAAAAATCACAAGGAGGAGGCACCATATGGGGCTTACCTAGCTGGCAATAAAAGCTACAGTTATATTGTCTCCATTGGGATTCAATGCAGATAACTAAGATGCAGTGGCTATAACTATTTGTGGGATATGTATTTTAAATGGTGAGGGGCAAATTTATATCCTGATGTAGGATGGCTAGATAACAAGACAGTAAAGGCTGCTGTGAAGATAAGCTGAGAATGAACCTTTTGCCAAGCCCTGGCCATGACGTTCTTATAAATTAGTATCATCACCTTTGAGACTTTGTTGGCCTTCTATGACTTTCTGAGCAGGAGAGGACGTATAGCTACTTCTTCTCCTGTGTCATGTACTATACGTGAAACAAGTCTGGAATTACTTATACTCACTGTCTCCCTGTCAGTCATTCTGATGTTGAAAGACCCAGATATGCTCTGGTTATGTGCACTTTCTGCAAGAAGTCTCACCTTAGCTAGTTATACTAATAAAGCTATTGGTTTCAAAACAGCTATTTTGAACAACTTAGAGCCAGAATTTGGAAAATAGATTAAATACTATGAATCTCAATCATACTGTAATTCAGACTACGGGAACCTCATTACCTCCAGAGTTACTACTAATTGACACTGGTGTAAGAGGAGAGACTAGTTCATATCTATAATTTGAAAATGTCTCTCTCTTTGGGAAACATCAGAAAGCTGATCTGAAAGACAGAACCATTTTTAAAAATCCAGACTAGTCCCTTGAAAAGATTTGCACACATTTGTCACACTACCACTTTGATGGAGCAATTCAGACATTGCAACAGTAATGTTTTTTGACCTTTTAATCAATTCCATTTTGCAAGTACTCCGTCTGAGAACCACAAAGGGTATTTACAGGACCCATTCCCTGGAGTCAATGGAAACTTTCTGTCAAATAACCATCTGCAGAGACAGATAAAATACATAATGACAGGATACATTTGTGAAGAATCTGAATGCATTGAAAAAATAAATCTGGACCTGAAAGCAGATGAGTTAGAACAAAGGGACCCAAGAAAGATGTAAGGCAGCAATTAGGGCTAGAAAATTAAAAATACAGAGGAATTTAATCAAACAGGACAGTCTAATCAATGAAAAGCATGCCACATGCTCTCTGAGTAATTGCATCCCTCCCCCTTTTTTTTTTTTGTGGTGGTAGTAAGCCTATATTTAAGATAATTGCATTCCTATAAAACTCAGAAGTCTAGGACTACCATCATTTTTGTATTTGTCACATGGGAGTTCATGCTCATTCCCCTGAAGTCAACAGCGGCTGTCAAATGATTTCAGTGGAAGCAGGAAAGGTAGTGATGATGGACAAGTAAGTGACAAGTGGACTTCCAGCACAAGCTGCTCCATGATCTTTTCTTTTATTGCCTTTCCCTAGAAGAAAGAATTAGCCCATCTGATGATACAGACAACCTGAGTACTTCTCCATGGTAGTGTGTACTCAGACACTATGCAAGTAGGTCTCCTGTGTGCCACTCCCCATCTCAATCTGGTGTAACTATGTCACTTACTCAAAAGTGGTGAGTAGACAAGAATTAAGCATAAATCTTAAAGCCAAGCTGGACAGAAACACTCAAACAAACCCACTCATTAAACAACCACATCAATGATTGTTAATTGCCAGTTCTGTATTTCTCTCTGCTTTTATCCAGAGAGACGGGTGAAATCCTTTAGAGATGCTTCTGATCTCACATCTGAACCAGCATTTAAAACTGTGATTTTAAGTCAAGTTATTTAGCATAATCTAACCAAAACTTAAATGAAAAATAAAGAATTTTATTTGTGTATACACCTACAGTTCCCAGCACTACAACCTTTAGGGGAAGACACATCTATGTTTGGTAAACGCATCTTACACGCTTACCTGTTTTCTCATGTGCCAGTAAATCATGCTAGTTCAAGCATTTCTATAGTGACACAACCGCGCCGCATGAGGAGGAGCTAGACTAGTACAAGAACAGTATTTTGTGCAGCCTTTAGGATTTTAGGTCCACTATTTAGAAAGGGTTGTAATTGTTATAAACCCCTGCCACACACACACTCCTGAGTACATTGGGCTAGCCTTACTGTAAAACATCAAAATCTCCATGCCTTTGATCAAACACTCCAACAGACAATCAAGCGCTAATAACAGGGATACTGTTTGGACTTACCATATTTTCCTGGCTAGCAGGCTAATGCCATTTTCCTGATGGGAGATTATAGAGATTTAATTAAAGCTACCATGTTTTAATAATGGACTCATTTAATAGAAAAACTGCTTTGGAAAAGGACAGTCAGTCTAAATGCCAGCCTGTGTCTGGGACCTTCATAAAGTTCTTTTGTACTTAATACTTGTAGCCAAAACAACAATCAAGCCTTTGTTAACAATGTCCCTGAAACAGAAGAGTGGCAGTGAAACTGTAGAAGTTAACTCTTTCATTCTATATCTTCTTATTGATTCCCAATTCAATGCTTCTTTTTTTCAGCTGTAGTAAAATAACTTTCAGTGGACTCTATACCTACCTCCACAGAAAGCAGTCTGGACCTGA
The DNA here is from genome assembly GCF_000737465.1 of Haliaeetus leucocephalus. Taxonomy (NCBI): domain Eukaryota; kingdom Metazoa; phylum Chordata; class Aves; order Accipitriformes; family Accipitridae; genus Haliaeetus; species Haliaeetus leucocephalus. Next base: position 3,132,607 of record NW_010972962.1, on the reverse strand, counting down.
CCATTGCTTAGCCCAGATTTGAGTAATCAGTTCCAAACTGTTTGCAGGGCTAATCAAAATAGGCCAGAGAGAGAAAATTACTATTGGCTATCTTAATTTTAAGAAATACCTCCTTTAAAAACAGTATTATTTCCTATAATCAACGTACTGAGAGGTAATCAGAAATTAGTTTGTATAAAAGACTCTTATTCTTGAATAATAGACAGTATCATTGGTATACAAATATGTTGAAAGTTAGGATGCTTCAAGAATTTACATCTAGAACTACCTGGAGACTGACATATATACAAAATAGACTCCAACATCTAGAAACTCTAGACAAGCCTCATATCTGCTACAGGCTTTCTAAAGCCTGCTTGCCCTAGAACAAAGAACATTGTGCAATGCCACTAAGTGACATCCAAAGGCAGTTTCAATCTCAGCTTCCTCTCAACCACCAATTGTTTTTACTTTGGTGTATCTTCATTTATTAATTTATCTTCTCTTTTCCTTGGTCTCCATTTGTCTTTGGTTTTCCCACCACAAATGGAGAGGATGCATTTTATTTTAAATTTACTTTTTAAAAGAAAATTGCTTCTCTCTGCTGTTCATTCTGTTCCATTGTGCAGTTCACATCCCAATAGTCTGACAATATACTTATTCCCATACACTTCTCTCATCTGGGATTGTGTTTCCAATAAGCCTCCCAAAAGCACTGTATTATTTACTAGCATACATTTTGGCACACATGAAATGTGTGATTGTATTTATATTCATGCCTTTTGCATATATGCATCTATACAGACCTTGAAAATATTGCAAGTGTTTTTCCTAAGCTTTTTAACAATTTGACTCTATTGGTGTTGCCTGCTTTAAATCCCAGTATGACTCTTTTTCATCCATATCATTATAAAAACAACACAGAAACCTTAAAACAACCAGATGCAAAACCCCACCAACCAAAAGAATCCTCTATTTAGTTGGAAGAAAAGGCTTGAAATACACACATATATATATATTCTGAATTACATCTTAACTAACTTCTATTACCATCCCTACTACCAGTAAGATAATTTGCTTTGAAAAGAAGCACGGTGATTTAGTCTCTGTGGTATTTATAGGTATTAATACTATTAACAATTTTTTAGATAAACTTTTTTTTTTTAATTCTTTAAAATCAAATTAATTTTGTAAGAATATTTAAATTTAAATTTAAACTTTTTTAAAAAAGTAGTCTCAAGCACGGTCATATTATATGTAGGATTTGTGAGGTGTGCACTAAGAGCAAAATGTGACATTAAAATAATGTGAAGTGTTTAAAAAAAAAGCAATTTTAAGTTAAAGCTGAAGTTCCATTCTGATGTCTGTCTGTTCAGAGTTATTCCTCCTTAGATTTCAGAATAGCTGCTTCTTACAGATAGGCAGTATACAGGGTTTAATATCTAGAAACACCTAGAAGAATTGTATGTAAAATAAATAGAAGCCAATCTGAATGGCAGTTATAAAGTAAATTTTAAAAAGCACATATTTCACGGCAGCTTTTAAAGCTCCCCCAATCCAAAGAGAATATAGACACTCAATTCCAAGACACAATAGAAGAAAGACTCCTTTAATGGATAAGCTTAAAGTCAGGCCCTTAACTCATCTCACAGGTTACTGAACCCTTCTCAGGACTCTGGAGGAACAGCCACCCTTCTCACTAGAAGAGCAAACACCTGGAGTGGGTAATTTCGCTAGGTAAGTCCTTTAAAAATGCGGTCAGAACATAAAATAAAAATACTGACACATCCTTTTAAAGAACAGTGCTGCCTGTATATAGCCAGTGCTGCCAAACTGTATAATAGATATACGTAGAACAGCAGAATAAACCCATTTGGAAAGCACAGCAAAATGGTATTAAATTGTGCAAAGCAATTAGAACTGAACCTCTGCATTCTTTTCAGATTACTGAACCATGTATGGCTATTCAATTTTTTTCAATTACAACATTGTGCAGAGCTATATATTTCAAAGTGCTTCTCTAGGAACTAATATATAGTTCAACCAGGGTGGTATCCACAGTGTCACCACCAAGGGCAAATGGATAAAGTTACCAGAGGGAATTATTCTTTTGTGGCAGGTTGATTTAGTCTTTTTAAATGACAGCAGCTGAACAATCAACTCTTATTTGTTTCTGTTACTAATAGGGAGGTGTTAGGCAGGTCAGCCTTGTAATAAAGTGAGAATATTTTATTCTGTGAGAATAAACTGCCAGTCTTGATAACAAAATTACAGCATTGATAATAGTAAATAGAAGGACCAAGCAGCCCTTGAAGGTGTTTGAGTCCATCATTGAAAATAATCTCTCTGCTGTGTTTAGGGACATTACTTTAGTCAGCAAAAACAATTTTTTTTTTTTACAGTTAATCAACTCTAATATTTCTTTTAAATAAAGATTGAGATTTGAGAACAGAAACAGGGGCTTCAAGAACCGAGGGGTGTGTAGCAAATGTATATAGCATTAAAAACGAGTCCTAATAGCTTGAGATTTGAGAGCAATAACTTGTCTCTATTTACATATTTGAAGAGTAACCATAATGTTGTATACAGAGCATGCAATGTAATGCCCTGCCCCTGGGAGAGCAAATATCAACAGGCAAAAATAAAATAAAATTAAACTCTCAGTAGGATAATCACAAACAGATCATCAAGATAGCAGTTGCCAGTTCGTCAGCAGCTTGGAGTGAAAGAGTCACCGTAGCTCTAATTGAACTTACTGTAACCTGAAAAGTAACAGTCTCAAAGGCTGAGGTTGCTCCATAGGGGAATTGAGCCAAGCACGTGCTGCACACCCACCCTGTGTTGTGGGAGGGAGGCAAGCAGCTCGGCTGCGGTTGACATGCCAGATTGCTTCCCACATGGACCGGGCTGTGGCTCCCACTGAATACGCAGAGGAGGGTGTTTGAGGCAATGTTTCTCTTCAGGAGCACTGTGGTGCCAGCAGAAGTTCAGCTGGTGAAGCCAAGCTCAGGGAAAGGCCTAAAAGACCCAGCTCAGCTCTCAGGGGCAGCCCTCTGAGCAAGGCTGGACCTCAGAAACCCCCACCCCATGCTAACAATTTAAGCCAAATTACTCTATTTCCGTAACCAGTGGAGCCCAAATTTGTCACCGTGACACCATAGTTTGGCTACTTGGTCTACGAGCTCTGAGCAACACACCTACCAGGCTTTTTACGAACCCCACCTCCACAGAAAAGGAAATCTAGAGACAAACCCATTCCTCAGACCACTTCATACCCTACTGGGAGCGTCCCTCTTACCTGAAAGATGAGTTCAAAGGCTTTAGTAGGTTAAAGTCTTTCCAGTGAGCATGCCCTCTTCATGTGGCTGACATAGTTTTGGTCTAGTAAAAGATTATTTTTCTCCCAAAAATTGCAAATTTTATCCTCATCAACTTTTTTACCCATATATGCTGGGAAACCCTTAGTTGTAAACTTGTGTTTCCATTTCACCTGTTGCTGCCTAGAGCCTTTCCTGAAACCCCAGCATGTTGATCCCATCATCACACCGTCTACATCTAAACTAAAAGCATTCCAGTCCTCTAAAATTGCCCTGCAGATAAACATAACCGACTTAAACACAGAGCAGTATTTCTCAATCTGTATTCGGCTTTGTATAGAAGCTTTGTATCTACTTCAGACTCAGGAGGAGGCTCCTACATCACATTTTATGCGGCTACATAGTTTGGCTGAATAGAAGCTCTTGCCTCTGTATTCAGTCCTTGCCTCAGCCATCCACCCAGCTGAGAGCTAGCAAATTGTTTCCAGATTAATATACCTGCTGTGCTGGTGTTCAGTGCTCCCCTGAGGAACTTCTCTAGTTTAGTGGCACTTTTATCACTCCCCCTTCTGCATGCTGTGCACTCTCTGTGAACACTTCCAAACTCTCTCCTGGTGATGGTAGATCCTCCAGTTCCTACACCTCCTTCCAAATGCCAAGCATCTTCGGGACTCAAGATTGCCACAAAACAAATTATAGGCTTTTGGCTTCACCTGCCTTGTGATTTTCTGCCTTTTCTTTGTAAGATTTTAGATTCACCAAAATATCCACACCAGCATCTTTTTTTTCTCCAGAAATTTCATTCTGAAGCCTGCCCAGAAATTCTGAATGCTTCCCTAGGACCTCATTCAGACTTCTGTTTCTCTCTCAGCTTTTTCTCCTCATTATCAATGTGGATGTCACCTGCAATTGCTCAGGGCAAAGAAGATTTTGTTACAGGTCTGCTTCATTCTAGAGAGGAGTTTCTAACTCATCGCAGACCAAGTTTACCCATTACACAATAGGCTGTTACCATTACACAATTCCCCATAACCAGTCCAGTGGCTAACACGTTCACAGGGAGCAGGCTTCATGCATCAGTCCCTCCCAACCACGACTAGCAAATGTTCTAACCACCGCAGTGACTAACAGGGTGAGGTCCTTTCGCTTTCTCGCCTATCAAGTGAGGATAAACGTGTCCTGATCTCATAAGACTAAACCTTACAAGTGAGACGTCCCCTTGTTTGTGTAATCCCGTCCAGGATTAGTCAGAACTTGGAGAGAGGGAATTATGAAGACTTTTACTTAATGATTGGTACTTTCCATACACATACTTTTGGACTGTGTACACAGAAACTATTCAGTTCTAGCTCTTTCTTTATTATTTCAATTTTTTTTAAACAAAATCTCAGTTTGGGGCTTGAAAATACACAGACATTTCAGTGAATCACTTGAGACCCCCTAGGCCCTGACCAGCACTTGCAGGATTACATCAGGTGGGAGAATCCAGGAGTATATTGGGTTAAAGAACATTGCGAAAAACAGTTGTGCTTAAATCACTGAAAACAGAGAACTACAGGAAACCTGTACTCACATCCATTTTAAGAGCCTGGCCTTACTAGATAGGCTTCATTCAGAGGGGCTTTAGAGGTATGATGGAGAAAGCCAGGCTCAGTTACAAAAAACTGCACAGGCAGCAGAGGCTGAATAGGCATGGCCCAGCACGGTGATTCACCATTACCTGTCTGCTGAGCTGTGAAGCAAGAGTGGCATTGTTTCTATTTAGTGCTTGTAAATAAACTGGCAAAAGTGAAAGAAAAATCAAAGCCAAGGGTGAAAGGGTGGGATAAAAATAAGATATAAATAGTGAGAAAGATTGAATACCGGAGATTTTATTGCTTGCTAATGGATTTAACAAACCCAAATATGTAACAGACTAGAGCATCCCTGTTGCTTAATTGTAAAACCATATACTTTCCAAAAGCTAGGGAAAGTCACTATAGACATATAGCACTATTGTAGTCTTTCCTTGTAAAGCAATTAAATTGCACCATGAAGAAATGTTAACCCTGGAAAACTAAATTTATACAGAGAACTGGGTGTCAATCTGGGGGTTGAATTTACTGCAGTCTCCTAAAGGGAAGATCTTTGAAACCAAACCCAAACTTTATTTAAGCATTTCTGTCTTGTTAAAGTACTTTACAAGGTGTTACCATATCCAACTGAAGTTCACACACAAATGATGTCATTTGCAGCAACACTTCAAGAAAAAACAAGATATTGTTTAAGAGGCATTTTATGATAAGCTACATATCAGAAATGCAGATGATAATATACACTGTAATTACTGCAAGTTTTTCCAAAATCCTCAAGTGTCAGTAAAACACTGAACAAGGTGTGACAGCACAGAGAAGATACCACAAAGCAAGCTCAGGAGTAACTCTTCAGTGCATTAACTGCTCTTATAATAACTGCCCATGTACTCAGCATTGTGCATAGATGGGTCAGAGTTGCCCTTGAGCAGAAATGTGGGGTGGGAGCATGTGATGGGGCAGGTAGAGGAGAGGAGCTGACAGCCTGCGTGCTGTCACCCTCAGCCAGGCACGCTCACCCTGTGACACATGGTGACCACAGCTACCTTCTGCCATCGATCTGGAGCCTCCAGCCTGAGTCACAGGGCAGATCCCTGCAGGAGGCATTAGCCTGAGCTATCTCTGGCCACCCCACATGGTGGTATCCTGGGAAACGAACTCGGGGCATCTCCATCCCAGCTAGCTGCATGTTATCTACATGCTACTATCATCTTCCCTTAAGGAGCAGTTTTCTTCCTCAGAACCTTACATAGAACTACCTTGTTGCCTGTAAATGTGACTTTTTGGAGCAGCTTCAGGTAGGAGACGTTAATGTACAGACACCTAAATGCTGTTCCTTACCATCCCAGATCATGAGTTCATCTGATAATACTGGATTCCCAGTTCCTTTTTGTCCTGGTTTCAGCTGGGATAGAGTTAACTGTCTTCCTAGTAGCTGGTACGGTGCTATGTTTTGAGTTCAGTATGTGAAGAATGTTGATAACACTGATGTTTTCAGTTGTTGCTCAGTAGTGTTTAGACTAAAGTCAAGGATTGTTCAGCTTCTCATGCCCAGCCAGCGAGAAAGCTGGAGGGGCACAAGAAGCTGGCACAGGACACAGCCAGGGCAGCTGACCCAAACTGGCCAACAGGGTATTCCATACCATGGGACGCCACATCTAGTATAGGAACTGGGGGGAGTGGGGACAGGGGATCTCAGCTGGGGGACTGGCTGGGTGTCAAGTCCACAGGTGGTGAGCAATTGCCCTGCGCATCATTTGTACATTCCAATCCTTTTATTACTACTGTTGTCATTTTATTAGTGTTATCATTATCATTATTAGTTTCTTCTTTTCTGTTCTATTAAACCATTCTTATCTCAACCCACGAGTTTTACTTCTTTTCCTGATTTTCTCCCCCATCCCACTGGGTGGGGGGGGGAGTGAGTGAGCGGCTGCATGGTGCTTAGTTGCTGGCTGGGGTTAAACCACGACACTTTTTTATTTTTCAAATTATTCTAGACCACAATTTTCAAAAAAAGGTTGACAACATGGCATTTATCTGATGTAGTGTGGTCTTTTTAAGGTCTGCAATATGAACACATTCATTCATCTCAGTGAGATCTATTACTGCAAGGTCTTTTCAGCATCACCCCAATAAAGGACTGGTCAAATATTACCAGGAGAAAAGTGCAACACACCAGGCCAAGCCAAGCTTTTGAAGCATGGGGGAACATAGCTGTCTGTCTTCCAAGAAATCCCCTGTCTGCAAAGAAAAAGGATCATTGGTGCTTCCCAAGAGGGAAGCCTTCTTCCCGCTGCAGTTACAGGAGTGTGTGAGGGAAGGAATGAGAAGGGGGGCACGAGAAGCACACAGGATCCATATGCTATAATGTGCTTCAGGGTCCAAACAGCCATAATCTGTCCCTCGATTCCAGTCTCAATTCATATCTGTAACTTCCATCAGCAAAAATCTTGAAATATTTGCAGTAAGCTCTTTTGCACATTTGGCTATTAAAATCAGTGACAAAAACATCCAAGTTGCACCAGATGCTTCCTCAACAAGCAGTGGGCGTTTCTGAAAGGGAGCATCAACTTGCTGTACATTGATTTATAGAATTTTTTTCATTAACATTGTGTTTCCACAATGCTGAATACATTTTCTGGCTGGTCTAAATTAAATAGACTTCAAAAACTATACTGTTACATGCACTCTGCAGAAGAAAATACACATTTCTATCTTCTCTGTTTCGCTACAACAAAACCAAAACCAAACTAGTTAAATATTTTAATAAATGCAACAAGGCATATAATTCTAAGTAATTCAAAATTTCTACAGCAAAAGGCCTTGCAAATCATCATGTAAGATACTTCAGACCAACATTTACTCAATTGTTAGCAACTTATCTATGGCAAAAGATTATTTGTATACACATGATACAACCAGCTTACAGCCAAATGCCAGCTGAAGAGGGTTATCTTGATTTGTCTGGAAGGGTTGGGTTTTCTTTTTGTAATGGTGGCTTTCTTTTTATTAATAAAACAGAGCTTTCCTGGCAATTCATACTCCTATAATTTATAAGATCTGTAGTCTTGTAGTCTTAAACGGCTATCTAGGGGTTTAAATAAAAGGAAAATGATCTCTGTGCCACTGAAACAACACAAATTTGTGGTCTGTGCTACAGCTTTATTGATTGGAAGCTCTCCCAAAGCTAGAAGAGCATGAATTACATTTCATTTTGCTAACTAGAGTTAATAGCCAAGATGTGCTCAAAATAATTAGCTAGATTTAAAATCATTTAGGACAACAAATTCCAAGTTGCTTGATCCTAGGTTAAACATTAGTCTGTGATGTCACACAAGCCAAACAAACCACAATTGTGAAATATTTCACTGTTCTGATATATTTTTTTTTTCTTACCATGACACATCAGCTTCTTTGGAAACTGCAGCACTGAGAGTGATGTTATGTTTCTCAGACTGAGGAAGCGTTCTGATTGACTGATGATCATTTTAATGTGGGGCTTTAATCTAGTTAAACCACAGGGCTCAGGCAGAGCAGATGTTCAGCGTGTTTCTGAACTGAAAGCCCTATCTCCTTTCAGTGAAAACATATACACTTTTACTCCACTCCCAGAATCCCCAAATATAGTATTTTAGGACACACCAACCCAGGTTGCAGCTAGGACATGGCTGCACTCCTAGCAGCAATTAGATACAGTTTTCCTCATCTGGGCTTTCAAAAATCCCAATGCAGGCATTTTGTTATAAACAAACATCTGGTTGAGTCTCAGTAACAAGGAAAGATAAAGTGTTTTTGACAGAACTTTGCCCTCTGGTCAAACTTCGCTTTTCACTAGTGTCTTTCATTTAAAGCTTTTTGAAGCCTATTTGCACAGGCCTCTAACAGGATGTCAATAAGCAGATTCACTGATACGGAGAAAAGTGATCCAATACGCTGAGTATAGTTTTTAGAGCAAAGAAAGAAAATAGGGAGGCTGTAACAAACGAAAAATACATAATCAAGTACAACAGATGAAAGCTGATACAATGTAGTGACAAGGGTTTTCCAGCTGCTTTCACTGAGGTTTAAGCATGATTATTTTATCTCACACAGGACAAAGAAAAGCTACAAACATTAGCACAGCGCAGCTAAACTGCCATCCCTCCACACTCTCAGTCATATTCTCTTACCATGAGCATCAGAGGTTTCTTTCCTTGTTAATCACACCAAAACATGTTGGCATGTTGAAGTGCAGAAATAAATCCCATCTTTGCACATTAAGCTTTACATGCACCTTTTTGTCAGCTGGACTGGTATCTGGGAGGTCTCTGGTGAAGCTGGGAGGGGACCCACATAAGAGCCACAACCAGGGGTGCTGCCCTGCCCAGGAAAGTGTTCTTCCACATCTCAGTCCTCACCTCTGTTGCCTGAACCAAGAAACATAAGGTAACAATAAGCCTCTGATTGGCTAAAGAGTATCCACCGATACAACAACGCAGTGAGTGCTGACATTTTACTGACACTCCTTCTTTAATATGTAGGATACATAGGAACAACATATGCAGGGTACCCTTGAAAAGACAGGTGACATCAAGCTTATACCAGTTTCTTTGACAGTGTGAAATGGCAGATGCTAATAGCTGAATCCAATTGGATATTAATTATGGATGCTATCCTTAAATGGCCCCTGAAAAGCACCTTACAATCCCAGTTCTTTCAGACATTAAGAGGAAGTGAGGGAATTCATCACTTTGCACCTTCCAGAAGACATCACCAATAATTTCACAGAAGACAGACCAAAATAGGCGTTTTATTTTAAGTGAAGCTATTGGAGGTTGCAAAGGACTAGGAGGAGTTCTTGGGATACAGAAAGTGTTGGGAGGCAGTACTGATACTGTGCTATGGTCTCCTTAAGACATTCTGTATGCAGAGTAGGAGGAGGAGAAGCCCATTTGATGTTAATTTATTATTTTCCTTTCAGAGCCTTCATCACATACCAGCAACTATCCTTTTGGCTCTTGGAAGTGTTTGGAGGGGAAAAAAAAAAAAAGAGAGAGAGAGATGAGGTTGAAGGCACAGAAATTCTGGAGCAATCTGTAGACAGAGCACAGCTGGAGAAATTGGGGATTGTGTTTTATTCAGTCTACAAACTTTAAAAAAAAAAAAAAAATACTTTTAAGCACATGCAATTTCTTTTCTGAAACTGCTTCATTGGCTGCCTTCTTAACATCTACTATAGATGCAGCCAGAAAATCAGTGTTTTTAATGCAAATCCATACTCTTCATATCCCCTGTGTCGGAGCTGTACCACCACATTTTGTCTTCTCTTTAAGAACCAAAGCAAACACTCTGCAGCAGCAGATAGGCTAATGGTAGTAATCAAACCAATCTGCGATATGTAATTCTTGGAAGGTAAACATATTCCTCTTAAAACAACAAAAGAATTATTTTCTTTGCATACCTTTCTCCCAAGAGAAGGGATAACAAAATTCTTGCATTGGCATGATGCTGAGATTTCTCTCCTGGGCTCTGTAAACAATACATTATAAGAGGTTATCCACATGTACTGCAAATACAACCTGTTTTTATGACTAAGCTACTACCAGAACATGAATGATAAGCCAGTTTCTTCCGTGTATTCCTGACATTTCTCTTTAGAAAAATCAAATTTCACTAACAATGAAAACTGATATTTTAACCAGAGGTGATTTAGCCTCTGGGGCTCAGTGAACAACATCGAACTATCTGTAATATTCCACTGCTCTGTGGGTTGACAGCTCATATTTGAGCTCCAAGTGACTGAAAATTAAACAGCCTCCAAAAGCTCCCCTGCCATAAACAGGAAGAAAGAAAAACCCCACCTAACTACATAGACTGAGGTCCAGCATTTCCCAACAGAGTAATGTTCAGTCAGGATTTGGAGGTTTAGCTAGTCCTGTGCAGATGTCCACTCACACAGCTAATTGACATTAAAGCCCATACAGTAGCAAAGCAATTTAATTACACGTCTTGAAGTTATTATTCCCACTGAGCTAGACCCAGAGACCACGAACCTTAACTCCTCTGCAGGGATGGTTGCCTTCTGCCCAGTTGTGATGTTTGTCTTTTGTATATAGTACAGCACATCATATAGCATAGAGACAGCTAACAAGGCTCCAAACAAGCTAACACATGGGGAAGAAAAGCAGCTTAGCTACAGCAACATGGACCCCTGCATATGCTATATACACCCTTGTGTTCTGGCAAAGACCTAGCTGAGCACTATGGTGTAGGGCGTCTGGCTGTGGTACATCAGGTAGTGCATTTAAAGCCAGTTCTGGTATATCCAGATGACTGCAGTGTGCAACATTCTGTATCACCTTACAGCCCTCTGACTTTACACTGATGGGCACCAGCTGAGAGCCTCAAGTCTTGCTTCCAAAGAAGGCAAAAGGAATCCTGCATTTGTCTTCTTCAACTCATATTTTTTTGTATTTTTCAAGCCATAACTAGAGGTAGATGTGCTCCCTGAGAGATAAGAAGCTTTTCTCTGTAACTCCTTTTATATCTTTAGGTATCAAAGCAGGAACACACCTCCCATCACCATGTACAGTACGGCTGACAGTGAGTGTTATTTCCTGTCTGGAAACACAGAGGCTATCAAATTAGTTAGCTGAAGTTGTATAGCTCAGAAATTGCAGCCAGACATCAATATGCCCTACAGAGGGTCTCAGGTGTGCAGTAACCCACCTTCACCATTATTGATGCATGTAAATGCATTAATTCATGGACCTGATCCACTTCTGAAATATCAACACTGCAATACAACTGCTCTCATAAACTGCTGCAACCTGAATTAAAATGCGGCTATTTCAGGATGCTGTCTCAAAGAGAGGAATATATTTTTGAAAGGAGAACATACTGTTTCCAAAAGTCTTTTACCCACATAAACAGACTTGTAGCCTTGAAATTCTCCCTTTAGTTTCCTTGCCTTATTTTGCTTTTCAGAATCTGATCACAAAGCAAGTATCAATAAACTTCAGAGCCTCCCTGGAAATCTTATCCCATGTTTTCTTTGTTTATGATCACCTTTCCTAACAGGCACCACAAATTAACCTGCTTTTCTATTAAATAGCTCATCAAACTGCAGTATGCCCAGCAGAGACTCCCAGATCTACAGCTACCTTCAGCTGTTGATGTTCATCACTGGTACCTTGTCCGAACAGTTTTCTTTTGCCCTAAACAGAAAGCCCTACTGAAAGCCCTACAGGACAAAAAGTCTTCATACTTCCTAGTTTCACTGCAGTGCCACTGTGGACAGAAAATGCCCAAAGGAGTAGAGGCCACCAGGTGAATGGGGGTAAACAATCACTATATCTTGTTCTTCCAAGGGCTTCTTTTCCTGCCAAGGAAGGCCTCTTAAAGCATTCTAGCCATATCAGACTTGCCATCTGCTTGAATAAACTAGCCGTTAAAATAATTTGTCAATCCATCTACATCAGCAACATTTATTTCATTAATTGAAAGAATTAGCTCTTTGTAGCAAGTCGAAGACTGTGGAGCCAAAATATACTGTACTTTCTCCCAAGTGACCCAGAGACCCTTGGACGAACTCTTGGGGTGCCATTAAAATGAATAGTTATATAGAAAAAAAAGCATTTTAATGTTTATTCAACATAGCTACCTTTCCAAAAAAAGGAACTTTCAACATTTTTAAACATCTGGTTGCCTTATTTTTTAGTTTGTTTCTCCAGTGGTATGAGCAGAACGTCTTCAATTTAGAAAAGACAAGTCTGTATTCTTAGCCACATGGATGCTCTCAGGTTACAAGCAGTCTGGAGGAGGAGGAGATATATAAATACCTTTTAAAATTATTTTAGGACTGACATATTAAATTTTAGAGGGCCAAGTTCTACTGCCGGTTATGCTACTGAGATCAACAAAGCTAGTCTGGAGCTATAGTTGTATACACAATACTAGTCACGCCAGAAACTGCTGCATTTTAAGCATAAAAATATCGTATAAGGTAAAGCAAGATGAATTACAACAGCTTAATAAAAGAGTTAACTTGCTTTTTTAAATGGCTAACATGGACACTATTGTAATCAAGAAGAAGGTATGTTACCACAAACCCCCGAAGCACACACGCACACATAAATACGTACTTCTTTATACAAATACATATATATTTATAGATAAAATTATAACACCAGCAATACTGGTATGTATTATGTATTATGCATGTAAGTTATACACTGTATACTTGAAAGTCTTCAACATCTATAGTATCAATAGACCCTCAGAGCATCCAGGACTTTTTTTCCCGTATTTCCTTGGTTTATGATCCTCTTTGCTAACAGGCACCAGAAATTAACCTGCTTTTTTAGTAAATAGCTCATCAGTACTGTCTGTGAGAATAATCACTTCTCCAGTCCTACATAATATTCTCCCACCTGCTCATACAATACTGTAGTCATGCTTCTAAAAGCAGCCTAAAAGCTCATGTTAACTTAGGTGACTACCATGAACTTTAAAACTTTCAGGATCACTGATTTCTAGCATGCAAAAATCTTACCAGCAGGGCCTTCTTCCTCTTAAATACAGACCTTTGTGCTCACATTTGCCTGTGATAAAATGCCTGTTCTTCCAAATATACCCTATCAAAGAGTCCCCCCTGGTCAGCAAAAAGGTCCTACCAGAACAAAGTGTGATTACATCAGGATATTTTTCTAACAATAACTTCACACTTATTTCCAAATAACTGGAAGAAAAGAGTCAATTGAACAGCACGGGGCTAGCAATCAGCCTGACTGACTTCCTGAATAAAACCCCCTTTTCTATCCTTGTGATGAAGGTAACATTTTTATAGATGCTTTTGACAAAATATTTTTAATCCTGCAGTACAGAGTGAGTGGTTTTATCTCCTACTAATTACTTTAATCTAATCTGTTAAGTGAGCAGCTTGTCATCACATTTAACTTTACCAACGGTATTTGAAATTTAATCTAGTTATTTGGCAAGAGTAGATTTAAAAAAAAAAAAAAAAATTTCATTGGCAACATTTACTTTACACTCTTCAGCTAATTGTATATCCTAAGAAGTTCTGACTGATTTTTGTTCAGAATCAGTGTCAGATTAGCCTGCCTACAGTTACACAGATTATTCTGTTTATTCTCTTTAAACATAGCCTCCAATAGGGTTTTATTTTTTATTCCTTGGAATTTCTTTGATGTTACAGAGCTAACATTTACACTGAATTCCAGTAAAGTAATTAAAATGGAATAGCAGCTCCATCTCACTCAGAATCCCAAGACTTAGATTTGTTGGTTGTTTTCTGTAAACTTGCACGAAATTTCTCCAGGAGTTCATTCTTGCCAGGTAGTATGACCTTTCATAGGCACCAATACAAGAGGTGTAGAACCACCTGCTTTCTGGTTCAGTTCTAATAGCTCGGCTATCATTTTTAGAAAAGAATTAAACCTCACACATTAAATTGTCTTCAAGGCCCTAAACATCTCACATTACTATTGAGAATTAAAATACGGTAAATCATTTTTGTTCTCTATCGTGAAAATTAATAGTCTCTTTGGTGTAGTTACTTACAGTGCTGTGATAAGTAAGTGAAATCCTTCATAGCAACTCAGCATACAATGCAATAAATTACTTTATGGCTGGTTAAATTGCAAGGCAAGGCTGGGGTGTTTAATAACCACGAAAAGCTGTTTATTGCACATACAGTCCATTGCCACTGACGCTATATTTTCATAGGAGAAAGCATTGAATTTTTTTTTTTTTAAGAAGGAAAATGAAAAAAATCAATACAAATCAGGTTTGATAGTATTTTGCACTGTCTTTCCTAGCTCTCCTACATTCAGGTTTTCAAGATGCAGCATCTCTTTCTGAAATTGTAATATGCAAACATAAAAATTGAATCCACTCCCCTATGCATGGAACAATTTGGGGGCCCTTGAAATTCATGCAGGCAGGCAGTGGGAGCCTATGCCACACTATCTATGTTCATGCATCAAGTAGCATTTTCAAAATGTATGCTGTTTCTAGTAAGGCAAGCAGTGTTCTCAAAGAAAAAGATTCACTGAGCCACCACCAGCTGGAGCCAGGAGGGAAACTTCATGCCTCTGGGCTGAGCGGGTTGGGACAGAGACTATTTGCTATGTCAAAGGTTTTTGGCAGCTGAAGCAACCATCTGCAGGTTGGCACAGCAGAAGTACGAGTAAGATAATGACTTCATCTATGCAAAGAAAAATGGCATTTTACTGCTAATTGGACCATAGAGCAATACAGCCTTGAGATGTACTAACTACCTTAAGGATAAGGGTTTTGTGAAGATGTTTAGGAGTTTGTGTTGTTCTGATACCATTGCCTATGACAAGCTGTGACCCTAGCTGTGTCATTAAGTGGGAAAAGTGAATTGATGTTTTACTAACAGAACAAGACAACCCAAAAGTACTGTGGGATATATAACCATACATAACTTTAAATTAATATATAAAGTGGGTAAAGTAAGCTATAAAAGGACATGTTTAAAAAAGTATTCTTTGATATTTTTTCTCAATGTGACTAACATCTGTTGGTCATTTTGTCTGCCAGCCCAAGGAGGTTCAGAATATGAAAGAGGTAATGAACTGTGAGCAAGGCTTTGCTTTGCAAGAGTGTTTCTTTGATTTTTTTGTCAGAATTGTAGTGGCCTCTGACCAGTCACAAAATAACAATCATTAATTGGGCCCTTTTTGTTCTCACCCTAATCTTGCAACCAGCAGAACCATGTTCTCCAGCTCATCCTCATCCACAAGCAGTGGAGTAGATGCTGCCGTGAGGAGAACCCGCTTAAAGCGGGTATCTAAGGCCTGTTATAATCTCTCATCTGGAGTAACAAAACCCAGGTGCTCCACATAGCAGCTGCTTTTCACCCTTCCTGAAAGCTTGGCAGGCCTGAAAGTGAAGAGAGATCTGAAACCTTGTGCAGACATAATACATTTAATTCCCAAGAAAATGAAACCATGCTTGGGGTTTCCCTAAGTGATGGTTGTAACAGGAGACATGGCACTGTCAGCACCTGTGTGGGAGCACCATTTCATGGAAACTGGGAACCTTTGTGTAATGCAGACTCAATCCCCAAAGGGCAAATGTGATCAGCCTCCTAAGAATAAAATGTTTCTTCCTCAAATCACTGCTTTTTATGGGTGCTCTATCGCTTCTAGGCTATACTAAAAGACTAGATAATAGTGCTTCAGCTGTGCCAACTAATCCTACCATTCACACAGATGACTTGGTAGAGTGGATGCACATTCTGAAGAAAAACTGGTCTTTTACAGAAATATTCCTCCCTTAAAAACATAAGATGCTCCCAGTTTTCTTCTAATGTTTTAACCGACCGCAGTGTCAGGGCTACTCCTTTATAAACACAGGGAACCTCCATGCATTAGAAGCCCAAAGCAAGTTATCAAAGTCCTTCCTACCCCTCCTACCTTTGCCTCCACCGCACATTTCAGAGCTGTCGACACAGCTCCTTGTGTGGTCTTGAAACTGATGCTGTTCAACAGCAGCCAAAAGAGAGGGGAAAATCTGCTTTTTTATTTATATAAATCTGGCTAAGAGTTTTTATTTATTTAGAATGGAGTTTAAACTGTGCTTGACTCTAAATAAATAAAACACGTTATTTTCCCTCCCTACTGGTTGCCACCAAGCCGTGTGAATTTCAAAGACCACACAGACAGCAGTGGCTGTGTGGTAAGATGGGGACTGATGCAAAGGGAGGCAGCCCACCAGAGGCTGGGGTTTGCAAGGCTTGCAGGTGAAGGAAGCATTATGAAAAGCACATTTTAAGAGTATGGATAAACGTAACCCTGAAAAAGACATCAGTTCCTTGGATACTGTGCTGATGCTGATCCTTCTCCTTCCCTGGCTATCAGTGCATTTCTCCTCCACAGGACTGAGCCTTACTCAAGTCACTCCTACCCATCACAGTGACAACTCTCTGTAACAGCAGCCCTGTGAGAGCACAATGGTGGGGGCACAGGCAGGAATAATGGCAGGACAATATATTTCAGCCTTCAGTTAAGTGGAGAGGAAAGGAAGAAAATATCTTTAAGATTTATTCCAGGCTGGCCATTAGCTTCAGTCAGATCCTTGAAAAAATAAATTATAAGGGAAAAACCCACAGAGGTGAACATGCTGGGACAAGGGACTGGACTCTTTCTCCTCTTCAGCCAATCACAGGCAACATTTCTGTAACATGTATGTCTTCTTTTTAGCCTTTAAGTCACAAATTCAATGGACCAGATACAACTCATATTTGGAGTAGCCCCTGGGATGAATTTAGATCTAGCTTTAGCGGAAGCAGTGTCAGACAAAAAGTAGATTAAAATTATACAAAAAACTCCTTCATACCCTGCTTCATAGGTGAGTCTCAACTCACTCAGTGATCAACAAAGACACTGACTCCTATTATCCCACACCTGAACGTCCCTTATTTCTTCACATGGTCAGTAAATGATAACTTCAGACAAGTTGACAAGTTCAGACAAATTTGGCTCAGATATTTTGGAAACACCAGGTTCCTGAGGTATCTATCTGCCAAAGGAGGCACCTGCTAAAGCTCCCAATGTTTGCAGGAAGGGAGAAAAACAAAAGGGAAAAGCATTAACTCCTTCTCCTTTTGTCATCCAGCTAAAAACAAATCTAATTGCTGCTCTCACACTACATGCTTATAACAAATGCCATATAAAGCCATGCACTTATGGAAAGCTCCCATTTTAGACCATTAGACAAAAAAAGAATGGATCCATCCGACACTCTACTTGTGCCTGAACTACTGCACCATTGATTTGCATTCTTATTTCTCCTCTCCTTCCAACACTTCTCCTTTTAAAAGCCAATACAGAGGAAATCACAAAACCCATCTTCTTCGCAGGCATCTTATTGTCATTGACCAAGGACTCCACCATATCAAGTTTTGCTCCTCACTTTGTTTTTGTGGTTTACCAGTTGTTAATTGGAGGAAGAGCTGACTGCAAAGTGATTTTTCTGGTGGACTGTGGTCTGCATTTGATCTAAAGGGCTTAATCGTAATCTCATTGATCCAACTGAGGGACCAGCATTTGCCTCCAAAATTACAGTTATATTCACCAATACCAACCTGAAAAGCCTACTCTTGGAACACAAAGATACAATAGACTATTTCTCAGGGACTCTCTATAGAGGCTGCTTGCAAAGGGCTGAATTTGCCAGTCTATGCTAAAATGCAGTGGGCAATAGTTCTATGAAGCAGACCTGTCCTTACTCACGATTAAAGTAGGCTATTTTACAAGTTTCAGTACAATCCTCAGCAGCAGCATCTGCTGACCTGGCATGAAGGTGAACTTGCAAATGTCTTATTCCTGGGATGAACACTGAATACAAGCAGAAGGACTGGGGCACAATTAGCAGCAGCTACTAAAATTTTCTCTTCTTTTTACTGGGGAAGGAAAAGGGATCAGTGAACTCTTCCATATGAAAGAGAAGAAAGCCTAATACAAAGACTGGCAAGGCAGAAACAGGTCAAAGGAGAGTAGGAGGCTTACTGGGAGGTCAAGCCAAATGAAAAGCCTACATTTTTCTCCAAATAAGGCAGACATTCAGAGTCCATAGCTTGTGAGGCACTCGGCCAAAGTCAAAGTGAGACATACAAAACCCTACCACAAGACAGACAGACAGACAGATGAAGAGAAAGAAAGAAAGAAAGAAAAAAAAGAAAGAAAGAAAACCATCCATATCTCAGCAGAGCAGCACAGTTGGCTCAGAATTTACCGTTGAAGGAAAGGTCAGCAGACAGCCCTTATTCAGTGGTGACTACTGAATATAAAGAGACATAAGCAAGGAGCCGCTAAAGAAGCAGAGATCATTAAAGCGACAGCAAATCCTCCCCAGCTGGGAAGGGTACTGGACAAAGCACATATCTCCCTGTGCTTCCATGGATACTAAAAACCAGAAGCAATTCTGTGAGGGGAAAAGACCAGTAACCCTATCTGGATTCACCACCTCTTTCCAAATTCAGTTAGTTCAAATAATGATGCAGCACAAACAGATTTCTGCAAAGATAAACTTGGCTTTTCCAGATCTGTCTTCTACTGACAGGCATGGAGAATAAGTTGCTGCGTGCTGGCTGCAGGGGGACTATCAGAATCCCACACGGATCCAGGATCCCTGCCCCTCAATTAAGACACCTGGCACATTTCCACCAAACCTGTTCAACATGAAAGCTTCCTATCCTTTTACCCCCTTATTTTGTTCCTTCCCCCCTCTGACATTCTAGGTGTAACATATACTGTAAGGCTACCCCTACACCCAGCAGTACTCCCTTGCCCCATCACTCACATCTTGCACCTCAAGCAAATTAGCATAAATGCAGCCAAATGCAAGGACAAACCACAAGCAATGGGTGCTCAGAACAGCTGCAGAGGACAAACGCAACCCAGAGTTCCCTGTTAACCCTAGTCTGCAAGATATTTGCCTGCCATATCACCGGTCTTTGCAGAGTAAAGACCATGAATTCTTACTGCCAAGGTCAAGGATATGGATACCACCAAACTCAATACATGAGTCAGGACCCCCCCATCTCCTCTCCTCTGTGTCTTCTTACTAGATATTACAGTAGGAGTTTTTCAAACTACTCAGACATGTTTCCAAAGAAATTTTCTGTATACTGCATCCTAACAACTGGGTTGAGGGTGTGTGTTTTGACTTTCCTCTGTTTTAAAAAAACCACCACTTTATTCTGATTTCTGGGTGGCAAAAGAGAGAAGACTTAAGTTTAAAATGTTTTAGAGTTCCTATGAGAAACGTCTTTATATTTGTGTGTGGTCCTGCAGTTTTGTCAGTTGTCTGACATTTTAATTTCCTCTTCCTCTCTTATGGTGGGATTCTGATTTCCTCTCACTTTTTCTCCTTTCTCCATTACAGAAACCTAACAGGCATCTCCATTTCTACCATCTGTTTCCTATTCACTTTTATAAATATTGAAACAAATAATTAATTTGGCAAACAGGCATGATGTAGCCTGGCTCATCTTCTGTTAATATATAACTCCTACCATCCCTTTCCAGTCTTTCAACCTCTTATGGATATAAGCTCCTTTGCACCAGACTATTCATGGCCTAACTCGTCAATGAAACTGGTTCAGCTTTAAATGGTTTAATGTTTTTTACATTAGAAACAGCCATTCAGGGTATTCTGTGTCCTCACAAAATGCTGTGTCAACACAGTCCAGTTGCAAAGTACTCTTTGATAAACTGTCTTTCTGTGTTTACACAATATAAAATATGAAAGAACTATCCATTAACAGTCTGATAAAACAGCCATACTGAGCAATATATATTCTGTCCTCAGTGACTAAATGCACATAGTCCTCTGCTAGCAGGGATACAATGTTACTGGGAGTAGCAAGATTTGGTCTACCTTTAAAGCAATCCCAAGGTGTTCAGATATCACCCAATGGCTGTCTATTCCCATTTTATATGCCAATGCAGCTCTTGGTGTATTGGGAATTTCAACCCATGAGATTCCTCCTGAATGTCCAGTTGCCATTTCCACAGGGCAGGGACCATTCTTTTCTTCTGTGGTTGGCTACGGCTTGTGTCAGGGTGATGCTAAACTGTGACAGGGCTGCTCAGCATCCATACATCAAATACAAAACCCTATGGTAGTACCCAGGAGTACTCCTATTGCTGCAGGAGCATACATGTTCCTGTATGCCAAGGACCAATTTAATAGTTTTTAATTGTTCTTTACTGCAGCTGAAATGCTGAATCATGCCTCTCGATGTACCAAATAAGCTTTGCTGTGAAAGACCACACTAACCCACCACCCATGCTAGCCAGAGATGTTACATGATGTTAAAAATCTCCTCTGTATTGCAAAGTCCCAAAATCCCATCTGTATTATTCACTTACTCCTCACACACCAATAAATACTAATGATTGTCAGAACTAAGACAGATCTCAATGTCTTGTAGCCATTTCAGTGCTCAGCCAGGAGTGAGTGCAATTTTACTCCTTTCTGTTTGTCTGCCCTTCACCATAAAACTCCTTGGGAATACACCATCCTTTTAGCATTAACCCTGTAAGGCCACAGGGGCAAGGGCAAGCCAGCCAGGGGCCTGGCGTTGAGCTGGCACAGCCAGACTTTGCCTGTCACCCACAGGGCCAAGACCTCAATGTCCAAACTTGAGGAGAAACCACACTAGCCTCAGGAGAGCTCAGCACACATGTGGACACCCTCAGGACAGTGGCAGGGAGCAGAGTGCACTGAAAGGGGACAAAGAGGCAGCTCAAGACATCTTTTTGCCAGTCAGTTGAGCCAGACTGGGACCAGACCTCTCCCCCTGAACCAGGGTTGTGCTGCCCTGTCCCAGGGTGCCAGCCAGCACCATCCCCTTCTCCCCTTCCGCAAACAGCCGCACGGACACACCAGAATATGCCGGGTGCTCACCCTTATGTTGCTGTTCACCGCAGCGCTCACCAACCCTCACCCAGGCTATCTTTCCTCTCCTCAGAGTTGTGGTCATGACTCTGAATTCATCTTCTGGATGTCTTCCCAGATGAACATACCTGCAACTTTTCCTTGGGGCTTGAAAAAGACTTTCCAACCCATTTTTCCATATCACCACACACTTCCCTGGAGATGTCTCTGAGGTAGCTATATGGTGCGGTTACATATTCCTAGTCCTCACCAGGAATGGGACTGCAAAAGAACATTCCGATTATTTTAGGTTATGGAAAAACTAATCAAATATTTCACTCACCACTAAAATGTCATCATTTTATGCATTTCACAAAGAATTCTCTCATTATGTTAGATAGGCCTGGAGAGACTCCAGTCTCTGTGGGTTGCACACATTCCCCCATTCTGTTCAGAAATTAAAAGCCGTAGACTGTTTTTTAAGAAAGCCAAGTTACTTGGTGCCCTGCTACTGACCCAAAACTTAATGGCAATACACCTGATTTCTCCTACAAACTGACTTGGCCTTTTCTGAATTCGTTCCTCACACAGCTGCGTGCACAGCATTCTCCCCACATGCTTCGATAAAAATAACAATTGCACATGAAGAAAAAAGAAAGCCCAGAACAATAATGACATCAGCAACCACTTGAGAAAAATTAATGAGTGCTGCCGAACAGCACAACCATTCACTGACACTGAATAAACAAGACAGCAAGTCTATAAGGCCATTAGTATCCCAATTTTTAATTTAACTAGACTTCTTTTTTTAATTTTGGCACAATGCTGCAACAATACAACAGCATTATACGAACATTGCATCAGCAAAAAAGCTCAGAGTCTGAGCAAAAGAGTACATTAGCAACACAGACTTTATGAATGCAAGCAAGCAATTCTCACTGCAGGAGAGAGGCAAAGTGTATCCTTACCTCTTACTCTCTTCCATATCACCATAGTGCGTAGAAGCTCAGATAGCCAAAGACACCAGTGACTGGGCACTATACAAACACGTAAAAAGACAGTCCTAAACCTATATTCTACAGGTCTAAGACTTCAACAGCTGCATGAGAAATCCAGTGGCATGACAGAGATAAAACTTGAGTAAGAAGTGTCTGTATTGAGAAATACATTGTTTTTCAGTCTATGTTGCTTTATCTGAACTCCTACATCACTGGATTTTACATAATAAAATGTATCTCCTGATAATTGCCTGTGAAGTTTCTCCTTTTCCACAAGAACTTCATAAAATATCTTTCAGCAAAATCAGTGAAGAGAAAATCTATTTAACGAACAAGTACAACACATGTTCCAGATTATCTGAAGGACCAGGGTAAGAAATGACACTGATTGCATCTTAGTAAAAAGCGTCATAGATTCTTTTGAAATGTCATAGATTTCTTTTGAAAATAAATACTTATTGGGACAACACACATTAGGGAGGCACTAAAGATCCCCATTCAGGATGACTAAGTGTAAGTAGCAGCTTTTAGTGCAGGCATTGGTGCTTTGTCCTAGTGAACCTATGATGATAATAGAAAGTACCAGATATTACATCCAATCCTACAGACTCCACTCATATGAGCAAATCCCATTGCACTGCCAGGTCACACTCATGTGCGTAATTCACAGAAGAAAAGGTGTATAACTAAGAGCAGTTACTGAGCCCCTCTAGAGTTGCCTTTGGTGGGGAGAAGACGAGGGAAGAAATTGTGAATTATTCACAATTTTCAGTTTATCCCTAATCCCTTAATTCTGTCGTTCTGAGGGCAGAGACTTTTGCTTAATGGCTGTGCCAGAAATAACAAGCTAGAATTGCATGTTTATGAAATGGGGTCTTAGTTACTTATTAGGATCAACTGAGCTTGAATTAATGTTGGCTCACATTCAAGAGCACTGAGTGGACTGAATAAGCATCACAGTTTTAAAACTCATTAATGGTTGTTTGTCGTATATATTTAAGACACTAGAAACATCCAAGCACGCTAGACCATAGTTTTCTTATAAACATACTGATGTAGAAAAATATGGCTGATATAGCACTACATTCTTTGGATTTGTAGCTCTACTTACACTGGTGGTTGATAGATGAAGATTATCCTGAATTTAACACGACACCTTTCGCTCCCAAATTTAAGTTGGGCTGGGATGGATAGACACATCACACTGTTATTATCCATGCTTTTATATCAGAACATAGGTGACTATTTTACAGGTGATAAGCCAAAACAGGGCTGAAGTAGAGTTTATGTAGAAGTGAAGGTGTAACATAAGTGGAAGAGAATCCAGGCCAGGTGAAAAGAGTAGCTAACACAGTAGATAGCATGGGGCTTTGAAAAACTTACTGCTGAAGGCCACTGAATATGGGAAAATTAGTCCACATTTTGAACTGATAAAAATTGCACACAAGATACTTGTTCCAGATGACTTATAAATGATCTGAAGCCCAAGGAGGACAATGATTCACACAGTTTTAATGCACATTGCACAGGACTTCTTACAATATTAGATTAATTTTTTCTTTTTTACTGTGTAAAGGCCCATAATGCTTAAGTTTGCATGAGATCACAGCTGCATTTCTGAAGAGTTAACCATGCAATAGATATTCACATAGAGTGTAATGTGTCAGGAATCACTGAGCACAAGAGATAAAGTGTGATCACACTAGCTTTCCGTTTCAAATCAGGAGCAAGCTTTTGAAGAAAATGTCCTCATCATCCCACTTACCATGCTCTGGTTTGCCCTTCAAACAGCCTTAGGGCTTACAAACTGGATTATGAAACTAAACTGGAAGATCCATTCCAGCAGCACACCTACTGCACTCCAACCCGTTATGGGTATGCAGCCTACAGGACCAGATTAGACATAGTTCAAGGTAGAGCACCTGAAATGGGCTTCATGCCAACATCAGCTCCTCAGCACCAATTGCTCTATTCACACAAGCAGAATGTGGGAGCAGAGGGAGAGGAAACAAAGCGCGACCTGTCAAGCAACTCCTCTACACTAAGGCCAGTCCTGAAATCCTGACACTTGAACCAAGCACCTCCTGATCTGATTTAATCCCTATTGAAGGACAGTACATTACCAAAAAAGCCCCAAAGAGAAAAAACTCACTTTCAAATTAAGGTTCCAAGGCAAAAACTTTCATCTGACAATAAAACTGAAACAAATTCACAGGTTTGTCTGAAAATGATGGCAATAACAATAACATGTGGCAATGATAATAATAAAATAAATATTACAGGATCTGATTTTTCATCAAAACATTGGAAACTTTGACAAAAATGATTAATCTTGTCTGAGCATAAAGTTTTTCTAATTAAAAAAAATATTTTTTTTGAGAAAAAGAAATCCCTGTCTGTCATACGCAACCACAAAGTAATGGTGAGTCAGGCCAGACTTACCTCAAGCTGAGATGCGTATACAATTAACATGATCCATACAGGACACAACCCTGTCATACATAATCTTGACTATTTTTCACCAGAAGCAAAGGAAATTCTGCCTATTCTAAGCCCTATGACCAGAAGCTTCAGGGAAAGAAATGTCATCCTCCTCCCCTTCTGGTAAGAAGGGAAACATGCTACTGAAGACAGTTTCATTGGCAAAGGCTTTCAGCCAGCATCTCTGGTAGGAACATTATCGTAAGCAGACATCATATGGGGTGCGGGGGAGCATTATTCTGCTTTCACAGCCCTATAGTGGAGAACTCTGTAGCAACAGAGAAGTCTGCCGTGACAGATGCAGGAGAGCTGAGAAGCAGCCACTGAAACTCCCAAGTATAACAAAGCCTCATCATGTTTTGATGGCCTCAGCGAGGAGAAAGCAAGAGTCGAGTTTGGCACAGAGTCATGTAGATTACTGCCACTAACCAATCCCAAATGCCAGAGGATTTTGAGGGTGGATGAGGCAGGGCAGTGGAGCATGACTGTGGCTCAGCACGTGGGAAGGAGGTCTGATCCCAGGTAGCCTCACAGCAGTACATTGCTGCGCTGAGGCTGCAGCACGTTCCCCTGGCTGCATAATGTGCCATGTTGCTGCACTCTATGAGACATCCACTATGTGTGCTACATCTGTCTGATGGGGATTTTCCATCACACCTATCTAATGAGGGCCATCTACCCACTAGCATTCCCAAAGCTGTTGTATAGGTAACCTGCACAAAGTTTAGCTCTGCACAGCACAAAACAGACCATTTTATTGCTTTACCAGAGGCATTTGATGGCTCGTGTACTGCAATACTTTTATAAGCTAGTTTTTTGATAGGTCAAAACTCCACTTAGGTCAAAACCCATTAAAGATTTTTAAAGTAATCTGCCATTTTGGGCCCCTGCTTTGAATCACCCAGCAGGCTTGAGATTGAGACCTCAGTACTTTTGGAAAACTACACCTGCTTGAGGTATCTCAAGGTTTCAGGCATGCTACTTGATGCACTAGTTGTTCGCAAAAGCACACAGAAAAGGAGAAAAAAACCTAGTTGTAAATATCAGATAGATTTACTCCTATGCTGTAGGAAACACTGATGGGCAATGAAAATCAGAAGTCATGCTATGGTACCTTCCCAAACACAAGTAATTGTATTATGATTTGAAGGCTGTACTGTCCCATTTTTCAGCACAAATAATTTTTTTGCTTCAGCAGATTAACAGTGTCTTATGAAAAAAACAAATACGAATTTTTCATTCTCTCCACTATTCCTCTGCCTGCTTCAGTACTATCACCTGAAGACAGCAGCTACAGGACGAAGGTATTGAGAAGGACGGGGGAAATGGGAGAAGCACACGTCAAATTATAAATATGTAAGAACATAGTAGCTTTTAAACTAAAGCATATTTAGCAAAGCAAGGCAAATAAAGGCTGCTGAATAATCTGAAAAAGGTAAATTGGGTTGGTTTACACTGCCAAAGAAAATAAAACCACCATCATTCAAGTTTCTTAGCAATTAAAAGACATTGTGACAACAAAATCTAAGTGCATGCAAAAGATTGCATAGAACACAAATGCTAATACTAAAAAAAGGCAAACATTACCTTCCTGAAAATCACTGAGAGACCTAAAGCTTTTTGGAATCGGAGTGGATGAAATATCCACTCCACAACATCTGAGTAAAGCAGCAGATTTCTTGTGGTTAAAGGGTTCAGAAAGGATTCATCAGACCTAGCATCATTTTGCAATCCCACATAACACTGATTTCTTCATAAGCTCATCTTGATTCCCTCATGGTTCTGGCAGCAATAAATCACAGCAGTTTAAAAGAAGGTCATGTACACATTTTCATATTTCATACATGATCCTGTTGCACAAAACAAATGATCTGGGGTACTTTGCTTGAGGGTTGTAAAGTCATCAGTTCACTTTGGATTGACTTTAATACGTCTCCATGGAATACTCTCATCCTTTTCTCCTTCAGAAGGACTCTGTACACTCATTTGTTCCCTAACTACTATCAGGAAGGCCCAAAACTCATCCGAAATTTAACAGACCACAAAGCTTTCTCTTACAGGCAAGTGCAATACATGAGATCATGCAGTTGACCTCACTCCTGACTCCTAAGTGGGATCTCTAACCCTCATTTAGGCACCTCAGCTCCCTGCATAGTTTGTAAGGTGGTAAAAGCACCTGAGAGTAAGACACAAAACCCACACAAACCTAGCACCTGCACCTCTCTGGGAACCTCTGATCTCCAGTATTGCCCCTCAGGAGCCTCCATCCAGCTGCTTCAGCATGCTACAGCCCAGCAAATTCAGTGCTCAGCCACCTCCCCAGGGCATACCTGTGGTCTTTCCCTCAGGTGCTCAACAAGGCTGCTCTGGTTCTTATTTTATAAGCCCAGCATGACCCAGAGCACAAGGGAACATGGTACACAGGGACCCACATAATCACAAAGTGACCAGGTTATGCTTAACAGGGCTGGTGTTGGACTAGAGTTAGTAATTTCAGCTGGATCAGACCTGGCTCCATGTTAAATCAGTTTGATGCTTTTCCTCCCTTTGTGCCCTAGGGAGTCTCTCTTATTCTGGTTTTCCCATCAACCATGGTACATCAGTGCTTCGTTAGGGAGAGTCGTGTGTGGTATTTTGTGCATGGTAATAATGTCCGATATTATGAGGCTACTACAGAAGATCACTTTGGGACAGAGCCTAAACCTGAGCATTAGCTGTCCCCAACATCTTTCCGTTCCTTTTTGAGTTTAGTTTTAACTTTGCATCTCCAGGTTTTGTAATTGCTAATCAGAGGATATTACTCTGAGTCTTTGCCATTTACTAATAATTTCACACAATCTCTTACAACCATTACTGGTTTTGTTTGGAAATATGGTTGCATTTACTGATCTTATTTACAAGTATCAACTTCTGCCTAATATAAAATACAAACCAAATTGCTGCGTATCAGGAGCTTATTCTGTATTATCATAGAAATACATCTGCTTACATTTTCATTACATTTTTAGACCTACATGAAAATCAAACTCAAGGCAATATAGAAAATGAGCACCAGTACCTAGAATAGGTCTTATTTTAAAACAGAGGTTTGGATTTCATACTTTACGCACCCTTTTTTATGCCAGACCAAAACACTTTACATGCTGCTAACTTGAGTTACAACTTTTATTGTGGTTGAAATCCTGACCCTTCCTCCCAGCAAAACTGTCATGGTCCATGCTATAAACCCCAGAGCTAGCAACAGATATTGATTAGCAAGAGATTAGGGGCCAAGAGGATTGCTCCAGACCCTATTTTCATGCTACAGAAAAAAGCTATTGTATTATATCTGCTACTGCTGCCTGCTGTCTCCTTGCTTCACACATGGTCGAGAACCCTCCCTGCTCCCACTCTCTCACGCCTCCAGCCAGGCAACAACTTGTAATAAAAAGCTGACGCCAAAAATTAGAATCATAACTGTATATTGAAACACTTCTCTGAAGTGCTTACATCTCCAACACCATATGGACCCAGCAAAGCATCTCGGGGGGGGGGGGGGGGGGGGGGGGGGGGAGTGAGACAGGGACCCGGATTCCGGG
>NW_010972962.1:2999622-3104257 GCF_000737465.1 Haliaeetus leucocephalus | reverse complement strand
AGGCTCGTGGGGGGGGGGGGGGGAGGGGCGGGGAGAAGAGAGAGACGAGAGCTTCTAGCTGAGAAGCACGTGGATTCATGCTAGCAGCAGCACAGCAAGCTGCTGGAACTGATTTACCACTAAAGCTGTTAACCAATAACTGACTTCTTCCAATTATTGGATTCACAAACAATAATCAGGTTAAAATTAGTAATCTCAATATAAAACTTCTCTTAAAGGAAAGGGAGTGCTGTCCTGTGGGGGTAGGGGAAGAGGGAACACTCAGAAAGGGGAGACATGAAAAAGTGTCCTGGAGGTGGGAAATGTGTTTTGTATTGGGGCAGAGCTGCAGGATACCATACAGCACACTTTCAGCTCCCTCTCTCACATCAGGGACTGCCAAATGCCACTGTGGTGACAGCAGGGATGAGCTGGGAGCCAGAGCAGAGAGTATGAGGCCTGGGGATGTGTGTGCATAAGAGAGGGAAAGAAAGAGAAAGAGAAAGATGGAGATTTAATGGCAGAGATTAAAGCCTCAAATATATAATCCAGGTTTGTATGACTTTTCCTACTCTATTCCCAGTTTGCAATTACAGACCAAAATTAACAACCTAGTCTACCATCCGCACATTTACTCTCTTAGATTTAAACATTGCACTGCAAATGTTTACCAAACAGCCAAGTCTGTTTTAAGAAATACAGCATCACTGAGAGCTGACAGATCAAGAAGCAGAGGTACAAAGGTAAGAGACAGCATTTTCAAAAGTGGGGGAGGCATGTCCTGATTCTGGGGTGACCATCTTGTTTATCACAAACCAGAGACTTTTTTTTTAAAGCTTTGGTTTTGGTGACTGTTGCCAAATACGAGAGAGAAGACTCAAGCCTGAACACAAATGTCTGGCTCCTATCCTTTTCTTAGACCACCATGCTGGATTACCACCACTGCTAACAGCACTTCCACTGAGAATTGGCAGCTGGGCCCCTTGACAAAATATGGAGATATGTTGATGGGCTTTGAGTTGAAAACACTGAAGTATTCACTCCATTTAATAAAGAAAGCATCTAAATCTTTTAAGTCAAAAGTTCTACTGGGAAATAAGCAATAGGCATTGCTGTGTTCCAAATGTCAGGACTTCCATCCTTCTCCTATAAATCGTAGGCAGGGCTCAAACACAAGGGAGGAAATTCCCAGCACAATCCTGCACGCCATGCAGACCAGAGTTCTGGAAAAGGACAACACTGAGCAACTATGTTATCTATATAGTTTTCCAGCCTTTTCACATGCCCAAAGAGAAAAAAAAGCCCACCCCAGGACAGGAAGTGATTTTTACTTAGCATAGTGGAAATCAAGGTACAAATTATGGGAAATACTTGTACAGGAAGAATTCAGCTTCCTACACACTTGGCAGTATCACTGACTAGGAAACAATAATACTAGCTGTTCAGAGATTGCACCACCCTTTCTAATAACTTTGCGCGGAGTAAGATGTTTCTTCCAGTCCACAAAATCCTGTATAATTTTGAAGCATATTAGAGGTGAAGGAAGCAAAGACCGCTGGCCATAAAACACAAAGGTCAAGATAAAACCCCTACCCCAGGAAGTCCCTACACTGCAGGTTACCGGCTGTTTTGACAGTTTAACAATGAAAGCATCACTCTAATATTGCTCTGGTTTTACACTCCTCAGTATACCCACTACAAAGCACCACATCCTGGGCTAGAAAGGAAGGTGTTGGCATTTTTCTCAGCAGTTCTTGAATTTTTGTCCAATATATTTTATATAGGTATATTTTCTTCCTTTTTCTGCAAGTAAAATACATTCAGTCAGTAAATAACAAGAATTCCACAGCCATTATATTAAAAAGCACATAGGAAATTAGGCTCTAAACTCCATATCTAAGTAACAAATAATTCCTAATGAGAGCAAGTTCTAATAAGAGCTCCTGATGTGCTGAAAGACAAGATAGGAAGTACCAGGATAGCTAGGCTGACCTAAACTGATCTCAGACAACAGACTTTCACATAAGGCTTCTTGCCCACAGTGTCACCACTTCCTGCCCTTCTTTGTTCCACAGGATAGGATACTTCATCAGATTTGCAACCTCGAGCTCATTCCCATGGCAACTCATGGCACAACAGAACACGAGACATTAATCACCATTCTCAGACTTCATGAGGAGAGAAGAAACTGGGCTGTGAGCTGACAGAATTGCATGACTCACAGATACGTAAGTGCAACAAGGGAAAGCAAAAGTGTGATAGCATGCTACAGTGCCCTAGGGATAAAGGGGATCCAAACCACACTGCGTAGATCCCCATCTGGATCTGGATCTTAGCTCCCCCACTGTTTGGCAATATTGTCGGTCCTTCAACCTGTGGCATTCGGACTCAGAAAGGGATGAATCTGGGCTCCACAGAGATCATGTATAGTCACATTCCCTGGTTTGTTCCTGCTCATGGCAGAATGAGACCTAAGCCACAAGGTCCAGGGTCAACTGACCCAGAGTTCAACTGACCCAATTATTTCTCCTAATTGCACTTCTAGTGGAAATGTTTCCTTATCTGAAGCCCCAGTTGAAAGATCCTCTATTGAGGGTGTGTGAGAGAGACTGTTTATTCTTATGCTTCACTCCTTTGAATGTTTTCATTTCCACTGATAATCCCATTTTATTGCCTGGCTTTTCTCTTTCTCTGAGATAAAGCTACATCAGTGCTAGAGTCTTACTGCTGATGGTGACCTGCTTTCAGTGGGACTTCTCTGTAAACCATTTTCAGAATAAAAGATATTGCAAGACTCACATCTGAGTATTTTTTGCACGTATCCAATTTTGTAAACTTGCATCCAATACTCTGGCTTCAGAAGAAAGTCATAATCATTCTTTGGATGGCAAAATAAATATTATCAATACCAGGATAAAAGCAAAGGAGCGATGTGTAATTAGATAAACTAAAAAGGTTTCAGACAGTGAATATTTGAATCAATTTTATACCTATATCTCAAGCTGAGGCTAAGAGTTTGATCTGTGGGAAAGGCCCCAAAGCAGTCTTTAATCATAAGAAGTTCACTGTGCTATATTCTTCAAGTACGTATAATTCCCTTGGTTCAGATCTCCTTGGGCCTTGTGTATAGAAGCTAATCTTTTTTGATTTGCTATGCAAACACAGTTGCACATACCAAGTTAAGTATATCTAGGAGGTATTCCTACATCCTGCTGGCACGGACATTTCTCCTAAGTCATTAACCTCTAGAGGATTTGTTCATTACCTCTCCCCTGCTCAATCCTCCATTGCGTTGGCTTCATTAGGAGAAAGAAAACACCTTTCCAATAGGATGTTGCTAGAAGCTGAATGAGTTTAGACAGTGTTTTTATTCCAGCATACTCTCCAGGAGGTGGTATTTTAGAAAGACTGAGTGCAATATGAAGTAAAGGTGTGCAATATTAAGTATGCCAGACTGGAAGACTCCATTTACAAGGACTGATGAAAATCATTCCTTAAGCTACAGCTTTCATAGCTTCATATCTATGAACTTCATGCCTGCATGGATCCACACACAGAACAAAACAGAAAGCTAGCCAAATTTCAAAAATCTGGAAATCCCATAAAATTACTGAATCCCACACAGTTCCTGTTCAAAAGTATAAATTAACTGCAATTTGTTTGAGAGTCCTGTCATAAATCTGTGAACAAGCCCAGTCTGAACTTTGCAACAGACATTTCATGTGACTGAAGGACCTAACAGCAGTCCTTAAAGTTTTGAAGAGGTCTCAACATGCAGCTGCTCCCACAGAGAGAAGCTGATGAGAGCAGCATACCCCTGCTGAATGCCGAGCTCTGAGGAAAACCCAGGAGCTCAAATCAAGTGCTGATGGCTTCCAAATTCCTTTGAAAATAAAATGAGTTCTTCTGAATTTCCCCTGCAGTGGCAGGCAGCTCCAAAGGCATAAATGATTGCTGCTGTGGTAACAGTCATAGTGATTTCACAAACATTAGAAGTATGACTCGGGAAGGCATTTGGGAAGTAAGCTTTAGATTTATCCCTTGAAACTCCAGGCACCACCAGAAAGTGAGCCAGATCTTGCAGTGTGGTCACTAGCCCTCTCTCCAGAGCCTGAAGGCTGCTAATGGTGGTACTCATGTAGGTGCCCGAAGGCAGGTGACAGGAGTACAGGGCACCATGTTTCCAGACCTCAGCAATGAAGTGCACTGCCTCTTCAGATTCGCTACCAAACTGCTAATCTGCAGGTTCACCAAAGGAAATTTAGTTATGCATTTTTCTAGCTATTAATTTTCTTGTATCTGGAAGGAGATTGGAATACAGGCCTATGTTTTCACCACACCTCTTTGTTCATGTGTGTAAGAGCACTGTCATCCCTGAGACAGTCTCAAAAGGACTGAAGATATGACAGCTAGGCCAGGGTAGCACTTCTGGGTGTTTTCAAGCTGGAGAACCCTCAGGGAACATATCATAGCTGCCTTACGTGTAATACAAGAGTTCAGATTTGACCCAGTGATAACTGCGGTGGATGATGGGGTATGTGTGGATACTTTGACAAAGTAGATGGAAATCTTGACTCCATTCCTTATTCTGCTGTGGATTTCTTACATTAACTTCTACTAGTAAAACCTTGCAGCAAGAAAAATCAGCTAGTGCCTTGCCTTTGACACCAGAAAGGCTATGATGTTATCTTTGGTACTATAGAAAATTCTTTTCTACAGAATAGAGATTATAAACTGCTCCCCTGTTTCCCAGAGGTCTCCATAAATAAGCATCAAGAACTCAGATGCTGTGATTATAAGGTCAGACAAGGAAAAAGTTACTATATTCACTTCTAAAAACTTGATGGAATGAACACTACATATTCATGTATGTGTTTATTTAATAAGCTTGCTTTCTTTCTATTGCTTTGCTTACTATAGCTCAGTAATTTTGTTTCTAGTGGTTTTTTTGCAAGTTAACTTTGTATGTCACAATATCAGGTTGGAAACAGTCATCTGTTTTCTAGCTAAATTCTTCTACAAAGACAGCAACTAGCAATTGGGATGTATAGCAGCTGAAACTGTAATGGTGCATACAATGTTTAATTGTGCATACGTGATACATGCTATTTAGCTTGCTCTTTGTTTAACGCAGCACACAGAAATTCTCAGGAGGCTGGGGAGGGTCATATCCATGGCTGAATGAGAAAAGAACATTAAAATTATAATTATAGGCCTTCCTCCCTTTGACTTAGCTGAGTGAACCCTAGAAGATTTAGAGTTCAGGTTCAGTTCAAATAAACATCCAAAAGTTCACAGGTTTACCCAAATTGTCTGAACCTCTAGAGCCCCAAAATGAGCTGGAAATCTCCAGAACTGCCTTTCTTGAGAGATTTCCTGCACTTCTACTTTTGCACAAAAATCAGAAGTAAAAAAAAAAAAAAGGAAAAAAACATTTAACATGAATTAAATATTGCGGAACCTCAGCACAACTCGTTTAAGTTACACTCTGAAAGTCAGAGTCTACTCACAAAGATTTCTTATCAAGTGTTTTGGTGATTTTTATATTTTTAATATCAGCTTTTATGTCTGGATCAGACCATATTTACTTTTTCACTGGACTTCTTTCAGTCTATCCTACTCTTTTTTACCATCAGATTTTTGTGAATCAAACCCAGAGCAGGTGGTAAAAGGAGGCTCTGTTCTTCTACACATTTACAGAACATCTACACAGCACATCTAGGTCTTGCAGGGAATATCTCTTCATCTGAAATATTTATTAAAGCGGAGGCTAGGAGGTAAAGAGAAGAGACGGGGAGTATAGTGAAGTAGTTTACAAAGTGCTGACATTCATAACAGATAGCCCTCTCATAGGCATAGGAGCTGCTGGTTTCCCTCTTTGACACTGATATGGAAAAACCATCAGCAGCTGCACTATCAGCAAGAACGCGACCCTCTGATCAGCCGTTGTTCACTTTCCCAGAGCAGATTCCCATCTACCAAATTAACTGTAGCCATTCATTTTCTCTGTTGTAAAAATGTGTTTTCAATCACCTTTGGGATTAAGACAGATGATATGTATTAAATGAAGAGCACGTTGCCTTGTAGTACTTTCCATCATCCCCTCCACTTGTAAAGCCAAAGAGGAATGCGGGCACCCTTGCCATGAGCACTGTTGTCCTGGCACGCTGTGCGGAGCCAACCTCATCACGAAACACCCTCCAGAAACACCCTCCCCATTCACTTGGTGATGTGTTGTGCCATTCGTACCAGGCTGACAAGAAGTCACTTCTTATGCTACCAAGGGGGAGAAAAAAAATATATATCATAATCTGGCACTGCCATACTGAGCCAATCAAAGGTTTATGTAGTCCAGTCTAATAACAGCTATAACAAAATGGGTATTTACAGAGTAATTCTTTCCCTGCTGTATCCATCTGGCTACCAGCAAGGTACCAGCTTAGAGACTTCCTGAAATGAGAGTTTGCACCTGCACTACCATGTTTGATAGGTACGCATGAAGCCATCCTCCTCTAATTTGCCTAATCCATTTCTGAACCTGCTTATGCTTTTGTCCAGGACAACACTCTGTGGCAATGAGGTCCACAACTTCATCACACTACCTTTTGCTTGTTTAAAACCAGCTATCTGAGAATTGAAGTGAGTGTTCATAGTTCTTGTTTAGTGAGAATGAATGGAGACACCTTCTCTATCCTTCTTCATTAACTCTCACTGCTTTTAAGGATAATGGTCATCTTTCCCCCACAGTTACTCTTTTCCAGCCTAGGAAGTCCATCAAGCTCTTTGTCACATAGAAGTCATTCCATAGCATCCTTACGATCCACCTCTCTGTTTTTTCTTAAAATCCTTAGGATTTTTAAATTGCAATGTTTCCAAATGTTTCCAGAGTTTCACACAGAAGACCAGGTGTGAATGCTCTGTGGCAGGATGCTGTATACTTTGATTTCTAGTCCCTTCCTACCAAATCCTAGCATTCTAGCTGACTCTGCCATCGTTTTGAGGTGACATTGTCAGAGCTAGCCATAATGACACCTGAGGTGCTTCCCCCTAGATGGGAATAGCTATTTCCTGCTAGTCGTGGCATACATGTAATTTACGCTAGTTTCTTCACTCTTCATTTATAAAGATTAGAAAATAACCCCAGAAAAGAGATTCAGCCATTCAGCATCCTGATAGCACCTGCAATTCACCAGGGTTGATCTGAGTTAGATTTTCCTGAATAGTTTTGTGTCAATAGCAGATCTTGTCCTTTTACTGCTTATCCCCATTTTGAGATCAGGAAAAATTTGAATAACATGGAACAGATTTTTGTCAGTAACTTCCCCCTCCTGTAATTGACCTTCCTTCTATTACATCATTGTCATGTTCTAGCTAATTGGGTAAGTGTTTTCTACAGGATTTTCACCCATTTCTTGGAAGCTTGCCACATTCATCTTCATAAAAGGATGAAATACCTCTTAACTGACATGGCTTATGAGTTAGTAAAGCAACATGTTTCTCTTACCTCCTTGCTGGGCGTCTCTCAATGCTATGATACAGAGACCTGATATAGGAAGGAAGCCCAGCTTCCCACATCTTTGGGGGTTTTTTTGGTGGGCTTTCTGTTTATTCAGACCAGTTCAATGTTGATCATGGGCTTACCTCCTATCACCATTGTCTCAAATGCCTGAAATTACCCAATATCCCAGCAATATTCTCAGGTTTTTAGTCCTGTCCCTCCTCCTGCACAGCAAACCCAGAGCCTGCTACAATTTCACACCCTCCAGAAAAAGCCTACCCATCAATCTGGCAGCTGAAATTCATGTTTACTGCACCTTTCCAGAGAAACTTGTCTCATGGGGTCCATTCAGCCACTGATGAAAGGCAGGCTTAAGCATGAAATCCATTGTGGCTCCAGCAGCAGCTCGGCATCCCTGTCCCCAGTGCATTGACACTGAGGGAAGAAGAGGGGCACACCACACATGTATAGCCAGGCACACACAGTACATCTTCTCACCAGATGGTGCATCAGACCTGTTGGAGTTTAACTTTTAATTAAGCTAGGGGCCACATTCAGTCACAGCATCAGTTTCCTCCAAACCAGATGTCTGCAAGATACCACAAAAATTGTATTCATGTGAGCCCAAACACAGGCTGCGGGTGGCCACTGCCCAAGCTTCATATACCATCTCTGTCAGGACAAGAAGTCTTCTCCAGCAGCAAACTGACAGCCCCTTTGTTCTGGGCCACCATGCCCTGAAAGCCTCCTCTATCCTGCATGGCACATGTGAAACCAACATTCCCGCAGCACATTGCTGTTGCTAACCAGGCACAGAAAACAGTTTGGAACAGAGCAGGAAATGCTCTGTAGGGTTTACCCAAAGCTTCCCAAAGCAGCATACTTCTCGCCAAGGCACCCAGTAACTGTGCTGCACATGCATAGTTACCGTAATTTTTCCCAGCAGCTCAGCATGCTGACCAAGATGCCCTCCGTGCCAAAGTCCCAGCCATGCACTGTAGTCCTGACTAAGAGCAAATCAGCAGGAAGTGTCTCAATGGATAAGCCTACTAGACATTTGGAAAACATGGATAAATCTATGAAGCCTTCAAAAGCCCCTGGATAACATTTTCAGTACGTGGACGGAGAGAAAATGAAAAAAGACCCAGGCCAAGTTGCACGTCAGCCCAACATCTTTCCTGGAGCCCTGCCTCTAGATCTCCTTCAGTGCCATACGATGATTTTAGAGAAGGTCTATAAGGCTCCAAAGAAGCAATAACGATTTAATTTATGTGGGTAAAACCTGGAGCCAGCAGCCTACCTGTAATGTTATTTGTCAAGCGATGGTAACAGACTAGTACAGATTTTTATATCCTGGGCATTGACTCAGTGTCAAATATTTAATGAAAAAAAGTAAGAAAAATAAAAAGTAGCTGATCCAAGGACTGGCAATGACTGTACTCAAGGATCCAATCCTTCTCTTGCCTCCAGTCCCCTCCCCACGCTTCGCCCTAACTTTCCCCTCCCTCTCTGTCTTTCTCACTTGGAAGATATTATTGTTTAACATGGCACATTCCCAAGCTGCTAGACCAGGACAGTAAAATTATTCACTGACTTTACTGTACTCTTCTACCAGTCACTCATTTTTTAAGCTTTCAGCCCTCCTTCCCTCCACCCCCACCTCCTCCATTCCCCAATGAAATTCACTTTTTCCCTTCTCTCCCTGCTTCTTTGCTAGGCAGAATCTGGAAAAAAGAAATCAAGGCCAAACTCAACACAACTACTGCTGCGTAATAGCAGTCCTTTTTCACACACAGATGGTCAGTCAGAAGAATGAGCGCTTTATAAGACAGACATCGTGCTGGTCTTTGCAATCCTGTTCTCCCGGACCTCAGCAGGAGTTTTTCATCACCAAAGTGGATAATAACTCTGTCAGACACCTCATACACACAGGTATTAATAAAAAAAGAAAATACTGTAGTGACTGATTTTACAAGAAACTGGGAATCTTAATGTGATAGTTAAAAATGCGCACGATGATTACGCACAACCAATAGCTATGTCAACAGGGGTTTATAGCAGGTTGCTAATAAGCAGGGAATGTGCTTATGTATACATCTATGGTTTTGCACTTTACTGACAACATTTCCGCGGCCAAAGTCCATGTACCGTCGCGTAGTCATAAACATGCACACGTTGTGTGCTTGTAAACGCCTAAGTGGCCATAGACTTCTCCATGTTTGCATATGGAAACACCATTTGCATGGGTAATAGCAGTTTACAGCATTGCTGTCTGATATGCCACAAAAGGTGCTAGAAGTTATGCAAGCCTTTATTTCTGAAATTCAGCTGAATCTATAAATAAGCTTAAACATGTTATTATTAAAGAAAATTCTTCCCAGAACTGAGTTTTGATGACAAAGTAGGTAGATGCCCATCATTATTAACTAGATGCCAAACCCTCAGTTTTTCTTGTGATATATCCAGTGTCAAGATCGCATATGAAGACACAGAGAGCACCAGCATTCGCAGCTCCCTTTGTTTAAAATGGAAAAATATTTTCAGAAACTCTACATTTTCCTACAACAAAAGAAGCAATACTAAAGAAAACTACTGCAATAAGTTTGAAGTAGGAGCTCTGTTCTAATAGTCATCTTCCTCTTTCTTCCACAAATGGAAATTCTGAGCGCTTTTGTAGCTCAGCATTTTCAAATTCAAATAGAATGAAATTATGTGTGAACTCTCGCACTCTCACTTCATTAGTCATTCCTTTCATTAGTCAAATGAGAAGGGGCAGCACTTAATGCTTCTGCTCATGAAAGAAGTTCTTGCAATAATGTATCTGAGAGCTATTCTGACATTAAAGTTAAAAAAAATTGTACTTTGAACTTGATCTGATTCAATGAAGGCATAAAAAGAGAAATTATGCCATCTTAGAAGCTTAAAGATGATTCAGACCCCAAACAGAAATTAATTTGCCAACATCCTTTTGTTACCAGCAGACCATCACATGTTAAGTACTAAACAGTTGCAGTGTATGTGGAAGGACAAATCCCTGCTAAGGACACACGCTTTCCACAAGTTACCACACAGTACCCAGTCTTCAGCCCTTGGTGTCCATTATTCCTTGGACACAGTGGTAAGTAATACCCTCTTCTCCTACTCTGGCTACCCCATTTCTCCTGTTCCTCCCTTCACCATCCTATGTTTCAGAATCATTTCTTCACACTACTGAAGTTTCTGAAAAATAAACACCATCAACAGCATCACACTCATGATTTGTACTCTCCCCTGGGTGCAGAACTAATTCAGGATTTTGTTCAGGAGCTGCCAAAGAGCAGCATATTACCTGTCATTAAAGAGATGCATGGACAAAGCTGTGACTGAAGACTGCCAAGAACTGGGCTTTGCTGTGCCCACCTCAGTTTGGTGCTGTCAAGCCTTCAGCTCCATTCTCCAAACATAATGAAACAAATTAAGTCAGCCTTTTCAGCATCAATCTCATCCATCATAAATTAATTTTTAGGGGCATTTTCCCATGGATTCAATCCAACTGACCTGGATTCCATGCTTCTCTTTTACACCAATCATAAAAATTAACAATAAGCGTTCAAAATGAGATCTCATACATATGGAGCACAGAGTAAGATTTAGGAAAGGGAGGTTAAAAGTGTTTAGTATTAACTCTGAATGCACAAAAATCACGTATACTCCTGTTTTCAATCAGCCTTTTCAAACTTGTAGACACTATTTTTTAATTATTATTAATGACAAGCACTCAAACTTCACCACATCAACA
Organism: Haliaeetus leucocephalus; assembly: GCF_000737465.1. NCBI lineage: Eukaryota > Metazoa > Chordata > Aves > Accipitriformes > Accipitridae > Haliaeetus > Haliaeetus leucocephalus. Next base: position 3,093,002 of record NW_010972962.1, on the reverse strand, counting down.
AAACTCTTATTAAAGGGGGTGAGAGGAAAGAAGAAACTTACCCTAAAGACAGGTTTTTCAGCAACACCTATCTGAGCAAATCATGAAACCTTCTCTGGCATGGACGTTGCTGGCCTCTGTGAAACAGAATGTAGGACTGGGCTGGGGATGAGGTTAGCAGGCCAGTCCCGACAGTAAGCAAACCAACTTTTTAATTAAGGATCTTAAACAGGGTAGGAGAAAATAAAGAAAACAAGAAACTTTTTTCCTTGACAATAAAATACATGGAGAAAAGGGAAAGTGTGTGTTTCAATGTATATTCTCACCTTCTCTCTCTGGATACCTCCATCTGACAAACTGAGATTCCACTCCTAAGAGCATCAGTTGCAATGATTACCACAGCAACAATTTTTGATGGCTAAAGGTGGGGAAAGTCTAAAAACAGATAGGGTGATGCATCCTCAATCTCCCATATTTATCAAGGCAGACTGGGATATTTTTTGTAATCCTACATGATCTCCAGAGTATTTAAGAGGAAATTCTGTGTTTTCTTTCAGAATTTCACTTTTTCTAAGTTGGGTTTCAGAATGTTTCCATCTTAGCATGAAAATAAGGGAGGGTATAACCCAACGCTGCAATCCTCCAGCAACCTTGTGCAAGTCAGAAATACATGTATGTGAATGATCTGACAGGGGCTGAAACCCCAGGCCTGTAAAACCAACGAACAGACTTCAGCACCTTCAGTGGAAGCAGGATTGATCCCTGGCAATCCTGATTAAGGCTGTATGTTTTTTAAATAGAACAGAGAGTGTATTTCAGCTGGATTTTAACCCAAGAAAACTCTTCTGATTGTAATGACCTTACTACCTTTCTAATTCCCCCTTCACTCCCTTCCCTGCTTAGTTCCCTCTGCCAGCAGCTCCCCACCTTGCCCTCCAACACACTGCTCTTTCTCCATCGCAGCCTCAGTCATGTAGATTGCTCTGAAAGGCATGATCCCCAGGCTCTCACGAAGCTCCTGCTGAAGTTAACAAGACTTGGCACAGGATCTTCTTACAGAGAATGATTTGCAAGAACAGCACCTTACTATTGGAGACAACACAAAAATCACTTCTCCGCTGACAGTTTTCACCCTCAGCCCTAATTTTTACCCAAGTCAGGAATATTTTTTGCTTTTTATCTGACTTGACAGTTATTAATACTACTGTGAGTACATACCACCTGACTTTATATGATTTAGGAATAGGAAAGAGAGCAAAGATAACAGTTTCATTATAAGTTTTAAGTGCCCATAAATCTTTCTCCATCAAACCATTCCTGATCTCCCGAGAGGGACTCTCCAAACACCGAAGCCATGCCTATTTGGCAAGAACTACAGACAGGGATTTCTTTTTTAGCCTCCTTCGTCTCTACAGAGGGCAAAAATCTTGGATAGAAAACTTTGGTCCAGAAGCCTTTTTCTTTTCCTGCAGCAGTTAGAGGCACAGTGATGGTTTTAATAGAGTTCTCTAATAACTCTATTGCTACTTTTTATGACTATTTCTTGGAGTAATAAAGTGGCAGAGGCAACAATATTGAATCACTAACTTTTCTACAGTGAAGAAGAGAACATAATGAGTCCATAAAGTTATTTTCATTCAAAGCCCAGTGCCCATTGCATTTCTAGCTCCTGCAAAACACAGAGTAAAAATTCCTTCTCACCTTTGTGCTCTCCTAGTTAACGTCAGGAGGTGAGCTCATGCTGCCCGGCAACTTGGGGTGTAATTTCAAAAGTCCCACTTTGACTTCTGTTTTGTGATATTCCAGTGACTGTTCCTCAGAGTGCCTGTGACAGAGCAGATCAATACCCCCTGGAACACCTGAGGACCTTGTGCTTTCCAGGGAAGCGTAGAAGTAATGGACAGCTCCACAGCCTGGCTTCTCCCACCTCTGCATAGTACAAGGCAGCTCCCTCCAGAGTCATCTCCAGAGGATGAATCAGATGCCAGGTGGGATAAATTGCCCCATCTCTCAACTGACCTTGAAAAGGGTCAAGGCTCCTAATTTAGGCACTTTAATTTGATGACAAAAGCAGAACAGGATGGTTCTAGACCGTCGCATAAGTAGTTTTTCTAATGTCAGGGACCTTGCAACATAAAATAAAGTGAGTACTTTTTCACCACAAATCTTCATAAAAGTGCAGACTGAGATTGGGAGACTCATACAATGGCTGTGAGGTAAAATACAAGTTCCATGGAAGGAAACTGATAGAGTTTTTACCAGAGATTTCAGTGGCACTGGAATTTTGCTCCTACTTATGCTCAAATGGCTAGGTTTATTAGGGTGAGATCCCCCTATCTATTCAGTAGAAAACTTACTAACTTTACAAGACTGTATCTAAAATCGCTATCTAAACCAATCACGGCTGAATACATGTAGCTCATTAACCAAAACCAAATGTGTTTTCCTCTAGGAGTTCAGTTCTTGCTACAGCTGTAGCTGTGACATGGTTCTGTGTGATGCTGTACTCTAGCAAGGCATGTCAAAAATGCAAACTGAAGGGTAAAATTATTTCATTTCCAAAATAAATAGGTGCCTTTGGTCAACACTAGTACACAAAAGGCAGGTATTTTAAATTAAGGGACCTGCAGGGAATTGGTTTCTCACAAAGCTTCAATTAGCTTTCAAATTATCTCTCTCACAATGTGTACAAATATTCCTAACCAAACTTCACTGAAAAATGGATTTTCAATACTTTTATTTGCCTAATAGTTAACACAAGTATAACAAAACACATGCAAATTTAAAATAAAAACATATGTGGGGATTTTTTTCCCCTAATAAGAATTTGAAACAGATGTGCTCTTTTAACTGTATTTCTTCACCCAATACTTTTCTCTTCACTGTTTGTATTTTTAATGTATTTTTTTTCAAAGGTACATAATAATTTATTCCCCCTTTTATCTGACAAGCATGGCTTTCAAATAACATACTCTGTCTTTATTTCTGGCTGGTGTAACTCACTCATCTCAATTGGTGTTTTGCACAGAGGGAGCTGACTGCAGTTCAACTATAAGCAGGGATACTATTTGCATTAGAACTGTATTTAAAAATCAACATAACAAAGTTGCAGGATGGAAACATTATAATATTCACCCCTGCTTCTGCCAGTCCTGTTTTGTCACATCTTCCACTAAACCCATGCTTTTATTGGACACTGCCATCCCACTTCTCTTCTCATGTTTTCAAATAGCATTGCCTAACGTTTAGAGGGATAAATTAGCTGTAGCAACTTCTCAGTACCAGAACCAGAAAATACTGGAAAAGATATTTGATGTCTCTTTTTCTCCTCAAAACTTCAACCATAACTTTTGCAGAAAAGCATCGAAAATCTGGTAAAGCAAAATTCCATGCAGTAGCAAAACATAAGAGGTATCAAAGAGTCAGCTTTCTACCAAACATACTAAATCTGAATGTCTTCTCCAAGACTCAGATTTCAGGATACACTCACCTGCACTGCTCTCAGCTCAAGATAGTCAACAGATTGTTGATAGCAAGAAAGATCCCAACCAGGAAATAGCAACTTGGATTCCTGTAACAAAACGTCTTCAGATCTTCTTTTATAACAAATTGTCTTCATATTTTTCAAGGACATTTAATCAGGTCAAGCTTCATTAGCACTTACCTGGTCATGAAGTGCCTTGGCCCGTCGTTACGCTACAAAGTGCCACTGCATGAAAGCATTTTCATTCAGCAGAATCCAAATCCAAATAACACACCCATCTATATGACTTCATATTCAGATACTCTGAAAATAGATTTATAACAAGCCTTGTATTTAAAAAAAAAACACTTAAGGTGTAAAACCAAGAACTGGTAAGTTGGGAAATGTTCCTAAATTTCTACTGGGCCTAAATGGCAGGGTGTGGGTAGCCAGGGGCTGCAGGCATCCTGTGTGGAGGAGGTCCGGGGCTGGTCACCACAAGGTCCTGCTGACTCCGACACCACTTGTGAGCACCTCAAAACTGCAGACGGTCAGGGGAGCCCCCAGCACCTCTGCTCAGACGTAGTTAAAGAAAGTAGCCACTGGGGCAGGAGACACGTGAGGAAGAGATGTGTTTTGAGAAAGAAAAGGAAACAAAATGGAGGGCACGTGGAAAGTGGCATCGCTGGGGACATGGCTGGAGACATGCTCTCAGGAGGCGCTCCCTGACAGAGGAGGGACACCCCCACGGGACTGAGGTTGCCCCACACCAGGGCAGTACACGCCTGAGGGACTGCACCCACGTGTGGCCCACACCAGGCCAGGGAGATCCCTGAGGGACTGTGGCCCATGGGCGCCCCATACCCAAGCAGGGACACCCCTGAGGGACTGCAGCCACGGGTGACCCACACTGGTGCAGAGGAAAACAAAAGGAGCGGCAGAAAGCCATTAGGCTGGTGACCCCAACCTGCCGCGCCACCTGCCACCTCACGGAGGGGACTGGGAGACTGTGGTAACACGTGTGGTGATGGGGGAGGCTGAGACCGGGAAGGAGGAGGAGAGGAGTCAGATGGACGCTGAGCCTGGGGAAGATGTTTCCTTAAGTGTTCATTTAATTGTCCTTTTTTCTCAATACGTGAATCAGTAATTAAAAGTTTATGCTAACTGGCAACAAATTAAATTAAGTAAAATTCCCCAGGTCAAGACTATTTCGCCCATGACAAACTTAACATTTAGGAAAATCCTTATCTGTCCCTTTCTAGTGTTATCACTGAGCCTTTCCAGCGTATTTGTTACATGACGGAATCTTTAACTGCATGGCTGTAGGCCACCTTCACCACCGAACCCTGCCACATCCACTATGAGTAATTTAACCATGAGTGAAGAGAAAGTGTCTTCATATGACAATGGACTTTTTTTCCTTTTTAACCAAGCTTACTTCAAATCTTCCAGAAATCAGAATTGGGAATTGACTTCTTAGCATTTTCAATGGTACTTCTAGTAGCTTCAGAATACAATACCCAAAAGCATTTTACCACCGGGTATCAAAGAAGAAATCACCTTGGTAATAGCTGAGCAAAACTGAAATTTTCAACACCCAGGAAATGCCAATGCTTCATATAATTCAGACTTTATAAGCTAAACCATTTCTGAAAAATTTATTTGAATTCTGGTTTCTATAAAAAGGTGATAATTTCATCAAATAAGGCAAGGTCTTTTAGGGTAGATGTCAAAAGATATATTTCTGGCCCAAATGCTCAAACCTCTGGCTTTGTCAGGTCTCTGATTCAAAGCATGTGGCTACAAATACTTTTTTTGTAATACTTATGAGTTAAAATATAAATGAAGCAGTGTATTTTTCCCCTTTGTATTACTCTGAAAAATGCTAGAATATGTTGGTGTATTTTTTGTCCAAGCAAACACATTCTGCTTCATGCAGACACCTGACAAAATTTAAACCTAACAGTTAAGTGTGGCAAAGCTAAAGTGACTGAAAATAGGGTCTTATTTAAAAGGGTCTTAAAAGAATAGTTTTATGAAAATGGACAGAAGAGTCAGGCAAATTCAGTAACTGGGCAACTTATTAGGACCATAATTCATTTGGATGCCAAAGAGTAAATTAGAATATTTCAGGAGCTTTTGGTGTCCTTGAAGAAGTACAGTTTCACAACAATCAGAAAGAAGGGGGAAAACCAGGACCATCTTTCAGAGCTGGCACATCCCACTGAAAGTTCACAATAGAAAACCAAGCTGCAATGGGCCTACACCAATCAAAAAAACCTATAAAGACTGAGACTGGGAGATGGCACTATAAAAATTGTAATCAGACTCAGGAACCAGACTGAGTGAATTACATGTTGGCCTTTGAGCAGCAAATCAAAACAATCAGCAGAGAAATCCAAGAAGTGATTGAACATTGACCATTGGAAACTAAGAGCAGCAGCAATTCACTGAGATTTTTCATTTTTTTAAAGTGAACTCAAGTAAAGCTAGTAAAACTCAGCAATTGCTAACATACCACCATAACTACAGGTTTAATAATGTCTCATAAACTTTAAGAATTTGAAATTCATTGCTGCGGAGCAGCTTATGCATTCAGTTTGCAACACACCCATTTTCACACTCAAAGACATCAGAAAAGCAGATGAAAGTTTATTTTTCTTTTGATAAAGAAGTTAAGCAGATTTTGGCAGCTTGCCATCAATTTGACCCCATCCCCCAACTTCCCCCCTGCCCAAACACTATAAATTAATCTTACACTGGTTGAGGAAAAAAAAAAAACTGAAAAACTTCCAACGTTCAAGTCCTTTGGCTGAACCTCTCAGGGGCATATCCCATGGTGACAATCTTTAGTCTTGATTATCTCAGCTGGCCTCTTCCCCAAAACTATGCCTATAGCGCAAGCTTCTCCCTTAAACTCCAATTCCATTTTCCCTTCGTCTTGATATTACCATCAACTATAATTTCTCATTCAGACTCTCCAGAAACACCCACTATGACTCTCTTCTTCTGGACTAGCTGCTGGTCTCCACACAAGCACATTTGCAGAGTAACTTCACTCAGCTGAAGTCACTCCAGGTTTCCACTATGAAACCTAAGAGCAGACTACTGGCCCTACAGGAATTATGCGGGGAGGAAAAAGTTTTAGTTGATTTTGACTGCAAGGAAAATTAGATGAAGATTTTTATAACTGGTACACATAGCAATGAATATACAAACAGTGAAGAAATAATACAAGGGGACTCCCACTTTACACATACATGTAAGTGCAATGCACGCAGGCTATCTTAGGCCAGATTTTAACTTAATCCTAAGAATACTGACATCCCAATCTTCCTTCTGGAAGTTTAACCATTTTTTTCTGATAGTGATTCTGCAGTAATTTCCTATAATGCTAGATTCCCTAGCTTCCTCACTTACAGACCTGACCACCTGAAATTATTTTTCAGGACAGATTGAAAATGGAGGAAAGTTTCAGAGTTTCTAGTAAGTCTGAATTTTGTGAAACAAAAAGCTGGTTGTTACATCACTCTATGAAAAAATATTTATATTGGCTCTGGCTTTAAGGTTACATTTCTCAGTTCATGCAAGTGGCAGGAAACATGCAGAATCTAATCAAGAGATAGTCCACAAGGCTTGTTAAATGAAATGTTAAATAAAGACTTGTTATGAAAACAAAAAGATGCAACTCAGGAAATGAGCTTGGTCATCTCACAACTCTGTTGTTCCACAGCCAAGCATTGGCTAAACATTAGATTATCATTATAAACAATACACAGGGAAAAAACTGCATTCAGGATTTACCCTAAAAGTAAATTTGAAGAGCACCTAAGTGAATTATGAGGCTCAGCTTTATTTTCAAATCAGACTTAAAAGACTAATTCAGATCTTATGAAAACCATGGAATGTAGGCTTCCAAGTCATGCACTTTTGAAGCATCTAACCAAAATCCAAAATACAGGTTTATGCACGAGCCAGAAAAACCTGCAAGAAAATATATTTACAAAATGTGAACTCATATACAAGAAAAATCTTTTCACATGGAAGAGTCCCTCTTTGAGGAGGAAACTCTCTTTATTTTTCAATGCAGAAGGTCAGTGTTACCAGAAAATAAATAACATGAAAGAGGCGGAAGAGGACAGGGGAAATTGCTCCACAGAAGAAAAACAAAGAACAGCAGTCACAAACTTCTCGTGAACTCCTGAACTACCAAGTTAACCAAGGTAATCTGTTGCTATCCTCCATATTGCTGGTCCAGCCCTTCTTTCATTTCTTTGGCCTCACTGCTGTAACTTTCGTACATTTGTAAGGGCGAACTATGTATTAGCACAGTGAATATGATCTCTGAGCTTCCAGTGGGGTTCTCAAACTGGTACACATCAGTCTCAGACCAAGCATTTCTTCAGATTATACAAGCGCAACAGCAGTGTCTTGTATTAAGAGTGTTGCCTCTGTTTTTATTTGACAGCATGATTGCATTCTCATTTGGGGAGAGCCTGTACAATGGGATGGCTTTTGAGCTTGGCTCCCCTGTGCACTCTTAACTCCTAATGTGGTGAAATCAATAGCTATTTTTATTTCATCTGGCAGGGAGTTTTGCAGTCAATGTAGCATTGCATCTCCTGTGACCACAGGGTTTCTCAGATTTCCCAACAGCTTAATTGCTCTATGCTACGTGAGGTTGCATTTTCAGAGAGAGAAGGAGCTATCTCATACAGCCAGAGCTCTGCAAACCAGCCAGCATTCTTGAAATGCAGTCTTTGTTCAGTGGCTAGTAGGAAAAGAAAATCGGTAAAGTTTCGTTGGATAAAGAACCCTAACCAAATAAAGATCTTATGCTTAAAAATTACTATCAGTCTGATAAAATTAACCTAATGAAGCAAAGGAAGTTTAAAGCAAAACCTAAAACTTTCAGTGAAAACTCAACTATGGTGGAATGATTTGTTTAAGTATCTTCAGTATCTTCACTGCTGACATTAAAATTCCATATCCCCTTGATTTCTGGAAGGAGGAAAAGGGGAAAGAGGAAAAAGAAAAAGACAACCAAGTGAGTTGGTTGTCTGGACAATCAATGAAACCTGGACAATCAATGAAAACAAATACTTCGTTTGTTTTTACTTTCCTCTCTTCCTGAATGAATTAATGAAACTGTTGAACTTTGGCCTCTTCTTCAGGCTAGAGCAGCAAGAAGACTGGCTGACTTAATATCCCCCACAGCCCACAGCAATGCTGATGGAAAATTTTAATGTGAGAACACTGTGTGCTCGTTTGGCATTGCATTCCCTAGAGGGAATATGGTAGACAGTGTATAGATTAAATTTAGCTGGAATTGGACATTAAGAAACACATACTTGGTGCCTTGATAGTAAAGATCAAAAGAGGTCACTCTATACTTTGTTTCCTTTGTAGGTTTATAATGCCTTTGCCTTTCTCATTCCTTTTTTTCTTTTTATGGCATAATTGTTGCATAGCACACAACCATTTTGTCTTTCTTAGTGATGCTAGTTAGACAATATAGGAAGCTCGTGTCAGGAAAATAATCAGGATTCTCTGAAGCACTCTTGAAGTCCTTTCAGCATGCCTCATAATTGATTTCAACTGTCTGATGAAAAGTCAGGCCCTGTGACACAATTTTTCTTTGGCTTCAAAATCAGACAAGGAAGAATTCCTGCCATAGGAAAATCAAAACTTCAGGTCTGAAATGAGAGTTTTCTTGGATTTTCTTTTTGTACATGAAATGCCACTATTCAGAGGTATCCTCAGCATTGCACCAGCTAATAATAACACAAGGATAGTGATCTGCAGCTGCTGCTTTGTAGACAATAAAAAGGCTCGCTTTTAAAGTGCGGTGCCAACAACAGTTTCAGGTCATTTCCCAACTGGCTTTTCCTGTCTGGTATGCCTTTCAGAGTTCTGGCTCTGTTGACACTGCAGGTTAAATGAAACAAAAAATCCAAACAGAAGCCACAAAACTCAGCAACTCAGCCTTTTTGATCTACCTAAGTGTTTTTAAGCCTGCTCATCACCATGGGATCCAAGTGCCCTTTTTCACATTTCAGTGTTTCCAAAAGGGTCAAGCCATGGTAAGACCATAATGCTTGAGTGGCTGTTGCAAGAAAAGATTGTTTTAAAGAAGAAACAAGTCCTCTTCTCCAGAAATAAACCTGATCAGGACAAATTAAAGGTGGAATAGGACAGAAAGGAAAGGGCTGTTTTTCCTTGGCAAAAAGATTAGCAGAGTTGGCAGCATATGGAAGCAGAGTTGTAAAGAGTTGGAAGAAAACACTTTCCTCTAACCTCCAAGAGCAAAGAGGTCACAGTTCTTTTAAAGGGCTTCCCCTAGGATAATGTGAATATGGACCATCTCATACTTCACAGATTGAATAACCATCTGAAAGTACAACAATTTGAGATAAACTGAGATCAGTTTCTTGCATTGACATCTGCTTGGAAATCAACATGGAAAATCTAGTGCAAGGGTCATTTGGCTTGCTTTGTTAATGATAATACTGCCAACACCCAGTACCAAAACAATGAGTAATTTGTAAAGATTTGGCATATTACATCCTGCTTAATAAATTCAAAGGTTTGAACATGACAGCATATTGTAATGTGGTAACATAATATTGTAAATTTGCAGAGCCAGATTCAACCCATAAGCAGACCCAACATTGATTTCAATATACATGCTTACTGCAAGCAGAATGAATGAATAATCTGAATACATACTTGGCTGAATAGATCCTAACCCCACTATATAGGCAATGAAAAAAAATTGTACTGCTTCTTCCTAGTTAGTTTATGTAGTCATGGAATAAATATATTTTTTCATACATAATGCATCTATATTTTGGCAATGAGAAAAGTATACATTTAAATGCAAGGCAAGATAATTGGTCTTTGAAGACCTGGCATGCTTTAGTTAGCATAAGTTAACAGAAGCACAGTCAAGCCATTCATTCAAAAAAGGCACAGTAAATTTGGGATGAAGGGAAAGTAGTCAAATGAAAGATAAGACCTGCTTGAGTAACCCAATATAGCCAAACAAGAATGGAGAGTACAAACTGGTCAAGGAGACAATGGAGAGAGGGACAAGATAACCAAGCACCAGCTATGGCACAAGGGAGAGGCAAGTTAGTACTGATTTCTTGATTCCCTCCAGCAAATTGCTAGAATGACCACCCACTAGAGTGCCTAAAAAACATCTCTCCATCCATCTTACACTGTTACTCGGGGAGTCAAAATGAACGCCCAGGATAAAAATCCTGATTCTGGAAGTCCCATTGGCAAGATTTTATCGTATATCTTCCCAGAACGAGGGAAGTTTTCCATTATCAGAGACGAGTCATGGCATTTCCACTGGGACAGGCTAACAACCATCCTACAGAACACCTGATGAGACTGCAGTCAGAGCAGGAACTCATCTGGAAGGACTGTGGACTGGGCATAATGCCAGACAATCCCTACATTTCCACAAGACATAAATGGAGAGGCACAAAACAAATGGACATAGACTAACAATTCCTGTTCTTGCTCCAAAAATGGGTTAATTTGCTGTGTGAAGAGTGGAAGTTTCCTCTAAAAACAGAGTTCCTCTGTCAGTAGCAAACATGGGAGAAGTGACCCAATGCTATTTTGCTATCCAAGACCCAAGCATGCCTTTTTGGCAACATAGAGAGAGCTGGTGGAGGCAGATGGGGAAGCTGGGCTGTGTGGAGAGATGACTCGCTAATCCTGTCAGGAGAAAAAGTGTTTCATGTCACTCAACAGCATCTCCACAGGGCAGTTAAAGGAGAAGCGCTGACAGCCTCTGAAAGGAATCGCATCCAGTCGTCCTCCAGCAGGAAGAGGTTGGCTTTGACACAAAGCTTATAGGGTGGGTGAGATGAAAACAGGGGGGGAGGGACGTCTGGGCTCCATGTAAGATTTCGCCTTCCTCTGCCCCATGAGGAGACAGGAGAGGAATGCATTAGCAGTCCCAACTGCTTTCAGCTAGCCTGTCCTTTCTGACCCCTTCACCAAGCAGTTCTGTATCTCTCTCAATCCCCACCTTTCAAAATTTAAACTTGCTAACCCTGCTGCCAAAAATAAAGACAGAAATAACATCAGGGTTGAAAGCAATTTCAACATAAGGAAGAGCTGCAGTGACAGACCAGGGATTCTTGCCACATGACACAGAGTACATACCATACCAGAGCACACACTGATAAGTACATTTTGCAACCAATTTTACAGACTTGTCCTGCTTTTCTTTAGAAAACGTTTAGTCAGGCTCTTTCAATCACTGGTGGGCTTGAATGATTTTCAGCAGTACAAGCAGTAAGTGTAGAAAAAGAGGTGAAACATCTACAGAAGGGATGAAGACACCCAAGACGTCAACAGGGTTAAACAAGAATGCACTTAAATCATATCATAAATGTCTGTATTGGCACAGAGTTACCATCTCCAATGTACAAATCAGAAAACATACAAAATGAATGTAATTTACCTTCTAACTAAGAGCAACAACTCTTTACTGAGTGCATGGGATTCACCATCCCCACACCACACCAGAGCACTCTGAGGGACAGGGTATTCAGCTGTGGCCAAGGACCTAAATCCTTCTCCCAGAAGACACTTCTAGAGTCATGTTTTTAAAACACATAGGTGTCTAGGGTTACAGATGGGCATCTGGATTTTTACACAAGGTACTAGTAACTGTCTAGGAGGTTTATACAGCATTTTTACTGCACCACACAGCCTACTTTCTGCCATCACTCTCAGAGACCCTTGTCTTTCTCTTCTAGGCCCTCAGCACCCCTTTAAAGAGGCAATAATTCTTACCTCAAAAAGCAAGTGAAAATTCTTTTTTTCTGACACTGAATGACAGCACAGACAGCAGCCCCTTGCCCATCGATGGGGAATAAAATTCAGAGGTGCAGCTGCCCCTTTGCTTCAATTGTACTTTTAACATCACATTTTCCCCAATTTGGCGGATTAAAGCTGAGAGACTTTACAGGAGACATGTCTGTTACATTAATGTAAACAATAAATAAAAATAGGAAAGAGAAAGAAAGACTGATTTATTGAGGCTATTCTCTCCTATAAAGTAAATAACTGAACTTTCAATTTAAGTGGGCATTTTTACTGCCAAATAAATCTCCCTGCACAGATATGAGAGGAGCAGAGACTTCATATAGAACACAGAAAAGGAAAAGCTAGAGAAATTCAGATAATGCAAGTGAGTGCATAGGGCCAGACTCTTCATGGATGCTGCTGTTTTGCACCAACCTAGGATTGTTTATATATTCATCTGCCATTGAATGATAATATTATACACTAAGATACAGCAGAAATAAAGAAATTGCTTTTAAGTAAATGAAAAAATAGCCACATGCCTATTCAGCAGCCTTCACATCATGAAAACTCCAAAGAAGTTGATACTTGCTTTGCCCAAATAAGGACTACCAAGACTTTTGAAGTAAGCCCCTAAAGTTAGGCACTGCATCTATTCTTATGCTTCTAAATGTCCTCCTCTGAAAAACACTTGAGTACCCAGCAGTTCCCCTGGACCACAAAGAAAAGTGGCATTTTTTGGCACTGAACCACTGATCTACCCTTGTAGATTCTGATGGAGATGGGTCTGTGGAATGATATGCACATCCAGAACCAGAGTTCAGGTATGTTCAGTATTGGCCACTACTTGCCTCGTTGTAGAAATTGTCCCAAAGCACCAAAGGCCAAATTATTGTTACTGTACAGAGAGCCCCACTGTAAAAGAGAACAGACTGATAGATCTGATGGACCACCACAAGAACAGTATTTGCACCTAGTTTATTACCTGAATCTAGCACTATATTTGGATCCATCCAGTTTCTAGTGAAGAAGACAGCAACCTGAATTTCTTATCACTTCTGAGAAATGTTCAGGCAAAAACCTGGAGTCTTCTCCTTAATATTCTTTGCTGATTTCTGCTCTGCAGATTCTATAAGGTGCAGTGGTAGTAATAATACAATTTCCTCAGTCTGCATGGATTCTTTCAACAACCTAGAAAAAGGGAATTTAAAATCTACCCTCCTGAATTTACACCAGCTCCACTCTAACTGTCCTTTTCCAATGAACCAAATCTTACTTCTTTTTTATCTCATTTCCCACAAACTCAAAGTACAGCTGACGTTCCCTGAAGTAACATAACAGATATGGGTACACCTAAAACATGGGAACTTGGGAGTGATTTGAAAAGTTTTATGTATGTGAAATAATTGAATTCACACACCAGTGACTTTTATCTCAAAGGATGGCCACACAAAATGCTGAGCATGATTCCTAAGTGGTGAGATACTACTGCACTTATTGGATTTCCATCTGATCTGATGGACAGTCTTAACAATTTTACAGAATGTGATATATCCCTCAGGCTTAGAGTGAACTTTGACAGGTTGCAATTTTAAAGCTCCAAAACTTGAATTTGCGGAACAGATTTGCAAATCTAAAAACTTTTGGGGATGAACGAAGCAAGAGAATAAGACAACTATGGGAAAGAAAGTTAGGGAGAGGAAAGAAATACATCCTGCAGTATTTTATATTTGTTTAACTGATTTACTTAATTTTATTTTCAGTTAGTTTAAACACCTACCTCTGAGGCTTCTTCTATTTGTTTCCTTAAAAATTAGTAGTCCTTACTTTAACAGTGAAGAGGTAGTTAAGATTATTCATTATGCAGGTGCAAATACAATGGATCTTTCAAAACAAATAGTAGCCTTTTTTATTCTTGGCTCATCTATTTCAAGAGCTCTCCCTGTTTTGTGGCTACATATAACAAACCCACATTTCTGTAGCCAAATCAAGTGGATTGTGAACTTTTCTCTAGACTTGGAGCAGGCTTTGCAGAGAGTCAGACTGATGAAATTAAAATGCAATAGGACATTAGTTCACTGAGTTAATGTACCAGCAAAAATCTGTTTTAAGATTTGAAACTGAAGTTAAAAGCACAATAAAGATACAAATTCCTGCTAATCTGAAAGTTTCTCTTCCTCACCTTGTCATAAAAGCGCTTTGTGCCTGTAACCACAGTCCCTTATCTATCCTCCAGACTCTGCCAAAAGGAAGCTGACACCTCATCAGAAGATATCTGGGGAGAATGGTACTGCTTGAATCCTGCCTCTATCTTCAGAATGATATTTTAGTCTTCAAGGGATGGCAAAGGATTTCCACAGGCAGATGGATCAGCAGAAAATGTAACCGAACAGCTCATAAGCAACATGTCCTCCTCACAACCAGCTAGTCGTTTTTCTGTTTGATGTTCTTACTTTTAAGAATTCAGTTGTGACTGTATCTTTGCCTAATACCTGTGAATTTCATTTTCCTAGCTGCTACCCTGGAATTAGAACTGATTGAATAATTATTGTAAATGAAAATAGGTTTTCCCTTCACTGCCAATATTACTCTGGTTTTGCTGTGGTAGTTGCATAACTTTACAGTATTAAATGTTAGCTGTCCCACTTAGCAGAAGCTAAGCACTGTAGTTTTTCTAAGAGATTGGAGAAGGCAAAGTCAGTCACTGCTGGGTGCAAGAGAGTTAAGCCTACTTAGCTACCATGTGGCAGAAATCTGTAATGCCTGTCTGTAGGACCTTGCAGGGTAAGACTTAGCAGGCACGAGTTATGCTGCAGCAAAAAAAATACCGTTTTGCAGTAAAAACATACACATAGCCACTTCTTTCCTGCTTTCTTATTCTTTAACTATATTTCATTTTTCCACATGTTTACATAGCATTTCTGCAAAAGAAATCTCGGACTTTTAAGATTTTTGCTCAGTCATTGGCTTTGACGACTTGTTATATCAAAGTGCAACTTTTCATTGGTGCCCCTTTACTATAGTTTTTGATCTAAGATAAACAGTTCAGCCAGAGCATAGGTAATGATGAATACAGAATAATGAACAATGAAAGACAGATAATAATGATCTTTATTCAAGAACATCTTCTATTGTGCATGGCACAGTCATTAAAAATAATGTTCTCCTAAATACTCAGAAAAAATGAGACTCTGAGTTAGCAAACTATTTAAGCATGTACTTACCTTTAAGTCTGTAGAAAGTCTTAAAAATATTAACTGGAGTACTCATGTGCCTGGAGTTAAGCATGCTTAGAAATCACTGGACTCAGAGCCAAAACCTGTTTGCATTATGGTTTGGGAATAGCAAAGGACAAAGAACAAAAGGAACAGTTATTCAGACTTTGGGCAAATAGCTGTAAATACATTTTTTGGTGTTATTAAGCCAATATTGGCTCTGTTCAGAATGCACTGCCTGAACACACAGTCCTAGTAATCACAGCTGAAAAACACAGACCATGGACATTTATTGATTTAGACAAGATCACTCCTCACAGGAGAGCCAGCCTCTAGTTTTACAGACCTTTTAATTCCCTGTACACCGTTCCTTTCCCTTTTACAAATCTCCTGCTGTGAAACTCTAATGCACTCTTGAGACACTAGAAATCATGGAACTAACTCTGTAAATTGTCCATCAGCCAAAAGAGGAAGCAACTCCCAAGAACAAGGAGTTTAGCTGTTGTTATCCATGCTATGTTTTTGTCCGAGGCATAAAGCAACAGAGTCACCACATAACCCCAGAAACTGAAATGCTATTGCAATAGAGATAATAGCTGCGTATCGTTGTTGTTTCTATTGGTGTTATTCTTTAGCCACACGCCCCCCCCAAAAGGTACCTAATATCTGGTGTGTCTACTGGCCAAAAACATCATTTCTTATTTTAAGCAAATCCAACATTCCATGCAAATGGAAGTAATTTCTGCAGTACAAAAAGTCCTTTCAGAAAATGCTGAACTGATTAGTATTATAGAAAAGTGAAATTAATTACTATAGTGATATAACAAAAAAACAAAGCTAGAAATTAAATACATCCAATTCTTGCAAAAAATGATGGCATATTTCCCACATACGCAGTCTTTATGCACTTATACCTTACTAACAGGTATAAGCAAGATAATCATACATCCCCTATCTAACCCATAAATACATGCCTCTTTGCAAATCCTTAAGGACCAGGAGTGTATCAAAAGCCTGTACAAAATGTTCACGCCTAGGCTTGATTGCTCTTCAGGAACTCACCAAAAGGACTAGTTTAATCCCTAAAAATGAGGTTCACTAGCACAAGCCTTATCTCAGTCAAGCCCCATGTGAGCCTGAGGCAGAGACCTTTCGCTGGCCCTTTACTCCACGGTAAATTTCACCTTTCAAAAATAGAGGCCAAGGGCTCATCTGAACAACACGTGCCCCTTTTTTTGAAGGAAGACTGTCGAGGCCGGAGGGCCAACTCATTAACCTACCCCCCAGCAGTCCCATCTGGATGGTCTTATTCGTAGGAATTCAGTCATTCATTTATTTTTTCAACCACCATTTGTGACAGAGTTTCTTAAAAAGCAGACTCATGACTTATTATTAGCACATGGGCAGGTCAGCGCACAGGTTTATTTGCTGTTAACCAACATCCTAACATGCTGTGTTTAAAATTTCCAAAGGGACTATGAATAGGTTGTAAAAGTAGGAGGTTGAATTTCTGAAGGTAAAAGCTTATGATGGGACCACTGTCAAAGCAAGTCATATTTTGCTCTGATAACCCATGAAAATTGCTATGCAAAGACATATAATTTATATACACAAGTTCCTGACAATTCCCTTTTTAAAGGTGCTTTGAGGACCAGCCTGTAATACTTCAGTCATGCAAATTAGGGAACAATGGGAAAATAAGCAAGAGTTAAACTTTGAAAGTGTACAATCCACCAAGAAAAGGCAAAAGAAGGGGAGAAGCTAGGGGTCAAGAGAGAGAGGAAGGGAAAGAGGTAAAAGAAAAAGAGAATATTCCCACTAAAGCATACGCAGCACAATTCCTGGAGGCTATTAGGGAGAATAAATACTCCCATCACTCCTGTCAGGGGCAAGGTCCAAGCACAGAGATGTGACCTGTAGGGGGAAGGGAACCTCAATCCATCCCACTCCTACCAGTTTGATGCCAGTGCCAGCAACAGACACCCAGAGCCTGGAGAGGGATCACAGGTCAGCAGGAGAGCACCTTAAGAGCAGCATAAAGGAATTCCAGCCACTACAGCCAGTAAGTCAGCTTCATTGCGGACCGAATTTAAATGCCTCTATGCAAACACAAGGAACATGGGGAATAAACAAGAGGAGTTAGAGACATGCACATGCCTGCAGGGCTATGATTTCATTGGCATCACAGAGACCTGGTGGGATGGCTCCTATGACCAGAGTGTTGGGATGGAAGGATACAGGCTCTTTAGGAAGAACAGGCAGCGGAGTCAAGGAGGGGGTATTGCCCTCTATGTCAATGACCAGCTGGAGTGCATGGAGCTCCACCTGGGGCTGGATGAGGAGCTGACCAAGAGCCTATGAGCCCGGACTAAAGGGAGGGCAGGGACAGCTGACATAGTGGGGGTCTGCTACAGGCCACCCGACCAGGAAGACCGAGCAGAGGAGGCCCTCTATAGACAGATAGGAGCAGCCTCACATTCACAAGCCCTGGTCCTCATGGGGGACTTCAACCACCCCAATACCTGTTGGAGGGACAACACAACAGGGCATAAGAAATCCAGAAGGTTCTTGGAATGTGTTGATGACAACTTCCTTCTCCAAGTGATGGAGACCTTGTTCTCACCAACAAGGAGGGGCTGGTGAGGAATGTCAAGTTCAAGGGCAGCCTTGGCTGCACTGACCATGAAATGGTGGCATTCAAGATCCTTAGGGCAGCAAGAAGGGCGCACATCAAGCTCACTACCCTGGACTTCAGGAGAGCAAACTTTGGCCTCTTCAGGGATCTGCTTGGTAGAGTACCAGGGGATACAGCCCTGGAGGGAAGAGGGGCCCAAGAAAGCTGGTTAATATTAAAGGATCACCTCCTCCAAGCTCAGGAGCGATGCATCCCAAAAAGAGGAAGTCAGGCAAAAATGCTAGGAGGCTGCCATGGACGAACAAGCAGCTCCTGGACAAACTCAAACACAAAAAGGAAGCCTATAGAGGGTGGAAGCAAGGACAGGTAGCCTGGGAGGCATACAGAGAAATAGTCCAAGCAGCCAGGGATCAGGTTAGGAAAGCTAAAGCCCTGATAGAATTAAATCTGGCCAGGGACATCAAGGGCAACAAGAAAAGCTTCTATAGGTATGCTGGTGATAAAGGAAGACTAAGGAAAATGTGGGCCCTCTCCAGAAGAAAATGGAGACCTGGTTACTTGGGAGATGGAGAATGCTCAGGTACTTAATGACTTTTTTGCCTCGGTCTTCACTGGCAAGTGCTCCAGCCACACCACCCAAGTCACAGAAGGCAAAGGCAGGGACTGGGAGAATGAAGAACCACCCACCACAGGAGAAGATCAGGTTTGAGACCATCCAAGGAACCTGAAGGTGCACAAGTCTATGGGACCTGATGAGATGCATCCACGGGTCCCAAGGGAACTGGTGGATGAAGTGGCTAAGCGATTATCCATCATGTTTGAGAAGTCACGGCAGTCAGAGAAGTTCCCACTGACTGGAAAAGGGGAAACATAGGCCCCATTTTTAAAAAGGGAAAAGAGGAAGACCCAGGGAACTACAGGCCAGTCAGTCTCACCTCTGTGCCCGGCAAGATCATGGAGCAGATCCTCCTGGAAACCATGCTAAGGCACATGGAAAACAAGGAGCTGACTGGTGACAGCCAACACAGCTTCACTAAGGGCAAATCAGGCCTGACAAATTTGGTGGCCTTCTACAACGGGCTTAAAGCATTGGTGGATAAGGGAAGAGCAACTGATGTCATCTCCCTGGACTTCTCCAAAGCATTTGACACTGTCCCACACGACATCCTTGCCTCTAAATTGGAGAGACATGGATTTGATGGATGGACCACTCAGTGGATAAGGAATTGGCTGGATGGTCACACTCAAAGAGTTGCCATCAACAGCTCGATGTCCAAGTGGAGAGCAGTGATGAGTGGCATTCCTCAGGGGTCGGTATCGGGACCGGCGCTGTTCAACATCTTTGTCAGTGACACAGACAGTGGGATTGACTGCACCCTCAGCAAGTCTGCCAACGACACCAAGCTGTGTGGTGCAGTCGACATGCTGGAGGGAAGAGATGTCATCCAGAGGGACCATGACAGGCTTGAGAGGTGGGCCTGTGCAAACATCATGAAGTTCAACAAGGCCAAGTCCTGCACATGGGTTGGGGCAATCCCAAGCACAAATACAGGCTAGGCGATGAGTGGATTGAGAGCAGCCCTGCAGAGAAGGACTTGGGGGGGTTGGTTGACAAGAAGCTCAACATGACCCAGCAATGTGTGCTTGCAGCCCAGAAAGCCAGCTGTATCCTGGGCTGCACCAAAAGAAGCATGACCAGCAGGTTGAGGGAGGTGATTCTCTCCCTCTACTCCACTCTCGTGAGACCCCACCTGGAGTACTGCGTTCAGCTCTGGGGCCATCAACATAAGAAGGACATGGACCTGTTGGATCAAGTCCAGAGGAGGGCCACAAAGTTGATCAGAGGGCTGGAGTACCTCTCTTATGAAGACAGGCTGAGAGAGTTGGGGTTGTTCAGCCTGGAGGAGAGAAAGCTCCAGTGGGACCTTACAGCAGCCTTCCAGTACCTAAAGGGGACCTACAAGAAAGCTGGAGAGGGACTTTTTACAAGGGCGTGTAGTGATAGGAGAAGGATTAATGGCTTTAAACTGAAAGAGGGTAGATTTAGATTAGATGTAAGGAAGAAAAGTTCTTCACTGTGAGGGTGGTGAGGTACTGGGACAGGTTGCCCAGAGAGGTTGTGGATGCCCCATCCCTGGAATTGTTCAAGGCCAGGTCGGATGGGACTTTGAGCAACCTGGTCTAATGGAATGTCTCCCTGCCCATGGTGGGGGATTTGGAACTACATGATCTTTAAGGTGCCTTCCAACCCAAACCATTCTGTGATTCTATGATTCTATGACATTGGCAGGAATGCTTGGAAGGATAGATCCCATTTTCTAACTGGGATGTGTATCAGATCCTAGTCTACTCACACCTTCACCAGTGGAAACACTTGCTGAAGTACCTGTGTCCCTTACTGTCGACATACATTGCATGCACACAGCTGGACACCACAACCCAGGAAAGTATTCCTAGTGGAAGAAAAAATACAGCATCACCTCCAGAAAAGATTATCTACTTGCTTGCATTCATCTTGTGTACAGCACTGAAAAGTCTGGAAAGAGATAAATGTCTGTTATACGAGGATTTACACATTTCATCCAGACAATTGACTTAAATTTCAAGCATGAGGCCAGAATTGATCATTTATCAAGTTAATCTTCATGATGTACTTAGTGTCTAACTATAATACCTTCAATTGCTTTCACAGTCTGTAGACCACAGGGCAGGGGGAGAGCACCTGTTAAGAATCAAGAATTGAAAAAGAGGTATGCATTAGATTGGAGTTATAAATATTGGCTCCAATCCTGCAAATGCTTGGCATCCCCTGAGCACCAGTGTGAATGAAGCTAGAACTGGCCACCTTAGTGGTCTGATGATTGTCTATCTGTTTTAAGCAAAGACCACCTTCTTAGTTCATTGAGAGGCATGCAAAAGGATTAAATGCTCAGCATGGTCCACTTTTTTCATCCTAATGAAACAAAGGATCAAATGAAGGTAACTTTATTACAGCATTAACTTAAATTGTTGGGATATCTAGTGGCTTCCTTTCACCACTAGTGCCTTGATGTTTAATCATCACTAAGAAACTTTTGTTTTGATTGTCACTTTTTGTAATGCTCCTGCCAAAAGCAAGTATTAAAAAAAAAAAAAAAAATCACAGCTTTTTAAATCATGAGCTTTTCCAGCCAGTTAAGAGTCAGAACCTTATTTTCTTGAATGAATGAATGAAAGAAAGCATAATTTATCAAGTAATACTCTGATGTCAGCAGCACTAGGTAAAACTGTGAAACCTCTGATCAAACTGAAGATTTAGTAAGTAAACATCTTTAAAGCTAAATTTCCCAAAGTACTGCATCTTAAACTTCAAAACTCAACATTTGTTAATAAATTTTATTTTGCTAAACTTAAGTACAAATAATAGAGAAAATACTCAAAACTATATGGGGTTTAGAATACAAATCCTGCTGACTTTGGACAAAATCTATACTCTTAAATCTCTTGAGCATATTTTCAAAGCTTTGCCTGTTTTGTAAATGACCACCATCAATTTTTAACATTTGCTTTCCTTTTCAAGCTATTCTTCCTACATATTTAATCTAATTTCATTTTCACTGAATCTTTTCTCTAAATCAGTTTAACTGTAAACAAAGTGGGCAAACTGCTCATTCTTAAAGCAAAGGGTGCTGTCTCTGCCATCTTAAGTCTGGAAGAGTGGACATACAGGCGAGTTTCTTGGATGCCTGTAATCATCTCACATCAATAGGTGCTGACTTAAAACAATACTACGTGCTGGGGGAAAAAAAATGACCTCTTAGATCTCTAATTAAATCACCATCTTCCTTCCCTCTAGCTCTACCCTTTCATTTGATGACCACTTCCAAAATCAGTGGGAGGAGGGGTAGCATTCAAACACCACTGGGGATCAAGCAGAGGAATGGAGGAGGCCTGTTGGGTTATTTTCCTACCCACATGTCACGAGAGGTGATTTTTCACTCTGATTTTGTACAACACCTTGACACCACAAAATCCTGGTTAGAGACAGAAGGTTTTCAGCATTCCTGTAATCCAGTAATTCAATTAACAGACTTGGAGGCCACTGAGGTTATTCAGTGTGTGAAGAGTTGGGGTGCCATAGCTCTACAGTCACAGATCCAGAGTAGTACAATTACTTCCATTCCAGACTTCAAAGACTGGCATTTATATACTGAACAATTGTAATGGAGTGTTTTAATTACCCAAATGAATGAGATGCTCGCATTTAAAATCATTGCTGCATGGAATGTCTAAACTGTACTTAAACATGACACTTTGTTTTCAGTTCAGTAAGCCCAGGTACAGATCACTAACATGTGTGAAAGTCAGAAACTGCAGAGGGACCAAACCTGTAAATTTGCATTTGTACATTTTTTAACTCTCCGGGGTTAGTTCTGGATTACCTCTGGTTAAAAAAAAAAAAAAAAAAAAAAAAAAAAAAGGAAAAAAATGATTGCGGGGGGAAAATTCACACATCTGGGTAGCAGGGAAACAATGTGATTTTGTCCATTTATACTCAAGAATGGGTTTTATTTCAAAATGGGAAAAATACATAGGATGTGTATTATTTATTAGTAATTTGGAAAATAGCAAGAAGTACAAGCTAGGCTATACAAGATAGATGTAAACTACTTTGGTCTGACTTTTGCTTTCTTTTCTGAACTGCCGCTTCACTAAGTGGCAAGCAGCGGAGGTCAGAGGGCAAGCGAAAAGGATAAGCGTCAATGGGAGGCCCTGTGGTGTGACACAAGTGCCTAGTGGTATATTGTCCACAGCCCATGAAGAACTTGTCAACAGCTCAGTGAGAATCCCTCAAAGGAGCGTCTACGGTTTCATTGCATCCTGCTCCCTGGAGGCGGTGGCAGATACCCAGGGAAGGAACAGCTATATAAGCAAGATGGCTCTCTAGGAGCTCTGCTGTCTTCTAGTATTTGTTTTTATTTATCAGCATCAAGATTGTAAGTAGAAAAAGCTTCCAAATAACTGGAAAGTTCTATACAAGCAAGAACTGCTAGAAACAGGTTAGACTAAAAATTAATTATGCCTTAGAGAGCTAGATGTGAAAAATAAAGACAAATAATATTTGCTAAATTGGCTCACACTACATTAAGCCCCTACAAAGTCTTCTTGTGACATCCCAATGTCCGGTCAGTCATTCTCCTGTGAAATCTGAACTTACCTAAGCAGCAAACAGGCTTTGATGAACCAGAATTTCCTACAAGGGAAATAACTAAGACATAGTGTCCTTTTCAGGAAAAATTAATTATCAGGTTATCCTCTGAAATTCAACCTCTTGCAACAGGCAAGCTCTCATTTAATTCATTCTCATCACCGAAGTTATCAAGGACAGCATGAAGAGCATCTACTGTTAAATGATACTGGTCAGATTTTCAATCTTGGTATACACCTAATAGAGTTGAACAGAGAGAATCTGTCTTACAGTTAAGGAGAATTCCTGCCTTTCTAGAACAATCAGTTAAAAAGTATGCAATATGCACACACATTGCCTTTGTTCTGGTTTTATATAGCTCCTGGAACAATTGAGTAAGAGCCCAGGAAAGGGCTTTTAGGCCTAATATCATACAAGTAATAAATCATCATCCCTATTCTGTTTTGAAAAGAAACCAAGAAATAAGCTGAAGAATCTTGAATTGTGTCTGTAACAATACAGAGAATGAAGAGGTTCATCAGGAAAAGCAATCAGAAGAAATTAAACAGCATCTGTTTGCTGGACGAGGCATATCACAAAAGTGTTTGTGGATGGACATGCAGCCAGGTTTATTCATACAGAAACAATAGGACTAATGAGAGAGAGAACGTATGGGGGGAAAAAAGTGAAAGAAAGCAACATTTTGTTCTCTTGGCAGTGGATTTTAAAGAAGCTGCAGCTTGTGTTTCTGCAGAACAGGTAAGGAACTGGTCTGGGGTGGCAAAGCACATTTTAATGAATCTCCTCTGGCTCTTAGTGAATTCAAGCATTCTGTATTTTCTACCCTACTTTCTGACTTTCCCTTAATCATCATTTTAAACACAATAAAATATGCAAGTAATGAAGATGGATCCCAGTATACTGGCCACCCAACTCTAATGCAGCGGAGGAATTTTTGCCATCTGAGAGGCTGAGTCAGGTTGCTGTATTATTTTTAACTGTTTGTAGTAGCCTACAGGCATTTTTGTCAACTTCTCCGACTATCACCTGTATTATTCCAGATCAGCTGTGTTGAAATAAATGGGGTTATGGCAGCATGAATTGAAACGCAGAGGTGAACCAGACCCTTGTGCTGTAAACATGATGCCATTTGTGGGATGTAATGTCACATATTTACATCCACTGCTCCCAAAGCCAGAAGAGCTCAGGCTGTCTCACTGAGCAAAGCAAAATCCAGAGCACCAAGTTTTTGGAGAAATGACTGGCAAGGAACCAAACCATAACTCATGGATATTAGAAGATGGGTTGAGCTGCTCTGAATAAAATACTGCCCAAGTTATAATAAAACAAATACCTTATGATTTTTAATAACAATAGTAACGTACAGTTGTTTAAACCTCTGAGGGGTCTTAAAAACACTGGCAAACATCAGTCAGCCAAGCCTGACAGCATCCCACATCTTCGAGACATGCACAGACACTAGAAGCAGCATTTTCAACTGCCAACTTGAAACCAAGAGTATCCAACTTGAATCAAGTCTTGCTATTCAGCAATATTGGCACCTGCATCTCCTGTTGACTGTAGCAGGAACTGTGACTCCTTCAGATCTGTGAAAATTTGGGGTTCAGACCCAGCCCAAAAGCTGTCTTTGGAGCACAGCTCCTCTGCTCCAAGCAAGATACTTGCACACTTATGTCACAGCGGAGCAGACAATGTCAAACAGGAGTCCCGGCAGCTCCTGGACTGACAGACCCCAGTTTCTCAGTCTTTGGAGTCTGTAACAACTAAGTTTGCAACTTAGTGTTACAAGCACTCAAAAAACCTTGGCACTTTGTTCCTCATAGTGATAATGCAATCCCACTCTTTATACTAAGTTTACCTAAAACCAACCTGACTAGGGAGCAGCTGCCTGCTAAGAGCTGCTCACTCAGAGAAGAGGAGCAACATGGCAAGCAGGCTCACTGGGAAGCACAGGCTAGCACTCAGCCATGCTGCTGCTGCTACAGGAAAGCAACTTAATTTGGGTGCATGTGAAGCGTGTTGTGCTCTCTGCACAAAGCCACACTTTGATCAGCTGCCTTTAGAAACCCGGAGGAAGCTGCTTTTAAATACAGTATTTGAACCTTTGGCAATAGGAAGCTTTTTGCCTTTTTGTCTCAAAGTTTCCCAGTAGGATCCAAAGGCTTGGGAAATCACAACTATACTCATCCTCAGAAGCAACATTTACTGTTTTTGTCTTGTAAGGCCACTCCCCATTAACATCAACAGGAGATGGACACGGAAGCTGAAGACCTTAAGAGATCAATCCACTTTTCACCCCTTAATGCTCGAACCCCTAATAAGAAGGGCATCTAAATTAACTAGGCACAGCTTTCAAATCCACTTTCAAAACTGACTTTGGTCCTGTTCCTCCCCTGTTCAGAGCCAGAAGTGGCTTTAGCTTATGCAAACCGCATCAGGCTGTTTGTCTCTTCCCACAAAGATAGCACTGGCCCTAACCGTGAGCAGTCTGCTTCATACGTGGCCCTTGTGGGGCAATGCCCCATGGTCATGCTGTGCCTGGCTGCCGTAACACACCAGCACACTATCATTTCTTACAGTTTGTGGTTCTGAACACAGCTGAAATCACTCCCTGGGATATTCAGAGTGTTAACGGGAGGAAGGGGGAGGAAACCAGAAACTTTTTTCTGCAAATCCCACATAATCATTTTCATAAATGATAGAAAAAGTCATTCACAAACCTCAGCAACCGTTAAGGGATCACAACACGGAAACAATAAACTTTTCAGATTTCTTTGTGGAGAATGGACGAGAACAGTCTTTTGAACAAAAGGATAGTTATCTGGCCTTTGAACAAAGAAAGATGGCTGAGTTGAGAGAAAACCCAAACTACTAACAAGATCATGCTAAACTTCTACTCCTCTGTCCAACCAAAGATATCCTGCAAAGTGCCAATCTTGCATTACTAAAGGCAACTTGACTTCGTTGGATGATGGGCACTGTAAGGAGATGCAGAAGGGAGAGTGACTAAGCAGAAAGAGAACAAAATTTATGTGAGTTTTTTTTCATAGACCTGCCAATCCCTGGACAATGGTAGTGTGGGAAACCAGAATAATGCACTGAGCTCTAAAGATGAAAAACATGTTGAAAGGACTAGATGTCACTGTAAAATTAAAAGATAAACAGCATCTTTCCCTTCAGTGGCACCAGTACCATGTGACTTCATAAATTATGTGAAAACAGATTTACAAGCTCATGCCCTAAACTCATTCCTCCTTTGATAAGAAAACATGCAAATCTAATGATCTGGAGAAGAAAATTAAATCCCCAGGACTGGATCATATTCAGAATAAAAACAAAGAGGTTCTTCAAAAGCTAATCTCTCAGAAGTCTCAGTACAACACGATACTCTCTCAAGGTGCGGATTTCTCTACCTTGCTGCTTAAGTATGCTTTACTATGCAGAGCATAACAATAAAGAACATTTTTTTAAATTCAGTTAAAAGGTAACAAATTATCTTAAATGGCACAAGAAGAGAAACAAGACCCTAAAGCATGAAATTAGAAGTGGTAGGAATCAGATTCTCAGACAAATACAGAGATGTCACTCATTATTGGCTATTAGATATATTTATTTTATTAAAATCTAGCATAGTGTTTTCTTTATCAGCTACTATGTCAGGCATTTCTGAATAAACATATTCAGATATTCAAAGCAACCCCTCCAATGAAAAGAAGTTAATTTTATCATTATACTGACCTGTAAACAAAGCCAACTGCCAAGGGTGTTTCAGGGAGCATCACCCTAATGAAACCAGAGCTGGCAGTTGCCTTCCTGCAGATTTCTCAAAATCCAGAATAATATGAACTGTCCCCCAGGATCCTACCCAAAGCCTCCTCGCTCACACCCTTCCACTCTGTTTTCAGCTGGACAAACCATTTCTCCTCCCCATAAAATTTGCCTGCAGAAAGGACCCCTTAGTTTATACCACCACCATAAAATGGGAAACACATCCCATTGCAAGAGGCCACCTGTGGAGTCTTGAGATCTGGTCCAGTTAAAGTTGCCACCATGGAAACACAGAAACTCTGGCTCCTGTGGATAAATGGCTGTAGAGGAACCTCAGTGCCAACAAACTCACTGACTTGTGTTTAGCCAGATTGCGACTTTAGGGCTGGTGGTGAAGACAGATGTTGGAGAGAGCTGTAGATGTCATGTTCAAATAAACCAAAGGAGTTTCAAGTTCATATCCCTCTGCAGACGGTTAACCTCCATGGCGCAGGGAGAGAGCATGAGAGTTACTATCACACGTGATAAGGAAAGCTATTTCTTTCTCCTTTTATTTTCCTGAAAAGGAATCTGAGAAGAAAACACCACCACAACTGCTGTTCCCTAACCACAATTAGGGAAAAGATGCAGCCCAGCATCTTTCAAATGCTCTCTTCCATGTGGTGTAACTTGACAAACGATGGAAACGGTAGGCAGTCAGTCCCACCTTTGCATGGACCACAGTCATGCCTCGCACCCTCGCGCTGACAGGAGCTTCTGCACACAGCTAGCATAAAAGCAGGGGAGTCAGTTTCCTCAAGTCAGAGTCTGGCACAGACAGTGCCAGAAGAGGATGCCATAGCAGTGAGGTGCAGACTCTTTCAATTGGTAGCTCCTTCCCTGCTGTGGACCCTACCACTTCAAAATCCCCGCCTAACCACAACCCTAGACAACTCAAAGAAGAGGAAGGGGAGGACTAATGCACTGCATATTTACTCTACCTTTTCTGTGATCTTTGGTGGTGAAATTTTGCCCACCTCTCTACCTTTTGCCTGTCAGCTATCATGTGTCACTGTTAAGGACCACTCCTCAAGGTGCTGAGATTATTAAATGTCTTTTGACTTGGTTCTTTGGGCATTCATTGAGTAAAGGGGCTGTCCTGGAAGCCTCTTGCTTGAATCAAGACCTACACATCAAACCCACGATTTGTTGCCTTTCCTACAGTCTTTCTTTCAATCATCCAACATTATCTCCGAAAGGCTGCAACAGGAGCTTTAAAAAAAAAAAAAAAGATTAACTACCTGGTTCCCACACTAGCTTCTTCCTACAGACTTGCCTATGGAGCAATCCCAATTTCTGAATCAGTGAGGAAGACTCACATAGGCCTATCTTGCATTCTAGAGGTGTCAGGTCAAGCACATGATTGATCTTACTCCAGCTGGTCACTTTAGGCCAGTTACAAAAGTGCAAACAAAATTTACTTCAGCAAGTAAGAAATTATGGTATTTATAGATTAGAAACATACATCTTTAACACACTCACATTTTCTTCCATTGGACCTGTGGAAAACTGTAAAATACCTGCAGGCTAATATTCCAATAGCCCATGCAGCTTCTGTTTTTTCCACATATAGATTGTTCTTCAGAAGGTAGCCACTAAATATTGAGTGTTCATAGTACTAAAACCAGGTAATGAGGTAAATGCATGAATCTAGACATTGTTACATTCTTTATTGTGTTCTGCTATTTATATACGTATGGGCCTCAAGGAGGAAACTTCTTTTATATGTACGCGTACCAAAAACTTCTCTGTCCTGGGACACACTGATGACTGCTCTTCAACTCACCTTCAAAAGTTAAAACTGCTTTTTGACGTTTTCTTATTTAACTAGTACATTTATTGGTAATAATCCTGCATTGTTCTAACGAATTTCTCAAATAATCAAACTTTACTGAAAAAAAGGCTAATATCACTTTTATTGTTTCAAAAATAAAAGTGCATACACATGATGCAAAAAATATATTAAGTAATCCAGTGTAATCCGGATAATTACTTTAAATGCATACTCTGAAACCCTGAATGTGTCAGCCTACAAGTCCACTTCCTATGTTTTTCTATCTGCAAGATCTGCAAGTAATTTAGTCTTGTTTTCACAGAGCGCAAAGACATTCCATTTGTTTACACTAGAGACAAATTTTACTCAATTGATGCAATTCCATTGATTAAATAATGGCTTTCTTCCTCATTTTAGGTAATTTTGGCCTTATATCATGACATAAAAGAGGTAAGTGATTGTCATCTGTGTTCATATTATGTGACGAGCAGATTATCAGGTACGAGCCTTACTGCCTAATGACAGGAGCTTTTCAAGGACTGATTTAAGTCTGAATGCTCATAACCTGTTCTGAAAACTAGGCAGATGATTAAATAAGTCAACAAAGGGTCAACTGTAGGCCAACTACAGGTGATTCAACTGGAGGGAACTCTAGTAGTTCAAGTGAAATAAAGTAGATATAATTTGTCCAATTTATGCATTAAAAACACTGGTAAAGACCAGGTTCTATGTATCAGCCATCTTTGCGATAACCGTTCTTTAACAAGGTTATTGGACTTTCAGGTCCTCTTTACAGGTTTTTTTAAAAGGGAAAAAGCATACAAAAGTCTGCATATTCCTTATCAGCATAGAGTTTTGTCTTAGAATAAAATGCAGAATTAGCTGTTGCATTTGGAAGATAAGAAAATAAAATCCTTAGCAATCCTAGTAAATAGAGCACCATTGAAATACCTTCACAACAAGAGAGGCATTTGCCCTAATGTGCTTGCACAGTGCTAATCCCAAAAGTGTTACTGTACCCACCCACAGGCTCATTTTCTGGTCCGAACTTGTCCGAGGTATTAGCCACCACACACAAGCCCCGGGAGAGCCCCATTGCTCAGGTGAACACGAGATGCCCGTGGAGGGGCAGTAAGAGCCTTAGCACAGGAGCATCATCACGGGTGCAAGCACAGCGATGATGCTCACCTGTACACCGGCTCTTTAGCGACCTACCAGAAAAGGCTTTTTGAATCTTATTTCAGTGAAGTACCAGTGACATCTAGTGGGCAGCTCTTCTACAGTAATGGATCTAATGGGGCAAACCCGGGTAACTTTCCAATTTCTCTGAGGGAGGCTACAGAGCAAGGCTTAGACAGAGGACAGTAGATTTAAAAGGAAACTTTAAAGGTTTTCTAGTCCATCTCCCTGCTCTAAAGCAGAACCAACTACACCTGCGTCACTCCTAACAAGCACTCGCACAAACAGATCTTAAAACCCTTCTGTGATGGAGCCATAGCCACACCAGCCATGCTTCCTTCTGAGCACTCCAGCAACAAGTTAGGCAGTGAATTACTTGCTGCACTGTAACACCCTTTCCTTCCCCCTCTTATCCTACTCACATCAGGCATGGAGAACAGCAAATGCTTATAACTTACCTAGTTACCTGGATGAGCAATGGTAGCATGATACCTAAATGGTCCAGACAGGTTAGTTACCTGCCTAGCAAGTCACTCTAACACATGCAGCCTCCGCTTCTCACAAATGTATAGCTTGTCCAAAACTGGGTGAAATTTCACAGATGCAGCAAAACAGCACATCCTTGGCAACAGGACAATGCCCCAGCCAATTTGCAATACCTTGTTCTAAAAGTAAGAGCACAAACCCCCACTTCTCAATCTCATTTTCAGCTATAGTTTCAAAAAATAGCCTACTCAAAGTGCCCTGCTCACACTGAAGCTTTTAGCCTAGCTCCAAAAGCTACGGTTCAGCAGCATGTGCAACAGTAGCAGGGATTTTATAAGAGAGAATATTAGGCAGTTGTAGCTCCAAGTACCACTTACCTGTGTTTGCCTGTATATAATGTACAGCAGCTAATCCTTTCCTAAATAACACTGCTCAAATGATACTTCATTTCTTAAACCATGGTACAGACTTGTTAGGTTTCAGCAGTAATTCCAAACACTAAAACCATCTAAAAGCTATAAAAAACCGAGGCAATTTATTTTCTCAATAAGATTCTATATAAGCACTTTATAGACACTCCTGAAACTTGCTTGAATAACACAAAGATTTTTTTTTTTCCTTTTTTTGTTTTTCCTAAGCCAGTATCCAGACCTTGGCAGTTTAGGCTGCTGTGTGTGCTTCACACCACACAGCAACATCTGCTAGCAGTTAATTTGGAAAATGGGAGACTGTCACCACAAAATGTAGACCTTTTAAAATAAACACAAGAAAAATATTACCAAGCAAAAATAAAACTGCATAATAAATATAAGTGGGTGGTAGCTACACACTGGTATAGAGGATTTTATAATAGATCAAACAAATCACTATACTGAAACTGCCCACCACCGTGCCACTATCAAGAGACTGCTGTTTTCAGGCTGAGATCTGGACCTCTCTCTCATCCTCCCTTGCCATTTCTTCCCCTGTAAAAAAAATAAGTCCTAATTATCTATTTACTTTCATGGGATGGTAATATCAAAAATATAAACCTCAAAACCTAAATTTCCGAAGTACTCTGTCAGCAAGAAAAGCTCGCTCTTTATGAGCTCCAGCTATAGAGGAGCAAAGAAGTACACTCCCTCCCAACAATTAGATGAAATATGGCTTAAAAGCAAAGTCAGAACTCAGTTACTGGGCCTTGGTGGAAGTGTTGTTCTCAGATGGACTGTTTGCATTAAATAATGGGGTTTGGAGAAAAAGTAAAGTTTTTCCTTATGTCTTTATATTCCTCAGTATGAACAAAAAAAAATAATAATTCTCCCAATTCTGCCATTTTTCAAAAAGAAAAAAAAAACATATAGCAAATAGATAATTTTGAAATGTAGGGCAAAAATTCCAGTGGTCCAGGCAATATGTGGGTGCTGGTCTCTTCTGCCAGGTGGCTGGAGATAGGACGAGAGGAAATGGCCTCAAGTTGAGGCAAGGGAGATTTAGGCTAGATATTAGGAAAAATTTTTTTACTGAGAGGGTTGTCAGACATTGGAATAGGCTGCCCAGGGAAGCGGTTGAGTCACCAGCCCTGGAGGTATTCAGACAGCGTGTAGACAAGGCACTTCAGGACATGGTTTAGTGGGCATGGTTGATGGTTGGACTCGATGATCTTGAAGGTCTTTTCCAACCTAAATGATTCTACGATTCTGTATCAACTGGCAGAGGTTATTTTGTGAGCCTTGCCAAATGGGGCTTAGTAGATGTTGTCAGGATCGTATTGAAAGAAATATCCCACTCTTGTATGCCATTAAATGTCAGTCAGGAATCACAAGCCCTCCTCTGTTTGCATTTAACTGGGAAGCCCATTGGCAAAATGAACATTTCAGCTACCACTATCATTGCAAGGATGGGATCTCCTGTACTGATTTTTCTCACACTTTGGTGCTCTTAGGGAGTCTCCCCCAAGTTTTCAGAAAGACTGTGGCATCTTTAGTCTGAGAGCATATTGCTTCACATGAGTCAGGTTTGTGCTTGGCTCTAACAGTTCAGACCTGTTGATGATCACATGGGAGTCTGTATTGTGAATGTTCAGGGTGAAGGGTTTTGTACAAAGCTCCCCAGGAATCACATCAAAAATAGTAGAAGTTTAAAAAAAAAAAAAAAAGCCAGAGCATTAAGGCTCTCAACTTGAGTGCTGAGAGTGTTTTGGTGCACAAAATGACCTGGATTTGGGCAGTAGGTTTGATAAAGGTCCAGCTGAAAATAGTGGGGAAAAAAAAACTTTTTTCATCATCGCTGGGGCAGGATTAAATCCCTGTTGAACACTGACGCTGCTGAGGGAGATTTTAAAAACACCCACAGAGATGAGCTGCCTATTTACCATTCACAGGTTTTTACATCTCTCTTGCTTTCTTCCTCATTCTGCCTTTTTGCTGGGAAGACTGGAAGGTGCAAAGTGAATGCAGGGACAGCCATTTTCATGGCTCCAGCACGTGAATGTTGCTCTCAGCAATTCAGGTTTACTCTTGGTGATGGGCAATGGTTTCAGGCGACTCTAGGCAGCTCAGGCACTCCCACTTCCCCACAGATAGTCACCAATTCTGGGAGTCTCACCTCGGGGTGAGAGTCTGAACCAGATTTGTCTAGAGTGTTAATGTCTCACAAAACCAGCTGAAATTATCAGAGACTCAACATCCCTGTTGCAGTCTTAAACCCCTCTACCACTGGTTTGGGCCATCTCCTCACCTCACAGGGGCAGAGTAAAAATGTATGCATTCCTATGAAAGTCTCAGATAACTTCAGCAGCACCGCCACAGAAAAGTCCACAAAAAGAGAGAGCTTTATATATAAAGGATACTTTAGAAACATATATGACCCAGAAGAGCTGGCATAAAACCATGGAATAATAAAGTGAGACACTGAATAACTGTTTCTTCACTCAGCAAGTGCTATCCATCGTGTCCCCTGCGCAAGGCTGAGCTGCCCTCAAAGGTGCAAGCCACATATGAGAGCAAAAAGGGCCTCTTCTACAGTGGAAACAGGCATTGCAGACAGTCTCAAGGGAAGAGCCCTGTCGAGTTCTCTGCCCCCTTGGGTTTGTCAGGAGCTACAGGAAATGGTATTCCTTACAGCAGAAAGATGGCTTTTGTAGGCAATTGAATGTACTACAACTGATAGTACTTAGGTCAGATGTCAAAGGCGGACTGGTGCCAAAACAGTGATATATGGCTGGCATGAAATGGCTTGGGGTGTCACCATCACCTTCCATCTGAAGACATCAAAGACACAGTCAGACATGAACAGATAACATCCACTAACACTTGGAGAAACAGGAATTCCAGCGTTTCCAAATATTTCTATCCCCAAGGTAGCCCCAATGAATTAACCCCTGTAGAACCTATAGGTATGCAAGTATATTTGGTTACCAAGCCAGAAACAGGAAAACAGAAAAATAAGATTCTGACAAGCATTTTCAGGTGTGCTATGTGACCAATTTTGCTGTCTGCTCCGATGAGGTTTATTAGTATAAGGTTCCTCTTCCTTCAGTATGAGTAGATCTAGCAGACACAGTTCCCTTTGCTATGGGGAGTGAAAGCTGCTACTGTCACCCTCCCTGCCTCAAGGCTGCCACTCTATACCCCAGACAGCCCTTGATTAACCAAGCCTGGGTTAACCACGTTAGACCTATGCTGTCTTTCTCCTCCCACTCTTCTGTTGCTGTGAACGTAGCTACTCGTCCATCTTCATTGTTTTGCTCCCAGGTGAGGCAAGGTCAGAGCACAACATCCCTTTAGGCTCCACAGCACTGGAAATGTTTACATGCAGGAATCACTCTCTGCTCTTAAACCAAAGTGGGCTAGAGCTCACTTGCCTGAGACTCTTGTGTTTATTTCATAGCGGTGATTTTGAAACCAGATCTGTTCACATGGGAACTGTGCTGTGTGTTGGCTGCAACTATGCCCATAATCCATAGGAATCACAGGTTGGGAACAGAACATCATCTGACTCTTTTACTGGAGGTTCTCACTCCCCTTTTATTATTACAATATAAAGTTAATGATACAGCCAGGCATTTAATGATCTAATTGTAATTGTCTAAGGGGCTCAGCTCTTTCTGATTGGGTGCAGACGTCTCACATCCAAACTGAGGACTGGGAGTCTTCTCACTATGGTAAAAGTGAATCCCTGGTGGTTTATCTGACTTAGAAGCTTTTACAGCTCAGATCTCCATATTACATTGTCTCTCCAGAAACGGCACTATTATACATTTCATAGTTATAAGTTATCTTTACATTACATTTCTCTTCTGTTATTCAAAGCTGCCCATTTTCCCAAGAAGCATTTAAAGTGCTACACTTACATAGCCTGTTTTGAAACTGGCAGGCGACAATGAAGACACACACAAGTCAGCATAGCTTTTGCTCACATGCTTGATTTGCTGTTCAGATTCCAGAGCTGGTTTTCACGTCTGTTGCAGGGTGTCTGTCATCACTTCTCTTCAGAAGCCCAGCAGGGTATCCCAAACAATACCAGCCTTGCAATGGGGAAGAAAGTTCTTTCTTCCCAAGGATTTAGTGGCAAAATCTCAAACAACAGAGTGAAACATTGTGTGTCAGAGCCCAAACTGGAGAAATAAAAAAATAAAAAAAACAAACAAAACCCAGCTTTTCCACCCACCCGTCTTTGCCATGAGCCCAAACTCTCCCTGACTTATGGCAAGCACCCTGGAAAATACAAGATTTTTCTGAATTAAAAGACCATATGTCCCAACCACAGTTCCTTTCCAGAGAAAATCATAGAAAGTCCTCCTGCGTTCATAGCCTACTCCAGTGGGAACAAGAAATTCTTGCTTACCCTTTCTCCTAGGATTCTATGGGAAGAACAAATAGGGAGTGGTTTCAAGGAGGACTACATGGTACTAAGCCCCAGACATCACCAGCACCAGTAATTTATAAGCGGATACCTTGGGGTCAGCTACATTCTGCTGGTACCCGTCTTTTGTCTGCGAGGAGAAAACAAAAAACAATTTTTTTCTTGGTTTCAGGGACTCCCCTTTCAGCTCAGGGCATGTGCCACTGCAGTTTTGGTGGCCTGCCCATCAGACTGCTGTTATCCCAACTTCTGGCCCCTCCATTACAGTCATCCCAGGATCCTAAGAACCAGAGGGCCACAGGTGCCCATCTCCTCCACACACAGCTGTGTGCACAAGACCGGTTGAACACCAGCCTTCATGTCAACCACTTCCCCCTCTCCCTTTTTATCTGTCAGCTCCTGCTGGTGGTATCTGTCTCACACAAAAAGAAAAAAACCCACTGCAGTGACTGCAGGTGGCTCATCAGGCCAGGGTGCAAGCATTCCAGCTGAGGACCGCTGCATGTCTCGCCTTGCACCCTCACCGCCTCTGCTGCAGCTCTACGAGGAAAATAAAGGTAACTCCAAAATGCTGCTCTCCTTTTCTTAGGAACCTAGGCAGATGCATGCCCCTTCCAGAAGCTTTTTCAATCAGCTGCCCATACAGAGTCCATTCAAAGTCCCCTCACACCATTTCTTAATCATACCTAGTATCTGCTGCATTGTGCCTGGGAACTGAGGAAACAGACCCCAGGTTCCTGAATTATAATGATTTCTTTGCAGTGATTTGAGGCTGTCTCAGCAAGGCTTTTTTTTTCAGGGAGATTGAGGAACATCATATTCATCTGTGGGCTCCTAATCCCTTTAGACTAAAGACTACTTTCAAGAGTTTTTTCAAATTACTTTCAACTTCTTTGGTTAGATCTCACAGGAAAGAATCCACGGAAGATCTTATCTGAACCCTGGCATGCAATGACCTTGTTGCTCCATTTCATCACTGGTTCTAGGGTCACGTTATTAGGGATAATACTGGGAATTACAGGATTATCTTAGGCTTCCGGATACATTTTACATTGACTAATTTATTCTGTCTTCCCTTTCATGAATGCCTGATGTAATATATATGAGACAGAGGGTTTATAAGACTCTAAAGGTATTAAGCTTTCACCTAATCACTATTGTTTGAGGTCTTATGGAAACTCAGCCTGATCTGCAGCTGGGTATTACTAGTATCTGACCCCAGACATGTGATGGTACATTAAAAGTGCTAGTAAAGTATCTGGTTAGCAGATTCATGAAGGGAAAGTTAATGAACTAGTACTCTATGTATGCCGCTGTGCGTGTAAGTTATATCTGGCTGCCATGTGTGCCCAGAAGCAGTTCTTTCTCAGACTATGCTGAAAAGCTCTGTCACCACAAGTCAGGCGCACCCTTGATACTTTTCATAAGGCTCCAGAGGAAATTAATGTTAGTTCTTCCAGGTTATAGCTTTTATATGATAAAAAAACCCTACACCAGCTGTATCATATGGAAAACAGAAACAGATCAGAACTGAGACAGGTAACATAATCCACATGCAACTGATAATTCAAGTACAGGTCTGATGTGCAGCATTTGACAGAATGATAGATGAGGCCAGGGTTTACCTCCTTAAAACATCCTATATCAGTGGGAAAAATGAAAGCAACACAAAAATATGCAGCCTGATCGTGACCGAAGGCGAGCTGTAAAAAGGGAATAATTGTTATTGAAGGTGACCTTTCAGTCTGTAGTAAAGTCCCTTGTTATTTCAGTGTGCTTTATGCTATGACATATGTGACCAATCTGCAGGTATCAAGAGATTTTCTGTATACCACCAAGCTCCGAATTACTTGGTAGTAGTAGTGGATATACAACAGCAATGCATCCTGTACCCTTGTCAGAGCTGCCAGCCTTATGCACGGGACTGAAAGGCACTCAGTTAACAAGATGACTGGATGCTTAATAAATGCCTCGATGAGACAGAGAGGTAAAAAGCTTGGAGGTCACTCCCATGGTGTTATCTCAATATCAAACTGGAATAATGCAGCAGTGAGTCAAACCGAGGACATACTAAGCAACTAACATGAGGGCTTGTTTCTTGACGTGCTGCACATGAGACTGGTGAGAGCATCAAAGTGAGCCCTGCAGACAGCATTTTGGGTGAATCGTCCCTTCTACCTTTTAGTTACTCATTTGCAGACCCTTTTTGTGGAATAAGGCAAGACGTACTACACATAGAGGGACAGGCTGTGTTTTATGGGAATGGAGGAGGTGTACTTGTAGTGAAATCCATCTTGTGCCCAAAATCCAGTGCCAAATTTTTCAGTAATTATCTGTACCAGTAGCATGTAAATGCATCCCTTAGATTTTAATGCAAATGTTAAAAACATTCAAGTACGGAATTTATCATTGTCCACATAAAAATTCCTCTTCAGGATCCATCATTTGCCATTTGCCAAATTTGCCATTTGCCTCCCCTGTATCCTCATTTGCCATTTTCACTATCTCTTGGTTTGTCTCATCGGAATTCTTCTTTTAACCCGGTTTCATATCAAAGAAAGTTCTATCTTCATTAACGCACAATTTAACACAGAGAGAATGAAGATTTATGACATCTCATCTGCCCAAAACAGGAAATATTCTACCAACGCAGCTCAGCATGTCTGCAACTGCAAAGTCACTGAAGCTCATTGTCCCATGTCATGAAAAAGATCTCAGTTACAGAGAAGGTCTCATACTTTGCCAAATTTATAAATCTTAGAATTTTTGCATGGCTGAACTACTTCACCAATACAAAATGAAGGCCTTGAACCAGGGCTCTGCTATTTCAAACAAGAAATGAATTGTAGTTCTCACATACTACAGCAACAAGCATGGTGGATACACCTGGCTTGGCATGTAGAAGTCAGATAACAAAATTTAAATCCCCATTCTTTTGATTTTTGGCTGTTTGTTGTCACCCAGTGCATTACGGTTTGAACCTTCTCTCTCACGCATGATGCAACTAACCCAGGTTGGCAACAAGGAGACCGGGGCAAACAGCATTTGCTTCTCACAAGCTACTGAATTGCCATGCAGGCAGGGCCTTGGTGCCAAAGCAGAAACCAGTTCCTTTTTCTTTCCAATTCCCTTCTCTGCTAAGCAAAGGAAAGGGAAGGGTAGAAACACTCACAAGGAAGATTAACATGTCACTGATCCCATCTTCCCTTTCTTTTTCTGACTGGCTGCATGCTCCCATCACAGCCCGTCAGGTGGACAAGAGACAGTGTCTATGGCAGGGGCTCCCGCATCGTATGGTGGGAAGTCCAGGGAACCTGCTTGCCGCCTGTTTCGCCAGAACTGGCATTGTCTGTGGAAATGAGTCCACCAAGTTAAAGGTGAAATAAAGTAATCTGAAGTGATCAAGGCTTTCTATATCTACATTTTTGAATGGGATATTTAGACTCTTCATTCCTAATTATTTTTTTTATTTTCAAAAAAATCTTGTACAAAGTGAAAAGATAAAAAAGATCTTCCCCCCTCAAATCCTAAAGGAGGACCTTTTGAACCTGCTGACAGCCTCAGAAACAGACTCTTAATTCAGAGATGTGACAAAGCAGTTCATACTCCAGAATTCAAACTAAAAACAATTAATCAGATTTATGCCTGGCCTGATGCATGCTTTCCTAGCTCATAAATGCATTACATGTGGCATCTAGGAATAAAGTGTTCAGCCTCAAAAAGGAAGAGGAAATACACACGAATGAAATCTTGTGTGGGAATAGTCAGTGCTGTTCTTCCCTGCTTAGCAGTCTGAAAATGCTGCTTCAGCTTTGGCTATGTTTTCTCAACTTTAGCTGCACTATGACCTCAGATGACCCAGACTGCTATGAATCTGGCCACTGTACATTTGATCCAGAATACTAAACAACCAGTGTCATTTTCAGCCAGTGCTAAATCCAATCTGACCTAGATAGAAAAGCCCTTACATCCCATTGTTAATCCCTTCAGTTCCATCCAAGCAGTGAAGGCTGTAAGCAAACAGAGCACACAGACTTTAAGAAAAGCAGGCAAGCAAATCCGAGTTTCACAGAAATCTGAAAACTCAGACTTCAGGAGATCGACCCAAATAATCCCAGTCTCCATATTCTCTAAAAACATTATTTCTCTGTATTGCCCAAATGCTTCCAGACCATTCTGTTATGGCAAATAGATTTTATCTTTCTTCACTGTCTATCTCTCTAGGACTGGACTGGAGCAACAATGGATTTACTATCTCTTTCTGGTCTTCTAAAAAGGTACACCTTGCACAAATCTTCCAAGAAGTTAAAAAGAAAAGTTACAATTTTAAAATATTTTGCTTCAACATGCCAGACATTCCATTTCGCATTTCTTCCCTTAAAATCATGATTCTCAGCCACAGGCACTTCATCAGTATAGAAAGTGCTGATTTTCCCACAGTCTCTCCAACAGTCAGACAACAAACCTGCACCAAGATGGTTCAATTTCATTGGAGTCAGCACCTACTAAGCAATGTGGTTTAGGTTTCTTTTAAGCATTCAAGAACATTTTTCATAATAATGCCAGATGGCCTTGCAATCAAAACCTTTGCATTCAGCCCTTTACCTCCAAATTCGCTGCTGACAGTATATGGATTTGAATTTGAATGCACAATACAGAAGCTGTTTCAGATTTTCTCAAAAAAATAAAACAAATTACCTCTATAGCGAGAAATTTTCCAACTGCATTAACTGTTCTCTGGCTTCCACGCACCTTTCCAAATATTATGTGAAGAAAAGAGAGAGAGACATAAGACAGAAAAATTTCTTGACTACCATCACAAAAGAAATTGTTCCTTAATTACAAACAGGACACCCTTAAGCTGAGAACTGAAGAGGAAGGCAATCTATACCTTTCCCCATCATTTCACTTTGAAATATGGGGTAGGCAGAACCAATTGATGTGAACAGATTTAGTAAGATAAACACCAGTGACAACTTTTTATATTCAACAACACCAGGCCTTCTCCAGGACAAAGAATAGGAATGAAAATACTTGTTATGTACTCTTGCAAAATGTAGCATGTATTTAAAAAGAAAATATTTGCTTATCACTTGTGGCTGTATAATGTCAAACATACGGTAGCTACATGCTATTTTAACCTTACCCCCAAGCTACAAGGAAATTGAGTAGATAGTTGGTTTTCTAGTGTCTTTAAAGTAACTAAACATGAAAGGTCAGACTTAGGCAGAACAGTAAATAAGCTACCCAACAAGGCCAGTAGGGCTGAGGAAGCATGCTCATGTGCAATGGATATCCCAATGTTTGCTTAGAAACATGTCATAAATGTAACATTTAGTGATGGTTTAGAGTACTCCACATGAATAAGTAGTGGAATTTACACAGGAAAGAAAAGGATATGAGAGACTGATTCAGAGAGTAGAAAGATGGCTGCATTAACTCTCTTAGACCAGTTTCAATTAACTTTATGATATACTACCATAGTTACTGGTCCTGTCACAAAGGCCTGTCACAAAGTTGCCTTGCAGCTAATTACATAACTTTTTTTTTTAATCCCATATCACCACTGATAGCTATACATTTGACTGCTTTGTTCTGAGACCACTTGAAGCAGCAGTCACTAACTGTTGCAGTTTACAAATTTGCAGCGGACAAGACAACTCATATTGCAAGTAAAAAATTACAGCTTTCATTCAAACAAATCACTCACAGATATCCCTATTTTCTTTCTGTGGTTCATGGAATCAAAAAACACCTCTCTCACCCAGCTACAGAAAACACTCCCAAAACAATACTGTTTGCCAAATAAGCTCAGTAGGACTGCATCCACAATTTCCAGGTCCCTCTGTAGCTGCTCTTCAGCAGCAACAAACGAAGCTGCACAAGAGCTCAGCAGGACTGCAGAGCTAGCACTTGGCAGTGAAGCAGTCCCTGTCCCCAGCCACGGTCCAAAGCTATCCTGAGACCTTTCACATGTGCCATCTCAGTGGAGCAACATTCACAGGGACACAGGAATGGGATTCATGGGACAGAAACATCATGTGCCTCCTTCCACCATCATCCTGAGCCAAAGCCTGTGCTATACTTCCGAGAAACAACGGTGACTGGACCTTAGAAAATCACTAATTTAATGGAGGTGCAAGTGCCAATTTGAATAAACTCTGTTTAATCTGATATTCCCTCGCTGTAAACCTGTGATACTGTACTTTGCCTGAATTTTGATGAAATTTTATTTAACTGAAGTTTTGAGTGTTCCCCCTGACTTCCATAAGTTTGGGGTTTATTGTACACCAGTCAGTTCTCTCACATTCAGCATACAGTGCCTGTAAATTTCAGGTTAATTAACTCACATCTGGTTTTCCACAAGCAGAAATAGTAAGTTCTGCAGCCAACTACTATTACTAGCTAAAGTGCTTTGTACTCTCACTTGTCTGGGGATGAAACTAGTGCATCTTTGATTTTTAAATCTATATTCTTAAAGTCTGATGCCTTGTTAGAAGGCCAAGGGTTATTAATTTCAAAAACAGAAGGTAGAGTTTAATGAGTAATGAATAGCAGCTGTTGGAAACAAATCTTTGTAGCCCTGGGACCATCTTTCCCTATGTTACAATTACACTTTGATTGACCTCAACAATAACTAACAAGCATGCCCAGCTGGATCATAAACCAAGTATATACTATGTCCAGATATGGTGTAAAATTTCACATCAATGAAA
Source organism: Haliaeetus leucocephalus (assembly GCF_000737465.1). Lineage (NCBI taxonomy): Eukaryota > Metazoa > Chordata > Aves > Accipitriformes > Accipitridae > Haliaeetus > Haliaeetus leucocephalus. Next base: position 3,050,880 of record NW_010972962.1, on the reverse strand, counting down.
CACTCACTGTCAGTCTAACTTTGTCCCATCATATGTCAATCAGACTTACAAATAAACTTACTAGAGCTGGGACATGCGATTTCCTAGGGAAAAGAAGTTCTTTACTGGCAATGAATGCACAGTTTAGAAAAATCATGTGTACATAGGGATGGCTCTACCTCTGAAGAAAAGCCTTTTGTCATGACAGACGTGTGGGGTTTGTTCACTGTGTGAATATGTACGGGTTTTAAGAAGGAGAGGCAGTTTTCCAGGTTGCCTAAAACAGCTATATCCCCATAGTTGGGAGGCTGAAAGCAGAAAAAAATTAAGTGTGGGTTTATCCAGCGTCTGACATATTTTCTCTATGAAAGAATGTGCTGCACTGGGACCTAGTGTTTTTGAGGGTCTGTGGGTGGGAGGCCCGTGGAGTTCACTGGGGGTTCAGTGCCTCTCTCCTGTGGACGACCGCATAGTGCAACACCTAAATTTGGGATCTGTCTAAACAAATGGGAATAAAAATGCAGGGACAAACTGTTTATACACACAAAACCAGAAAAACCTGGCTTGTGCTGTTTGGTGGATGGATTACTCACAGTTTTACATCCTGTCTTATCAGATAGGAACTTTGGTCTATAGCCAAACAATATTAGGGATGAGCCACTGGTGAATAAAATACTCCAGCCTTGGGATTTATATATACTCACAGCTTTGTAATGCCTTAGCCTCCGTCTCCTGACAGTTCCAGGTGAAACAAACAGAAAAGCAACAGATCTTTCTCTCATCAAGTGACTGGACTTCTCCTAGGCTTCCCATTTAAAACAGCTATGTATTATTATTTGTATTATTATTTCTATTGCTAAACACTTACACTATTGTTTGTCTTTGCTTTCTTTTCTCCAACTGACACTTCTGCTCTATAATGGCGCATCGCTGATCTCAGTCTTCAAGAGAAGTCCTGTTATCAGGGTTTTCTGATCTCATCTGTCTTTACATAGAACTTCTTTATAGATTCTTATCCGATCTCAAAAATTTTGCTCAGGGGAGTAAATCCCAGTACCAGGGAATGAGTTGTATACTCCCACTGATTTAAATGGAATCAGAAATGTAATTAATTAAAATGCAGTTGGCAATGGCCTCAGTTCCAGCCACATGATTGCAGGTATAAACTGTAGTTATGGTATCATTTCAAAAAAAGTATACTGTTCTTTCTAGCATAAAGAAAAAGGGGGAAAAAAAAACAAAAAAAAACAAAAAAACAACCACTCACCAGTAGGTAAAATTACACTCCACCACCAGCATAAAGCAAACCCCCAGTACCTCACACCATCCCCTACCAGGTCATCAGGCAGACAAGCTGAGCTTACAGCACACACTAACTTTTGACAGACCCCAGCCCAGGTGGATGGATTTGGGAAGTGAATTCCAAAGCCGAGGTCAAGTGTCTCTGGCTGATCTCAGTTACAAGTGCTGCGCTGCAGGAAGGGAAGCAGCCTCCTGGGTAACCATTTGGGGCTTTATAGGTTCAAACTAACACCTTGAATTCTGCCCAGGAACTTATTAACAACCAGCAGAGCTGATCTAAAGTGTTCTTGGCATGAAGCTCCACATTGTGCACCAGCTCCAGTTTCCAAGGGTCTCAGCACACAGCCCCGTATGGAGTGCATGGCGATAACATAATATGGTGTCAAGGCGTCAAAGGCATGGATAACTGTGACAAGGTTTCTCCGCCAGACAGGAAAGGCCCATTTTTCTTAATAGCAACATAGGGGGAGAAAAGACATGGATATTTTGTCAAAGACTTTTCTTAAAGTGTTTTTATGCCCTGGACACCACTAATCTTGAGGCCCTTATAAAAGTTCCGTTATGGACCTGCCCTGTGCTTTGAGAATTTCCTGACCTCACCCTGATGAAATTAATAAAGTTACCTAGGTGTGAAAGCAGCGTGGGGGGTCACATCAGCCCCCAAACTCCTCAGGTGTAAAGATTAGCTAGGATATACTAGAGAAATTTTAGTGGATAGAATGTCTGTCTTTGTTCTCCACAGAGCTTATTTCTGCCATGCCCCATTGAAGGTTTATGGAGGTCAGTGAATTTCTCCCCATTCTCAATTCAGGACTGAGCTGTACCAAGTAGTATTTTTTGGAAAACCTATTTAAAATCATATATAATTGAGCTGTTTTTCTCCACATTTCTTCACTTGATACTTATTTTCTGACTGTAATTATATAAACAACTCAAATTACTTTAGGACTGGAGAAGAACCTAAAGTAATACTTCACTTTGCTTTAACACACTTGCTGAACCAAAAGCAGAAATAAACAAATACTTGTAAAGTAGATTCCTACATACATAAAGGCAATTTGAGTCTCAGATAGTCCAGGTGCAAGTGTCCAGCACAAAGTTGGGGACACAAGCTCTGACACACACAGACTGTCTGTGTTACCGGTTTATGAGCAATAATATGCAGTAGGGATGCAAACTATTCTAGACTGAACTAGTCAATGAACTAAAGTTCCTAGATATGCAAAGCAAAGTATTATTTTAGTTTCTTGTCCAGTCTGGAAAATTTTAAGAATTTCCTCTACAACTGAACTGATCTATGTAAATAGAAGGCTATGTGTTGAATTACCAAGAATGCATCAGGGTGTTTGCAGTTAAGTATCTTCTTTATAAGTGATGAGTCAACAACATAAGGCTCCTGGCCAAAGTAACAAAGCTGGCTAAAAAACTAGACATCAAAAGACCACTTCAGTTAAAAAGCTTTCTAAGAGAAAGGGATCACAGACAGACAGAAAGAGTGAGTGAAAGGCTACAGAGTGGGAAAGCTTCCTCCTCCATGATACTACAAACAGCAAACATTGAGAAAAATTCAAGCAGTCCGGTACCTCAAAAAAAAAAAAAAAAAAAAAAAAAAAAAGACCCATTTCTGAAGCTAAAGAATTTTAAAGTAAACATAGCTTAAAAAATGTATCTTTACTTTAAAATCCACTTACACTATACTACCTAGCTGGAAGAGAACTTCAGATCACTCTCCTCCTTTTGGAAGGAATTAAAATGAAGGACCAGAGCTCCGAATTGTTCCCACAGAAATGGTTGCACTTAGACCCAGATACACAAGAAATGACCTGAAAGTCAGAAAATTGTGTCATCAGGAGGTTCTCCCATATCTTTTCCCTTACCTGGGAAGGTATATGAGTTGCAACCCATCTTCAAGCCCTTGTTTTCTCTGAATTTTCAATTCAAAGAGAAATTCTAGACTATGGAGAACTGTGCAACAAATGAGTGGAATGCAAATCCTGAAGGATACCAGTTATTGCTATGCAATGGCTCAACAGAAAGCCCATGTGTTAATTCAGAACTGGTTATTTCAAACAGCATCCATCACATTCACAAGTTCCCAGAGTCTCAACTCAGAGTCTTTGGCAGAACGAGAATGGGAACAGAGACCCTTCCACAAAACAGCATGATTCCAAGATGTTTTAGCAATGGCATCGTGCTTTGTATGGATAAACATTGCTCCAGGCAGCTAACCTGCAGACAGAAGTTCCTTAAAAAGGTGAATGCTCAGGTTTTACTAAAGTGAGCTCCAACTACTATGAAGATTATGGCTAAACCCCTGAAGAACTGAAGAGAGCCAACCACCATCCACTCTCAAAATCTCTGCACAGAGGTGACCATTCCTTTAGGGCTTCACTCTAACAGAGACAAATAATTTTAGATATTATCTGAAGTCCCTGAGAATATAAAAAGGCAAAGTCTTTCTCATGTTGCTGTTCATCACCTGAGCAGAATAGCCACAGACAGGAGGAAAGAAGAGGTGCCTACATATATCACAACCAAATCTTACAAAACACCCACAGAATTTACATGAAATACATCTACAAATCCGAACGTGCCTACCTTAAGATTTATCCCACTCCTATTGGGACAGGCAAGTACTTGTTCCTAAGCCTATTATTACTTTTGTTTTTGTTACGTAAGATCCCCTGCCTTCGCCAACAAATGTTGAGACAATACAAACGTAAAATTTCTATCCTATACATCCTAATGTGTCTTGTATGTTGTACCAATTCTACCAGTGCAAACTCTGCCTCCATTGCAGGAAGAAAACATACAACTATTTGGATTGGATTTGGCAGGACTGAAAATAAACTGAAAAAATATTATGGAGATTATTAACCAGTCACATAGCACTGGAATCCAGAAACACTGATCTAGACAAACAGAAAAGTTTCCATTTGGCAAAGAAGAATACCCTGTATCAAACCCTGTTGAGATGCACCTTATAGATACAGCCGCAGTAAAAATACATATGATATTGATTTTGTAAACACAGCTCCACTTCAGAAGGACCCTGATTTTAACTGTGACTGACAGAAGCCCAAAACAGTGAGGTTTAAGAAATATTTGTCATAAAGTTGAAATCTTTCCTCCACTGACAGCAGCAAATATTTTTACATTAGGTCATCAGTTCAGACTTAGCTGATTGTTTGGGCACCAAACCAAAATAGGTTCTTCTTTTGCTGAGGCATTAAATAACCTGTCTTGAAAGTATCAAAAGACAACACACAGAATTTGAGGAGGGGTTTTACAGTATTCATGGACTTATCTAAAAGAAAGTCCATCTATTACAGTCACTAGAAAAAAATAAATAAATGCAGGAAATGCTACATCATACTACAGAAATATCTTGAAAGTGTTCTTTAAAGAAAAAAACCCAAAACTTTTACCAACTACCTCCACATTAAAAGAAAACAGAGGTCAGATGTGAATCTAAAGAATAGCAAGTTAATAAAGTATCCTCCTCTGAGCTTCCAGGAGAAGAAAAACAGAAGGGGGTGTTAAATCTTTGAATAAATCTCCAGTAAACACAGCCAGAAACGATGCTGCCTTCAGCCACATGAAAGAGAATAGAAGGATTTCTCTTTTTAAATTAGTCTTTATTGTCTGCTTCGTAAATTGTGATCACATGTGGTACTTATTACGATGAAATTTTATTGTTGCTATAGCCCTCTTCCTTGCATTTGGTGCTTTCTTTTTATTTTAAAAAGAAAAATGTCCACAATTCCTTCGGTTCTGTGACTGAAATTTTATGGCTGTGCACATGGCAGAGGGTCACGGTGACAACCAAGGAGCCTGGGTAAAATATAATATACACATTTTTAAGTTCAGATTCAATGCAGTAGAAAAGAGTCTAGATAGTGTTATCCCATCTCTCCATTTCATCCTCACATAGACATCTTTTTATAGGTAGGATGGGAATTGAAGTCTTAACGAGATTTTTCTGTGCCTGTGTAACTTCAGGACTTGCACTCCTTATTCGAAAGCCCACCAGAACCATTCCATTAGGCACAATTATTTAAGCCCTTTTACAACTGACCAAACCCTTTACAAACATGCCAAACAGGCAAAGCCAATTCACAGATTGACACAAATTCACCTCCCCACTGAGGCCATGAATCACCACATATATGAAACTAAAGAGAGACACTGATATGACCGCGGATAAACACATTCCTCACATTTTTTATTCCAGTTGGAAACTGACCCACGTTTGGTTTGAATTAAAGATTCATCGCACTGAAACAAATAACTAAATGGAAAGATATGAGTCCCTTTGAAGAGCGTGCAAATCAAATTTGGGTGATAATTAGCAGCAGACAATTGAAACCTACTGTTTATTTGCACAGAACCTGATGTTACTGAAACATGGCTTGAATTCAGGCACACTGAGAACCAAGTGAATGAGTTTTCAGGAATTAATTTAACAGTTTAATATCTGAGGTGGAAACAACCATGCTTTAAACAAAATGAGACAGATGTGCTCAGACCCTTCATTGCAGCTACTGTCCCCTACTGTACAGTTACTACACTTTCAAGACTTTATATGCCATAATTTTTTTCCCCGAGAATACTCCTCTCTTGGGAAAGTGATGCGTAGGGATGCCATAATTGGAAAGAAGAATAAGCTGCTCATAGTCAAGTTACAATGAAGTATTACCTCCTATAACGTCTGCCCAACTTAGTCCCTGTTTGTTTAACTTGGTTTGCCAGGGAGCATAAATACATGTGTCATCAGCTGCATGTTTGGCAAACCAAGCAGTTTTTTCTTGGGATGTGTTTGGCCTCAGCATAAGAGGAAGCATAACTTTGCAGCACAAGTGAAGATGAGAAAAATGGCTCTCCAGCACACAGCAGGCCGGAGTAGTAACTCCCATAAGATAGATTTGGCTAGAGATTTGGCCAGAGCATTGAAGTGAAATTTTGGTGTATTTTTCACTTCACCACATGTTTTATAGATTATTTTTTTCAGTCAGCCTGAGCCACCAGCAAATAAAAGAAGGCCTGATAAAGATTTTTAAAAGATTAGAAATGATAGCACCTTTGTGTTGAAGGGAACTAGCAATCGGGATAATGAATTAGACAGGAAAGAAATGCTGTTGCAAGCTTTAAGACACAGATCTTCCTGTATTGGGAGACTGCTCCCAGTTTGAGCTACTAAAGCCATCACTCCAAAAGAAGGAGACAGCGTTCATTTCACACTCGCTTTTATCTGCTGGAGTTCTGAACTACGCCAGTAAAATTTGATTCCTACTGCTTGTTATTGCCTCATTTTATATCAATTGACCATGACAACAGGGCTGGAGGGACAGTCATTAGTGCAGCAGAGATGGCAACACCTCTCCCACACAGGTCACTGGCAGTGGAGCGAGAGCAACATCCCAGGTCATGCGTGCTGGAGGCTGCTGGGTGGCTTTAAGAAGCGCCGAGGGCACCTACTGAGAGGCACTGCAGGTGTTCCCAGCCCTGGGCATGGATCGGCAAGGAGCCATCCCTCGCCAAGGAGAGCAAGGACCAGACCAACATGCTGGTCCTCACTCCAGCCCAACCCTGTAAGGGAAGCCATCGGAGCTTTCTCTGCAGGTCCCCATTGGTTTTTGCTCTGAACCTGCTGTTGCTGGAGAATTTGAGGCAGTCCCTCCCCTTCCCACCCAGACAGAAAACAGAGTGAAGCTTTAAGGCAACTGCTGTCCCATCTTGCTAAACGTGACCTACCTCCCATGTAGGTATTGCCCAACTTGACTCCTGTATCAATAATACAATTGCAAAGCCAACGTATTCTTTCAGGTCTCTAAGTTTTGCCTCTTCTGGGACAGCTAACTCAAATAATTTAGCACAGCTCCGGAGATCAGGTTTCTCTGGCCAAGGTTATGTTCTTCAGGATAAATGCATTTTTCTTCGAGTAGTTTGGAGGGTGTTCCCATGTATTTACCCCTCCACCCAGAGAAAGCACATTACTATTAAATTTCCATGTTACTGAAGCACAATGATTCGTTAAAGCTAAGATTCTATTAATCATAACCACAGTCACCTGAATTTTAAGCCTCCAGAGACAAACTGGGGCTTGGTCATCTGAGTGACTGACCACACTAACAGATTGCCACTAATCAACTGAGTATTCAGTAACAAAATGTAATTCTTTTAGCTGTCACAGAAGCTAGCAAAGCTTGACTCCTGTAAAACTCTTTCAGTAAAGCTTATGTTAACATTATTTAGTTTGTCACAAGCTAACATACATAATGAAAGAGACCAAACCTCACTTGAAGTACAGATCACATATCCAAGCTGTTAGAAATCTCAAAGTCCTGGCTATGAGCTAGAGGAGTTACTACCACAGGTATTTCAATCAGAAGGAAGAAGAAATTATCGCCCTAACTGACAGAGCTATGTTGGAAGAAGCTCTCACGTATTTTGGCAAAAATAAAAATTGTTGTTTATTTCCTTTAAGGAACTGGCACAAATAATACCAGTAAACTAAAAAAAAAAAAAAAAAAACCATCAGCTAACCAACCAAACAACTGTCTGCCCTTGCCTCCAGAAAATAAAAGCTTTGGGACATTGTAAAATACACTCCTTTGTACATTTAAGAACACATTCATGGACATTTTCCCTGCTGGCAACACCATTTATCAAGTCTACCATTTACCTTCCTCACCTCCCACTTCTTTCTAAGGTCACACTACAGCTCAGAGATGCTTGATTTGTGGCAAGACAATGCTTGTGGGAACACAGAAATAAGCAGCTCAGAGAAAATGTTTGGGCTAAAGGGAAGCAAAATGACCTTTTGTGTAAGCTCGTAACTGCAACCTTAGACAAACGTCTGCCAAGAATGGTATAGGCATAGAGGATCATGTATGGAGGATGATATGGCTCCTCAAGACCCCTTTCCAGCCTTCTTTCCAAGCAATTTACTGTTTCAGTCTACAGTTCTACTCCTGTGTTCACTTATTGTAAACCACCGTAATAACATCCCATTCCAATGGCTTTTAATCTTGATACAATCGAGTTAGCCCTGTGCAACTCAGAAACAACCTTAGCACCACTGCAAACACACTTTAACACCTTGAAAAATAACTCACATGATTTGCCATAAGATGACCAGCTAAAACAGAAGCAGTGCTGTATTGTGCGTACGTGAGTATTAACAGAGATCTTTTTTCAACAGAAATTAACCAAACTGAATTTTACAACTAACCAATATTTTCTATTTGGGGCTGATCTGTTTCATCATAGGCAAAAATAAAAATCAATCAGACGACAGGGTTTAAGACAAGGAAAGGAAATTGCAAATTGCATGCATTTTGATTTTTAGGAGCTGCAAAGACTGAAAACACAGGACTCTGAGACACACAAGCTTGGGGCTAATTGTGCAAGGTAAGTCCTTCCAAATGCCACTACAGTGAACAGAAAATCTGAAACAGTATTCACAAAATCAGAGCCCTTAGCAGAAACGTAGTATAGGTTACAATATTTTAATTACAGACATCAGCTGTTATTTTTCCTACTTGTATTTTATCCAAAAAGAACACCAATTTTACAGTGAAATTGACCTCTAGCAGTGAGCACACTGTGGCACACTGAATCTCAGAGAACCAGGTTTACCTGCCAGCCCGGCCACTGCCTTGCTGTATGACCACAGGACAGGCATTGCACAGCTGTGGGACTAAGCTTCTCCAACAGAAAAGCAGACATGATCATGTCAGCATCCTTCACAAAGCCCTTGAAGACTTCCTGATGAATTACAATATTGAAATCCCTGTTACGGTTTTTAGAAAGAGCAAACCAGCAAGAAACCTTCAGAGCCTGTCCTTGCAGCCTCCCCCTGTGCAGCCTGACAGGCTGGGCGGTGTGGGGGGCTGCCCGGTGGGAGAGGAGGGGAGCAGGAGCCCTGCACAGCTGCACAGCCACCCCACAGCTGCTTCTCCACGCCAGAGCCCACATCCCGGCACACGCCGAAGCATAAACTGCTTCCTCCACCTCGTGGAGAATCATGAAACTGATGTGCAAACCGCAGTCACCAAGAATGGATAAAATACAGAAATTTTAAATCCAGAGAAATACCCCTTCCCCAGCCCAGAAAGCTCCAGAATTTTTGGTAATAGTTTCCTGTTCCACCTGATCTATCATAAGTAGTTAAAAACCCTGGTTTTGTTTTATTAGTATAAAACACCATTAAATTTACAAGAGATTCAGAGAAGCAACTTAAGAGATCACTGCTGAGAAGGAATGGTCAGATCTTAAACTGCCCTGAAAGGTATAACTTTTACAAATTGTTTTCTCATTAAAAAGTGCAGGGAGTCCTCAATCAGGGTGTTTTTTTTCATCTCACTGCACTCCAGGTTTCAAAACCTTGTACCAGTAAATACCACTGCTGTTACACAAGACAGTAACTACTAATCTGTTATTATTCTGGAACAGTTATATTCTTAATAAAAGGGGGTTTTGCCTCATTTGATGCTTATCTTTGTTTCATTAGCTGTCCTGTTCTGCTGTATTTCAAGTTTACATGGAGGTATCCAATTCACCTTCTCTGCGTCAGCCACTATTTCACCAGGTTCCCTTTTACTTGATACCTTTGTAATCCCACAGAAACATTTTTTTAATTTCCTGTCTCTCAGCTTTCTCTTTTTGCTATGTTTTTTTCAGCATAACAGAAATTAATGCTTCATTCAAATTAATTTTAATAGAATTACAATATTATCAGCTTTTCCTGGCTTATTCCTGCTTCCTCAGATTTTGTTTGCTTTTTGACTACTCACTTATCTTAAACGGATGTTTTGATTGAAGTGTCCATACTGACACCCAACACAAAGTATGGTACCACACAGCTGAACTAACCAAATGTATTAACTGGGTGTTAATTGCATAGCAAGCAGCAGTGAAATTAGGTTTAAAATCAACACCCCATTAAGACAGCTGGGAGAAATTCACACTTTGCAGTACTATTGTGTCTGTGCTTACAGAACCTATACATGCTATTTCTTTCTGAAGAGTAGTCAAAATGCAGAAAAAATGGGTCTGCAGAGCAAATTTTAGCTTTTACCCAGATTCTATTGTCTACCTGCTCCCAATTCCTGCTTCCTTCTCTTGGGAAAATAAGAATTAAAAAAAACCCAACACTCCTCAAAACTCGTTATCCAGAGGTACAAGTGATTTAAGCCTAAACCCACTCACCTGGCTGAGGGTGAAGGAGGCCAGACCCCTGCATCAGGCTCAGTGCAGTCAAGCATCCCAACAACTAAGGTAGGCTCTAACCTCTGCACCCAGCCGGCACTGCATGCCCCTGGGTTGTGAGGACACTGACCCTGGAAGGTCTACACGTTCCTACAAGCAGAAGAGGAAACAGGAGTGCGCAGTCTTGAATACAATTTTTTACAACAATCTGTACCAAAAGTACATGCAACGGTAAATAGCCATTACCCATTACCAGGGCTAGCTAACGATTTCGTTACCACCTTTATAGGCAGCAGTTCACTGATGGGATTTACCCTTTGCCCTGCTGTGGCTGTTAAGTGCCTAGCCAGCTGGATGGCAGATTGCTCTTTGGCTGGATCCATTACAGCACAAAGGCACTAAATAAATAATAAATTTTTATCACAAGGACTGATTTCAAGGTGCAGAAAAAGCAGAGGCTCATATGTCTGAACAAGGACCTTCTAAGTTTGCCATCTGTGCTCATGCCAGCACTGCTTTCACCATGAGCTGAAGGGAGAGATCAAGACTGTTCTCAAGGGGGAAGCTGGCAGCTACTGCAGCAGTGGGTAACAGACTAGGTAACAGAGACTGTGGGTGAGGATGGACATTGAGTATTTTTAATGGTGAAAACAGGCAAGGCCTGTTAAAATGAAGAGCACTCACTCCATCCATCCAACGCTTTATGACTGCCTGCCTGGAGTTAGGAGCTATAGCATATAGCAGACTCCCCAACAGCGGATCGATAGCTGTGGCGTTTGATAACTACTCAAGAGCCAGCTCTGCTGAAGATGACACGCACTTCACTGCCAGTTGCTATTTTGGCTTCACAGAGACCAGTACTGGGATCTGGTATCTGTACCTGGGATGTATCCAGGGGTCTGGGAGATCGATGCTCTCTTCCCTGCAGAGTCAATGAGAGGAGGAAATTTGGCTCTTGGAGGAGGCTGAGGAAGTGGGAATTGATGCTAAGCATTTTGCTAGGGGACAGACTCTTACCTAGGAAATGGAGATGCTGTTCAGACAGGGCTTTGGCCTCATTAGGCTTGGTGTAACTTTTGTGTAGCACACAGACAAGCCTTTAGACAGACCTGACTACAGTACAAGGTACCCACCTGTGCTGTCTTGCGCACTGAGACAGGCGTCCGTGGAAGAAGAGCAGGCAGTCATGTAGTTAAAACGCTGACAGCCAAGGATAATTGCAGGTCCAAAAGGTAGGAATGTGGCGAGTGTGTGTAAGCACATGAATGCACTGTGTGACAATGTGCACAGGGCAGTGCTAACATGTTCTCTGCACTTAATCCATGAGAGCAGAAAAATTAAAAATATGTTCCCTTAAGCAGGATAAATAATCATACAGGCACCTGTTCTTTCTAAAATACTAAGCATTTGACTGGTAACAATCTTTTAACATGTTTCTGATGATATAATTCTCTTTCTAGGTCATGAAGAACTGAAGCCAATGTATTTTTCAATACACCCATCAAATGTGTGACCCCAAAAAGTTCAATTCAAAACTGCAGTCAGTGAAACTAAAGTTACATTTAGTATTGCACGCTTAAATATCCTTTCTTCACAATTTTTGTTGAATATTATTGGCACAGAATCACAGAATGGTTGAAGTTGGAAGGGACCATTGGAGGTCATCTTGTCCAACACCCCTGCTCAAGCAGGGTCACCTACAGCTGGTTGCCCAGGACAATGTCCAGATGACACAGCACTGCAAGATTTCTAAGGCAGTGCTGGACATTACTTAGTTGATCACTGCATCAGACATTATAGGCCTATAGTTTGTAGTTGATGCTTTTGGTGGAGGAAAAGCATGCAACCATTATTTCAATGCCCTCACACACTGTAGGCTACATCACTACAGAGGAGCAAATGGCCTGCCTATAAAGATTAAAGAGAGAATTACTGGAGTAGAAAAAACTGTGTGCAAAGGATCAACTGACCTGATGTTGCATAAGGGAAATAATATCAAAGGAAAAAATGTACTCACAATGAGATTTGGTTACATCTGTATAACTTTAAAACTTCCCCTCGTTACCCAAAGCCCACCAGAACCGTTCCATTAGGCACAATTATTTAAGCCCTTTTACAACTGACCAAACCCTTTACAAACGTGCCAAACAGGCAAAGCCAATTCAGATTGACACAAATTCACCTCCCCACTGAGGCCATGAATCACCACATATATGAAACTAGAGAGACACTGATATGACCGCGGATAAACACATTCCTCACATTTTTTATTCCAGTTGGAAACTGACCCACGTTTGGTTTGAATTAAAGATTCATCGCACTGAAACAAATAACTAAATGGAAAGATATGAGTCCCTTTGAAGAGCGTGCAAATCAAATTTGGGTGATAATTAGCAGCAGACAATTGAAACCTACTGTTTATTTGCACAGAACCTGATGTTACTGAACTACCTCTGGAATGGACACACACACACAAAGCTGAGTATTCTGCTTTCCACTCTCCCTTTTCTTTTTTTTAAACCTTTTACAGAAGACTGTCAGCTCACCAATGCTAAAGCTCCTGCAGCCTTGTTAAGTGAAGGAGGGGAAGCAAGAAGCAAGCAAAAATCCCCATTTTTTGGCTCTTCTTAAAAACAACACACTTTAACAATTTATGTCCACTTCTTCTCCTCTTCTCTCCATACACAACAAAACCGGATTTCAAGTCAAATATTGCCTTTAGATTGTAGTGCAGAGAAACAGATCTATATCTGCCTGTAACGCTTCGAGGCTCCCTTAACCTAGTCTCACCACTAGTGGCACGGTTAACTCCAACCTTCAGTCTCGCGTCCTTTCAATGCCTGGACGCTGGTATCAGAGTTGTAGCCATAAACCGCTATTAGCACCTTCAGGTCTGAGAGAGCATGGCAGATGAAAAAAAAACCCAAACCAAAACCAAAACAAACAAACAAATAAAAATAAATAAATAAAATAATTTTAAAAAAAACAACTGAATTTCCAGTTTACACTGTCACCAATAATCTTTCCCTGGTATCTAGATTAGTACTTATTTCTCCTAAACTGGCCAGGTAAGAAAGAAAAATACCTTAATCCTGCTTGGGGTACATGCTAAACATATCTGCAAGGAAAATAGCAAAGGGAGTCTCTTAGGTAGAGAGTTTACAAATTTAACACATAAACCTAAGTTCCCCCAAAAGTTATTACATCTCACTTAAGGAAAACAGGAGCACAAATACACAGTTATGATTATTTGTACGATCCTGCTTGATCACAATGGCTCTGAATTAAACTGGGCAGTCCCTGACAGAACACTGCTGCAGAAACAGGTCCAAGTGACTTAAGGCTAGAAGTATCTGAGAATGCTTATTTCCTTAGGGGCTTCAAATTTGATTGCCAAAGGATAAAACAACAAAAAATCAGACCAGGGTGGCACCTCTCTTTTGGCTTTTACAGATCAAACGTGGTGTAATTCAACTTTAGGAAAAGCAGGCGTTCAACTCCTTGGGAAGTAAGTTTTAACTCTCAGACTGGCTAACACAGAATTAAAATTGCCCTCCTTAACAGATGAGTAACACAATGCATTCTCACAAACTAAATACTAATTATTACAGGTGTCATAAGGTTGTATACATTTTCAGTAACAACTCAAAATCTACTCTTAACCTCAGAAAAAAACAGCATAGTAGTAAATAGATTCCATGCCTTCCTTACCTCTTGGTAAGGATTATGTTGCCAATGATGCTCATTCAGTATCATGAAAACACTTCCCCAGTTCCACAATATTTTGGATATTAATCACAATTTTTAGTAATGTTCTTGCTCAATTTAAAAATCAGACCTTGCACCTTAGGTATGTTCTTTCACAACCACCTTTCACACTGTTGTGTTGAGTCCATCCTTGCAACAATAAGACATAAAAATCTACATCCAAGTATAACATTCATTATGTTAAATTCATTCTTCACCCAGTACCATCCAGGTATTTCCACAGAGGTGCAAGGGGAAAAAAACACAGTATGTTTTAATAACATAAAATATGTTAATTATGTGTTCTAATACAGAAATGGATACAATCCTGTACAAATTCCTGTGTATACAAGGCATCCTGTGTTTTTAAAATCAAGTTCAGTCATTCAAATCTCAAACGTCCCTGCAAAATCCATCCCACACGCGCCTACCTACCTTCCTGCTCATCTCTTCCAAACCCTGGAGCCTCACCTCCCTTCAGCTTCACCTGCATTTCCTTCTCTGTACACAAAGGTTTCCGAGTCCCTGCTCCTGCACACTCGATATCCAACCTTTCACAGACACAGCAGACTGGTCTGTTATTTGCCCCTGTTAATAGGGGCCTTCCAAATCCCTGATTAATTTTACCTTGAAAGCAAGGTGAAATTGAATTTTTCAACCTCAGTAGTATTAGCCACATGCATTTTTATTCTGTTTGCCATTTGTCAGCCTCAGGTACACCTAGGAATAACAAGCTGTGAAATGAACTACAGCAGGTTTCCAGCAGTGTTATCTTCTGCTGCTGCTCACTTAAAGGATATGCACCACACATGTCATCCACAGTATGGATAAAAAAAGAGCCTAAAAGATCTATTAGGAAGTTTAAAAACAAATATATAGTTTCTGTGTATTATTGCATTTTGGAATGAGACTCTGGAAGAAGTTCTGAGATGAAATCAGCTTCAAATTCAACTGAATTTTTTTTAAAATTCAAATTCAGTAATAGTGCAGAAGTATTACTGTTCACAGCACTTAAAAGTACTTGAGAGAACAAAACAGACATTTATGTATGTCTTTTGTCACTGCTGGCCCAGTGGCTGAATGCCGCAATGTAAGAAAAGCATCTAAATACCCGCAATTATAATGTTAGCCTCTTGACTTCCAACGATAATCAGTGAAGCCAAATTAGGCCAAATTTTCTAACTGAATTTTTCTGCATGCAGCTCCCTTGAAGCCTATTAGCTGCCTGACTCATCAGCAAATGGAATCCACTCACGAAAATAACAGCATAATTTGTGATCATAGCTCTAGAAGTTATATGAAAAATTTAAAAAACAAGCACCTTTTTCCAGTGTTGTTTCTGCACCATCTGGTAATTTCAAAAAGCTGGCAGTTTTGAGTATCTCTGAAGTAATTCCTAAAGCTTGAAGTCAAGGAGAATCCAACTGCTGAGATGCAACTCAGGAATGTCATGCATTATTTTAATGATTTCAGCCTTGTACTTCTCCAATTAAATTTCACAATTTGTAATTTCTGAATTTAATTTCAGCTGCTGAACTTTAGTTTTGATCACAGTAATCCAGACAGGATTTTAGCCTCATATAAATGTCAACTATTTTAGCTCACTTTTATAATTCCAGCCACTGTACCACTTACTAACGTTAACTACTTGTAAAAATTTCTCACCATGACTTGCACGTGGTTTCACATGTCAGTATGAACATTTGGAGTCAAAGTTCACAGGACAGAGTAAAGCTTTGTATTTTCAGAACTTTGCAGTAGTTATTAAAAGTGTATAATGTTTAGAGGAAAAAAAATAGCAGCTTATATGAGAACATTTTATTCAATCACCACCCAAAATAACACCATTAATGATATAATGCTACCTACCTAAGTGCTGAGATGGTCATCGTTGTAGAATCTGAGAGTCCTTGCATCGCCTTCCACCCAAGGATATCGTATCAATTAAATTTCATGCTTTTTTTATTTTTATTTTTTAAAGAGAAGTATTACCACCATAATCCTGAATTGAAAATCATCCTTCCACTCATTCAACAGACTGTGGATCAGGCCCTAAGTGCCAGGCGTCTAGAAAGGAATGTCAGAGTTAGGTCTACATTACTTCCAACTCAGTGGTATGCAGAGACAGTGGAGCTCTATCAGGACATGCCTGGTTTGGTAAATTCATTAGAATGAAACATTACTATCTTCACAAGTTGTAATAAACATACGACAGTAAGAACTTGTATAGCCAAGAGTTCAGGATAATTCTGAAAATTTGGCTTCTAGTATGACTACACTATGTAATGAAAAACTATGTATACATAAAAGCTAACTGAAACATTAAAAGCTGTCTAGATGTATCAGCATGGACTAACTAACCTTGCTTCCCCTTCAAAGCACTGAATTCTAAAATTGCTGTTGTTTCATTAATATTGTTGCAACAATTCACCTCAAATGAGAACACCTCATTTGACTTGGTAGTCTTAGGTTAACAGCTGGACTCGATCTTAAGGGTCTTTTCCAACCTAAATGATTCTATGATTCTATTATTTCCTTTTCGGAGCGGGGCGGATGGGGGATCAAAAAAATTGGAAGAAATTCCTCAAAAAAAATCCTGCAGTGCAAAAGCAGCAGTGAAGACTGAGCACTACATTCCAGAAGGCTAGTAATCTGCAGGAACAATGGCACCCACCTAAACAAAAGCTAGCATATGAGGCTGAGCAAAGAGTATACTACAGAAGAGCCTTACATTCTGATTTAGCTTGTTCCTCCGTTTGTAAAACGTTTTTCCCCACAAAACTGTATATCAAGTCTAGAAAAACATAAAGCAGGGTTTTATGCTCAGCACATAACATGGCAACTTCAGAGGCTTTTGCTTTTACACCAAAAATACTGGTTCAGCTGGACACTTTGTGTCCTTTTATCTTTTTCTTCCCTAGTACAGCAAGCCTGCTCAAGCTTGCTCGGTGTTTACCTATTGCAACTCATTATTATGGATACATTTTTTTTTAATTTCCAATACAATGACTAGTTGCAAGACTAGTAGCACAGAAAGACAAATGCTGATCCATAAATTATAAACAAGTAATTCAGTATACCCACCACTACTGCAATCTGAAATCTGTATACAGTGTATTGTATCTGTGCACCAGAGCTGCTGCTGTTCAGATCTTCAGGGGAACTTGTGTATTTTCTGCAATGACTTTCTTTAACCAAAGTGACAGCTGACCCCCAAGTCATGAAGACAATTTCTTGCATTTCTTGAAGCTGTCTGACAAACACATCGTTGTGAAAACTCCAAGAAAGTGTACAATTCTAAAGGAAAAATTCAAAGGCTTATAAAGAAAACACTTTCTGAAGAAAAGAGGTATTTCTCTAAGGTTTAAAATTACATACCTTTTCTTGTGCCAAGCTTATTATAGCAATTTTTTTTTCTTTGTATGGATCCTCAAAATGAAAGGTGTTCTTTCTTAAATAAGCTATGCATTAACACATATGCCCAAATCTTCAGAAATTTCTGCCCTGAATGTTGGAATAAACTTAATAAACCCCACCATAAAAATACTATTGAAAGGTAATTAAAAAAATACACCACGTTCTTGTAATGAAAAGATATTCTAAAGTGAAGACAGCTGCAGAGTAAACTGTACATCAAATGTTTCCCAACCAAGAAAGTTTGCCTGGTAATTCTACAGGGATATGATAAAGAGAAAAATAATCCAAGATGCTTAGCCATCCTAACCCAAACAGAGATTAAAATAATATATAACTGACTTTATTCTTTTTTTTACTGACTGAATCCATATGGGAAGCATTCAAAAGGCATGTTTATTTTGTCTCATTGACAAAATAATGAATACTAACCATAAAAGATTTCTACCTTTTAACACTGCAGGCCCTACTCCAAGTTGAGAAGCAGTGCACTTCACCAATCCTTCGTTTTCATAGCCTCCAAAAATAAAAGTGTTGAAGTTCCAAGCATAAGAGCTTTACTAGATCAGAATCTCAGCATACTTTCTGAAAAATTCAATCACAGTAAGAAAAGGTTCATCACCCCTCTAACAGTAGGAAGAAGCATTGTTTCACCAGCAATTGTAATATCTTCTCACAGCCACAAGGAAGGAATGGGAAATACTGCAAACACTGTTATCTATAACCAAATACAACTGGCACAACTCTGAAACATGTAGCATGGACGAGGTGGCCAGCTGACTAACAAAATCCCTCTTTTTGCCTTCCATCTCCCTGAGTTATGAGTAAGATGATGCCCCCTCTACCTTGTGAAAATGTCCTGGAGAAAGAAGAGTGTGTCTCAGTAACCTCAGCATGGCAAGATTTCTAATGACAAAAGAGCAGGACCATTCGCAATCTTGTTATTTGGAGATCAGCATTACTATAGGTAGTTATAATGCCACATGAACCAAATCCTAACAGCGTATGTTCAGAAAGATTCATAAAGAGTATGGAAAGTTGGCCTGTTAAATATCTTACAGCAGGGCTGCATTAAAAAAAGCACAGGACTAAGAATATTTTGCAACCATATTACTTAAAACTGAGAACAATCCTCTTTTGGAAATGTAAACATTCAACTTTGTTAAATCAAGACAATCACAGATAGTTTTTCCCAAATCTTTGGCTGTATTGCAATGGTTGTTTCAATTTGTAATCTCCAACTAAACATTTCCTATCCATGGATTAACAATATATTTACTGACTTGTGTCTTTTAACAGTATTTATCCAACATAACAAAATAAACTGCAATTTGTTATACTTTTTTTTTTTTACAAAACATTTTATAAATATTTTTACAAAATGTATACAAAGCAATTTCAAGTGAGACATACTTTACAAATGAAGGTATTTAAGCAAATAAAGTCCATACCACACTGACAATAAGTGACACATCCTCTTTAAGTGAAGTCAGTCTGTAAGGCCTCCCTAATCTAACAGATAAATTATACTAAAATCTTCAAAATGAACATAGTTTTCTTAATTGCCAGTTTAAAATTTGTTTTAATATTAGGCAGTATTAAATAACATTGAAATCACAATGCTGATCCAGCAAAATAATGAAAACATGTTTGAAGTCATGCACATTCACAATACTTTGCTGGACTTGAGCCCATATGATTAATAAATTCATACTTTTTTTTTTAAGCACAACAAAAATACAATTCTTTAATTTACTGCTTCACCACGTACCAGAATTCCTTTAGAATTGAATTCAAAGGAGTGAACAACAGAACACTAACAATCTAAGATTAATCTTGCTAGGATTGTTCAATGGGTTCCTCTCTTAAGTAGCTCAGAGAAATGTGTCTGACCAAATCAACCATGATTATTACCTTTTGTAATTTGTCGCTTTTTATATGCCATTGTCCCTGATCTCCAAACGAGATCCAGTAGAAGACACATAGCCTGAGAGTTCAATTATGTATTTGCTGTAGAGAGGCTGGAAACCCCATACCCATTTTGAGGTGGTAAAAAAAGCAAGTGGATCAATGAATGTGCAACTTTACTTTTTTTTCCCTATAGAAGAAAAATGTAACTAGTTAACATACAGCTGTGTAACTTACTGTCTTCCTTCCTAGATAGTTCAATTAATTAAATTTCCAAAATGATAAAATAAAATACACATCAGGATACACAGCCATGAGCATATTATTAAATCTAAAAAGGCAATAGGTGAAGACTATATTGTCAGTTTTGCCAATAAGAAAACAACTCATCGCCTGAGAGTCTATTCTATGGACACCTAACTAAAAATTTAAAACTGGCAATACTTATTATTACCTTGAATATTTTATACAACACTTGGGAATGTTGGGTTTTTACAAACATGTACTTTAAAGTTGGCACATTTTTTTTTAAATGGCAATTAGTAAGTAACATACAAAACCAGTATTTCCATTCACGTTGAAGGGGAAATGAATTTTAAGTAAGTTCATCTTTCTCACATTGCTTTCTAGATTGGTTTCCTTTAGTGGTCAGACAGTGGACTGTAGCTCAGTACTGAGTTGCACTGTAATTTTCTACTGTCACAAGGATCTAATTCTGCCTTCTTCTGCACTATTCAGATGGACTGAATTACATGACAGCAAAACCTTTTGTTTTCTTTCCTGGCAATCTGACTGACAACCACAGCTTGTCACAATGAGCCTCTGTATCATGAAAACTGTAATCAGCAAGTCTGGAAAATGGCTGATAATTTTTCTAAGAAATTGTGGAGAAGGTCTGGGGGAGAATATGAGCATATCTTAGAAACCACAAAAGCTATATCCTCCTGAGCAGACGTATGTACTACACGCACGTGACAAATGTCAGTGCACTTATGTGCACAAAAGCACTCATGACCAAAGTAAACTAGGAAAAAGCAGCATGGGCAGCAAAAAAAGAAAAAAAAAAAAAAAGATGTCATAGATTAAAATAAATAAATAAAATAATAAGATTCTATCTTAACAACATGACGGTAAGCCAAATACAAACCATGCAATGGTTTTCACTTGGCTCTACAATATGAATTAATAATTACACACTTTTCGATATGTTTAAACAATGGGATTGCTGATCAACTTTGGTCTGTACATATCTTGATGATTATGACTGCTACGGTGGATGATTTAACATTCTCTGACAGCAAAAAGCAAAAAAAAAATAAAAAACAAACACTGGCCTTTAAATTTAATCAGAGTAAGGCTAATGTCCTCTTAAAATATAAGCTACAAATACCATAACAGTTTTCAAATAAAAGTGCTTTTGACACTTGGTCTAAAAAAACCAACAAATTAAAAAAAACATTTATACCACTTCAGAAAGACTCAAGGCTGACTACATCCAATTATAAAATGCAAAATCTTTTCCTCAAGAGTTAACATATATATGTATTATATATATAAATTCATGGCTCTATCATGGCCTCATCCTGTACACTTTGCCATTTACTGGCTCCCATTCTACCTTCCTTAGTCAAGCATTTATTACTTCATATCATGCCACTGTGACTAAGATCATATAATACCATCCCACAGACTAAAGTTACCCACTACAAATATATCATCAAGTACTAGTTTCTGCTCAGAAAGCAATAGAAAAGCACTTTAAATTATGAAGCCTTGTAAACACACTGATGATATCCTTCCAACTTAAGAATCCTAGAACTCAGATTCATTAACAAAGAAAATAATCACTTCTGAATAGAGGTACAGTGGGTTTTCCAGAAAAACTAAAAATTTGATGATTTGTGGAAGGGTAGGGGAGAATTGTTGCTTCCATCAGTTTTTAAAAACATTTTCTTAATAAATATATCCTTTCAAATGACTGTGATTGTCAGTATATTACCATATTACATAGGGCCTAACGACCTGCAACCTTGTTGTGTTGCAGTACTGTACAATTATCAAAAGCACTATCATAATAATACTTGAAATAGTAAGGCCCTAACAGACTGCATTCTAACAAGGATTAACTTTACTTGGCTATCTCACTGTAACCACAATGAGTATTGCTCTCAAACACAGAACAGAATCTAGTTTAGAAAGGTTAACCTTAAATGCATGTCAGGCTGTACTTGTGGTGTCATTCACATTTGCTTCTGCTAAGAGAAACATAACTTGTCCATGGTACTGTAACTATTAACACTCTAAGATACTATTTACAGCTGCTTCTAAAATAGAGTCAGTTTCTACAACACCTTCACTGTGGTCTGGAATAAATTTTTCCAGGCAGTTTTCCTGCGAAGCAATAGGTGAAAAATTAGGAAATTCTAATTCAACTGAGCCACTACTTGTCGCCTCGTTTTGTGGCTGTCTCCCAGCTTTTTTAAGTTCCAGGATGTTTTTAAATGTAGTTTCTAAACTCTTACTGAGCAGTAAGTCTTGCTGGGGTTCACCAGAGCCTTTCCTGTTATCAGGATGTAAAACCTCATTCTTTGGAGAGCTCCTCAGAGTTTTGTCTTGGAGGGAATTATTACACGTTACCTTTGAGAAAGATTGAACTGTGTTCCTTGATATTTTATTGTGTGTTCCATGACCGCCTCTTGACACAGTTTTTGACAAGTCTTCAGAACTCGAAGAGTTCTCAGTGGACTTGGCAAGATCTTTCCCAGCCATCTTTTCTTCAGAAAGGGCCACGTATTGGCTCTCAGAAGAACAATTAGCTTTTTCAAACTTTAAAGCTTTAGTGAGGCTCTCCGATTTTTTAGTAGAAGCTATTCCTTCTTGTGGTGTCAGAATGTTGTTAGGCACTAGAGGAAGTTTACTGTGATTTGTGGACTCTGCTGAGCTGGATTTTGGTCGGTCTCTGGCTTGGGTTTTGGTAGTCTGACTTCGAGAAGGTAATGTTTTGCTAGACTGATGGTCACTTTTGCCAGACTGTGCTTCTTCAGCTGTTTTATCAAATTGTTTGGCAGAACAACAAAAGTCGGCCTGATAACCATCTGAAAATTAAGTAGCAACATTTTACTTAAATTACCTATACATCAAAGTAACAGACACTCCCAATGTAGTTTCTGAGTATTAAAATACAAATAACATCCACAGCCTACAGATTCATGTCTTTGAGAGATGTACATATGCTTAAGTGTTCTGCTGTGTCCACTGTAGGAGATTATCACCAAATTAATCAGCATACTACACACGTATGTGCACTGTAAAACCAGACTAATGGCACTTCCCAGCATTCCAACTATGTAAATATGGTGTCTGGAGGACTAATACCTTCTCCAATACATCCCCTGAGTGTCTTTTAAAATATGCAGACTATGCAGAACATTTGAACGAATAGTAACTGTTATCTTACACAAAAATAATGTGTTTCTAGTTACTACATTCAACAACAGCCTAGTTAAACATGCTGCCATTTAAGTGGCCAAGACATTCCAAAAGCAGGACTTCATTAAGATGAACAAGAGTATTCACGCTTCATACAGTGGTGTTTTTCCTGACTGCCAGCAAACTCACAGATTCTTCCCTACTAGAATTGAGACCATGCAGGAGTCATGGCTATTGTCAAAAGAAACTCAGAAATATTTCTCTGCCGAACAGACCAAATATATTTTTTTCCCCCAAAACTACCTTCAACCTTACAGTGTCTCTAGATTGTTGAATTTGGGAGTTATTAAAATTTAACTTGCAACTGCTTATTCAGTATTTCAATTACTGGAATCCCTAGCAATCACTACCTCACTGTGGCCACAACTATTTTTAAACACTCCGTATTTCCACTGCTTTTGTAAGATTTAGAAGTTAACCATTACTTACCAGGATCCACAAGTGCAAGACGCTTATCCCGGGTCAGAGATGCCCTTTCTTCCTGGTTAAACATCCTATCGATCATAACCATTTCTGCAGAGGGATTTATCCGCTGCAGGAAAAGGAAAAAAAACAACCATCTCTGTAGTCACTCGTATGTTGGTACCACAACATTTATAGCTTAGTTACTCTTCAGAGAAAAAGAACGTCTTTCGTTAGGTATTTGTGGAGAATGTTCACAATACCACAACATCTTCAACAATCTTGACTGTGACCCCAACCACTACTGAAACTCAACCATAAAATATTATTCACATTTTATGGTACATTTTATTTGTTAAAGATTTTAAAACAGGGAATTACTATTCCAATTGTAAGAATTGTACCTTTTCAGGATGCAGGATGTTTGCCATTGTACACCACAATTTTTTACATCATACAGTATCTTTCTCTTTTAGAGAGAAATCTTGCAAAAATCTTGCAATGGGACCACCCTATCATCTTGTTTCTTCCCTGCACTTCTCTCCCATCCTTCTAACTAGTTGGTGCTGAGTTGCATTTTGCCAACGATGCCTTCAAGTCAGGTGGATCCATCCATCACAGAAGAAAGTTCACTGGCTACTAAGTCACAACACAGGCAACTAGTTCCTAACCTGAACGCAGTGGGGAATAACCTCTTCAAAATGACTGAATGGGATTTAACAAACAACATACCAGCTGGTAAAAGAAAAGATTTTAACCTCCACCCCACTTTGCACCTGCAATTACTTGCAAATATTTGATGGTTAGTATCTTTCTTAATGGGACTGCTAGATTCCAAAACCATATTAATTCTAACACTTATATTACATATTCCTGTCTTAAATGTCTATTATAGTGAAATTCAGAACTTTTCCAGGCTTGAAAACTAGCATGTCTGAAGCCACAATGACATTTCCTGATGCTTGTAAATTACATTCTTAAAGTAACTTTGTCAGTTTTCTTTTTACCTCATGCCTGGGATTGTGAAACCACTTAAATCAGAAGCATTTCTGATAAAAATGTGAGGTTCCACCTAGCTTCTAAGGAGAAGTAATGATTTCCTGAATTGTAATATGATTTGGCTCCAATTATAATACGGCTGGAGACCTCTGAATGGAGATTTTCAACATTCTTTCAGGCTCTATCACCCACAGAAATATACAGAAATCACCTGCCTGATTACCACAGCCTGCTCAGCACAAAAGCAAAGCATAAGCAGAGAGCAGAAGTTCATGTGTCTTCAACTTTTATGGAACTTACATGTAACAGTACCCTTACTTAGGCAGCACATGAAATACAAACTCAAGCCATTTCACCAATTTTAAGATGTGTGCATACACTTAAAAATGCAGGTTGGCCACTGAGATTGCTGGTGCAATAACAAGTACACTGGCTATACATATGTACCTCTAAAACCTTCATGTATATATTTATCACCTTTGTTAAGGTGATAAATAGTATCAATGAAATGAATTGTAATGCTAGCTCTCACCTTCCTGTAGATGTATCTTTTTTAACAAACTGAATCACATCCTATAAACTTAAAATGTACCTGCGTTATACACCTTACCATTGCATCTTCTATAAGCAAACATCTGTATTTGTTCAGCATAGCCTGTGTCCTCTTCAGAAGCTGTGTAGCTACAGATTCAAATTCACTGTCCACTAGAAAGACAAGAGTATACTTTCAAACACTGTTCTTCAGTAACCTGCACAAATTTAAAAAATGTTCCCTTTCTTATTGCTCTAACTTACATAAAGAATTCTCTCAATACATTGATTACAAACTTATTGCCAATTTTTAAAAAGAAAATTACCTTTTCTTAAGTCTTCCTCTGTTGGCAGTGATCCCTGGCACACATGGTATGAAAGGAGTCTCTGAACTGCATCATTTAATGATCTAAACCGACTTTTATCTGGTGTCACAGCATGCACTTGATCCTTCTGTAATTGTTGTAGAATACTACAAGGAAAATTAATGACATATAATTAACACATACTCTAACAGAAGTTTACACATTTACAAAAACTAGAAAGAAATGAAGGTTAGATGAAACATCTGCAACAAAATTATAAAAGAAAAAGGACTTACAAAGCTCCTTTAGTTAACTGTTTAGCAGCAGGCCTTTTCTGTCCAACTAAATGACCATCCACCTAAGTTCAAAACAGAAGACAAATTACAATATATCCCCTCTTTTGCAAAGCCTAAGTTTCAGCATTTATTTCTGCCAATTAAGTGTATCACCAATACTAAGTGTAACCACCATATAAGTATAAACACTTAAAACTATCTCCTATTTTCACAGGGCACTGTATCAATGAAATAGGTAAGTCACTTCTCTTATATAAACCAAAGGTCTGAAATGTTGTTTGTAGGCAAATTCCACTGTAGTGCACATACATGCTTCACTAGGAAAAAGGTTGGTTATCAAATTTAGGAGGTGGAAAGAAGAAAAGATACAACTAAAACTTTTCCAAAGAAATCCGCTCTCAAGAACTGTCTCTGCATTTCGCAGCTGATGTCACCTTGCCTGATTTTGATGGATTAGAGCATCTGTCAGGAAACAGGCTAAGGTTGTGTCCTTAAATTCTCCAAAGCCATGGTGGCTGGGTGGGGAGTGAAAGTGGTTCTAGACATTCTCTTTCAGTGTCGATGCTACAGATATACCCATCAGGTAGAGCTACATCATCTTTTCCTTTCCTCAGACATTTATGAAGCCGAGATTTTTCAAGGGAACACTGTCCTAAGATGTGAGGCTTTCCGAGGCAGTAAAGGCTTATGTTCCTACTGTATGACAGGCATTACTGCAATCTAAGTATTCTCCCAAAGAAGCCATTCTGGATCACAGTCTTTGTTTAATATGAAGTTGTTGGTTTTTTTTAGCCAACTGGTCTTACTAATGAAATTGGTCACAGAGCAAAAGTTACTTATAATTTTAAAAAAAAGATTGCATGAAAGCTCTTTTGAACTACAACTTGGTTAGAAGGAATAAAAAAGAATGTGGTACAGAACATCCTTCTCAGCAAAGTAGGAGCAGCGTGAAGCAGGCACACTGTAATGGTACTTGCTGGCCAAAAAGAGTCTAGCATCAGAGCATAAAAAGTATTCACCACCACAGGAGAATGAACATCTGACCAACAACTACAAAACCAGGCTGAACTCATAATTGAGCACTACTGTGAGTATCTTCTGCTCTACTTGTACATCAGTAAGACAGGGAAAAACATTCATGTCATAACTACACTGACGAATACATTTACAGCAAGGAACAAACATTTTAAATCAGCTCCTGCCTTGTTTTCTTCTGTGATTTTGTAGTTTAGTTCCATCCAGAATGAAGCCCACACTTTCAAGCCTACATCAAACCCTCGCTTCTTGTCCTCACCTACTCAGCCCATGAATGTAACAATTGTCTCCTCCCTCCAGAAATTCTTCTATTCCCTCTCCAAAAAAGCTGGCCTCCCCTTCCAGCCCCAAACCCTGGACGTAGTGTTAAAATTTTGTACATAGTTACCATATATAGGAGAACTTTTGGTGGTTAAAAAAAAAAAAAAAGGAAGAAGACAATGCAGTGAAGAATAAAACAGACAAAGACCAGATGGAATTTTTCTGCTACTTCTCACAAACCATCCCCTGACAATCAGCTAGAGAATAGCTGAGTTTGTAAGAAGTAATGGTAAGAATAGGTCTAACTTATGTCCAACTCATTGAAGAATTGCTATGTCATACGAAATTATCTCCAGGGAACAGTACAGTCAAGACTCCACTTACTGAATTAAATATCAAAGCAGCATTCAGAATATCAATTTGCGAAATATTCAACATTTACTATGTCAAGGTAGAATTTGACAAGCTTGAGTGACTTCATACACTCTAAAAAAACCTGCAAGGACTCCTAAATTATCAATATGGAGTTGAAACACCCCTAACTTCACTAAAATTTTAAGGGAAAGGGAAACATATAAATGAAAGTATTATTTACCTGTATACTCTGTTGAACTGATGATGATCCTATTACTTTTTCTTGGGGCTGTGCTGTTCCTAGAGATTGCTGTATGATTTTTCCTCCAGAGTCCTGTCCTACAAAAAACATGTTAAAAAGACTGTCATCCTAAGCAAGAACAGAATAATTTCAAGTACCTATCCTGATCATTTTACTTGAGTTTTTAGCTTTTAGGAGAAAGATACATGTCTCATATGCTTCAAAGCATTAGTGCAACTACCCTGTGGGGAAACTGGCTCATAAAAATGAAACAGGACTGATATTTTGTGCTGCAAGCTACAAAAATCCTCAGATATAAACCATGTCCTACCATAGTACTGCAATGCAAGAAGAAATTCAAGTACCATAAGTATAGTGTCTCAATAATTTACTGAAAAGCATACAGTACATTTTATCAAGCTTTTCAATACTAATCCTCTCTCAAGCATATAAACCAAATTTTTCTAGAGCTCCTGAAAGTATTTAGACAGCAGGCATCATAATTTTCTTTTCTAGATTTTCTAGATGGGCAGACTTCTTTAAATTGCCTTGCTCAGGAATTCAAACAGCATCTTAACAGCCATGCTACATTACAACCTACACAAATAATAATTTCCCCCCCGCCCCCAAAAAATCATTCTGTGCTGATTGTAGAGAATTGCCTGGACAGCTTGCGCGTAACAGTACACAAGGAAAAAAAAAAGGCAAGTAGATTATGGGGCCTTATTCAAGAGGCGTACTTATGTACAAAGAGAACATGAAGGTTACTGCATTTTTCTGTTTGCTTTGAATATATTGGGTTTGTTCTTTTAGTAGCATGGTGTATTTTGCCATGAACAATTCTAACCGAAAGTGACACATTCAAAAATAAATCGAGTGATGACAGCCTTCACACAGCCTTGTAATCTCTATTTTTCTTTCCTCTGTATCTGAAGCAGCCATCACAAGAGAGGGTCTAGAAGTTTCAGAGAATTTTTAGCAGATGTCCATATTTTGAAAATTACTTATTTCTATTTTCCTAAGCTTAAAAAAAAATAAGAAAAAGGAAAGAAAGTACAATTCTGGGTTTTGTAGAGGGAAGGATTAACTGCTTATTGTGGAGATTCAACTTTTCACTCTACAAAATGAAGTGCCATGGTTGGGAAAAATAAAAGCACACATTCGATACTGAAAAATTTAGCTTGCTTTCTTTTAAAAATAAAATTCTGATAACCTTTAGGACCCTATCAGCATGAGCCATCAATGCAAGTCTGACACACTGAAGAAGAACCACTTTCTGTTGCTGGAGAAAATTAAGAAAATTATTTTAAAAAGACCTTAGTTGACCTGATAGTGTGTTGCTCAGAAGACTTGTTAGCTGAGGCTGTCTCAAATTATCCTGCGTCTTCAATGCAGAAACTGGTGATGTCTGGTTCATAGCTTTTTTCTGTGCCACATACATTAAAAAAACCAAACAAACAAACAAACAAAAAAAACCAGTCAATATTTACTGAAAGCTTTAACAAATGGAGGAAAAAAGCAAAAAAGCCAACTAAAATTCAGCTCTACACATCCTTTTTCAAGTTTAAACTCGTAAGTGGTGAAATATCAGACATCTCAATTCCTCCTAAATTCAAGAATTTTATAAAGTAAATCAGAGATTAATAGAAATTACACCAACAGTACAAATACACACCAGTTACATTCTAGAAGACCCATGATTTACCACTACAATGGGCCCTCAGAAAGCTCAGCTTTTTCAAGTCTCAAAATGGCAAGATGACTAAATAAGCTGTCTCCACAACAAAAAAAAAAAATACAGTGGAACAAACTGTCCAGTGTTTAGCAACTAAGTGATACACTGTTTAGGATACAGTGCAATATTTAAAATGCAAGTACAAATTAGAAAGATTCTGGTGAACTGTAGAATTTGTTCTGCGTAGTTCCCATTTTCATCTCTGAAATTTCAGCACAAAAACAAAATGATCTTTTACAGCAATAAGAAATATTATGCTTTTATAACTGCTGAAACCCACAAACCCAGCACATATCCTACAAATAGGAATATATAGACACATGAAGAGAAAGGCAGGCCTCAAATTACTCATCTGCAAACAAAATGTTACGACCTGTGCTAGCAGTTTTGGCAAAAACTAAAAATGTGGTTCTACAACATGTTCGCCCTTATTTTCTAAATACACATTATTTTCTAAGACACATTATTTCATTGCCCATTTTGGTCTTGCTTAAAAAAATCCATTAGACCTCTGCAAAAAGAGAAAGATCTAAGGTAATAAGCGTAAGTGCATTCCAAGACAGTTATTATCAGTATTTTATAATGATCAAGGAAAAAGAAACAAAAGCAAAAAAAGGGCATAAGTGGAATAACAGCTTGTTGCTAATTGTGTGAGAAGTCACCGAGTTAAATATTGGCAGAGTTTGGAAGTTCACTTATGAAAACAGACAAATTTGAGTTGAATATATACCGCAACTACATCAACTGGACAAAAAAAAGACCAGTTCTCACCTTAAAAGTAAATCCAGAATTTTTTTTTTAATTATTACTAAGTAGATCTCTTCTTAGAGAAAATATTTTTGAAATGTTATGCTTTTGCAAACTGCTTTAAAAGTATTTCCTTTTAAGGATGCTAAGAAACACCTCTTGCCTTGTCTTTGCTTCAAATTTGAAAGCTTCTAACTGCTCCAGACACACAGAGCTACAGTGGGTAAAATGCCAGTATGGTAAATAACAAAGAGAAACCCAAGAAACCTTTTCATCTCTAATTTGAATAGGTCAAACCTTGAAAACACATGCATAGTTTTTAGTGAGGTCAAAAGACTTTTAAGTGCTAAGAATGTACCTGAGCCTTTACATCTAGCTCTACAGTAAGATTTTCAGAAGAGCTCATAGTTGTATAATCTTATCATGTCCATTCCTTTAAATGGGGGCAGAAATAGATCACTGCTAAGCAGTTCTGAAAATATTACTATAGATCACCAATAAAATCTTCTGACTTAATGAAAGTCACAGACTTATTCACTCAGTGACAGGCTTTAGAAAATACCCAGTGAAATGATGTCTCTGGGTTACAGTAATTTTCAGCCGTTCCGCAGTATTTGTAACAATACAAACTAGCAAAATTAATGTTCTCTGTATAACACCAACTATAATACTTTGTTAACCATATTTTAGCACAGCTTAGAAGCAATTATTTGGCTACATTCTCATAAAACTTTCATACCTGACCAAAGGCAAACTGTTGTTGTGTTACTCCAATTGATGTGTGACTAAAGGTGCTGACAGATTTGGAAGAGGATGCTGGAAGACGATGTGATGCACTGACTGGAACTTGAGTTCTGTTCTGTGTGAGCTGATCTCCAGTGAAGTTTCCTCCTGATGCAACAGACTGAACTGATGGTCCCAAGCTAGGATGTACTGAACCAGAAGAACTTGCAACAGCAAATCGATTAGAAGCTGACATATTTGAGACTGTAGATTGCCCAGGTGACATCGTAGTAAAACTCGATCTACCTTGAGAAACATTAGCTTGACTGGGTGACAAATGCAACACCGTTGGTGATGCCTGCTGCAGTGGCACCTGTCCACCAACAATCTGTGAAGCTCCATGATTTACTATAACTTGGTTTCCAGGAGCTGTGAATGTCTGGCCGGAAACAAGCTGAACAGCTGTGTTCTGATTATTCAGCATCTGTCCTGAATACGACTGGTTGGCTCTTAGCATGTTTGTAGAGTTCCTATTGAGCATTACATGCTCAGCAGACACTTGGCTAGGAACAAGCTGGGAAGGCTGAGTCTGAAGAAGCTGTCCATTTATGGCCTGGACATGATGAACTGAATTAGAATTAACAGACAAACTTGTGGGTATGAGAAACTGGTTTTGAGGTGCATGAGGCTGTCCCATAGGAGAATGGATAACAATACTACCTCCAGCATTGCTAACTGTCTGAGGTGTAACTGATTTTCTTGTATTTTGTTGATTAACGATATTAACAGACAT
The DNA here is from genome assembly GCF_000737465.1 of Haliaeetus leucocephalus. NCBI lineage: Eukaryota > Metazoa > Chordata > Aves > Accipitriformes > Accipitridae > Haliaeetus > Haliaeetus leucocephalus. Next base: position 3,019,406 of record NW_010972962.1, on the reverse strand, counting down.
ATGAGGACCAACTACTGAATTCTGAGGTGAGTTTGCAGAAGCAAACGGAATCCCTTGCTGTACGTGATGTTGCTGTATTCCCAAGTTATTCACATTGTAAGCAGTCTGCTGACCCATCTGGATAGGCTTTGGTTGGATATTAATGGGAACTTTGTTAGAGTTTGGTGCCAAACCCCTCTGAATGATGATATTATGGACAGGCAATGACGTCTGAAAATTTGTGCTGTTAAATGGAACGGTTACAGGTTGTGCTACTGGACTTGAATTTGAGTTACCAAACAGTGAGTTACCATTTGGAGTTTGTCTATGAACCAAGAGGCCACCACTCATGTTTGCAGGTGTTTGTTGACCATTGCCTTTCAGTATTATTTGAGATCCATCAAGGTTATTAATGGTCATCATGGAAGGTTGATTACTAAATGAACCAATTAGCTGTATCTGCCCAGAACCACTAATCTGGCTGCTATTAGACAAATGCTGGCTGGGAACACTAATTCCGACATGTTGCATAAAGCCATGTTGCACACCGACTGTATTGCTTGCAAAAGATGCTCCAACAGGTTGCTGTACCACTTGAGTAACTCCTATAGGTTGCAACGTCTGACCTGAGTAATTAGAAACATTAGAAGCCTGAGTAAAGGATGCTGATGAAGAAGGATGAAGCTGAGCTTGTGCAAACTGTTGGCTAGAACCTACACTGGCATCCAAATATGCCTCTTCTGCCAAAGTCTGTTCAGTAATATTAGCCTCCTGCAAGGACTTCTGAAGAATATCAAAAGGCTGATCCTCAGTAAGATCAGGTAAAGGAGAAGATACAAGTTCATCTTCAAGAAACTGAAGGCTACTGGACAGCTGCAGTCCATCACTAGGCCCCTCTCCAAGCTGACCACTTACACCTTTTACAGACGACTTAGGATCAGTGTTCTGAAATGCAAAACAAGAAATAAATCATTTTCAGAAATTCCAAGCTCTACCTTGTTTCCCCATTAAGCTTTTTTTCATGCAAGCAAATTTTCTTTACAAAATTATATTCTTTGCACAGTATCTATACAGGGTGATGTTCATCCCATACAGTGGGCCAGCATAAACATGTGCATCACTTACATCCCACTCATGCCCTCATAACAGACTGCTGGAGACACTACTCTCCTTTCACTTCTCAAATCTCCCAATTCCACAGCACTCAGCTCTGCAGCTGCACTGTTTCAAGAGGATGTGACATGCTCTTGAAGTATCAATTTCCCTTCCTCAAGCTGAGCACTGTATGGACAAAATGATAAAAGAAAGGAGGAGTGAAAAGACCTCCACTGTAACTCAATTTGGGGCAAGGTTTCAGTAGCAACAGTAGTAGCAGGGAAAAAGCAGGAGAAACCTGCTCTTTCACAGATTTCCTCTATCAAGTGAGATCCATCTCTAAAATCCTACCAGTATTTCTATAGTCACACAGTGCAAACTAGTGACCATTTCATAAAGTTAAAGAATTACATTAATTCTTTGTTTAGAAAAATTTTAGAAACAAAGCAGTAAGAAAAACAACGCTATAGACTTTGTGGTTTATGCTAGCAAAAAGATTACAGAGAACTGTAAGTATTGAAACTACAGCAAATATTAAGCTGCACTTTGAAAAAATCCTTCAAATGCTGTAGTAAGGAAAATCAGAACCCACTTTGCTCTGGCCTACTGTCAGTAAGATTTTCCTAAAACAAATTTATGTCCAGAAACTCTAGACAACACAAGTATCAGGTTTCTACAGGTGGAATGGCAAATTTAAATGCACAATAATACTTGCAATAGTTGTAAGTTAGACAGAGTACACCTTTATAAATTGCAAGATCATATTTCTATTCAAAACCAACATCCAGTTTCTTTTTAGGTCAGGATAAATGCAAAAGGTGAGTGTGAAATTATCAGTCACATTCATACTCTGAGCCTTCACTCCTTGAAAGTCATAGACACTTGTTTTCAACCTCATATAAACAGCGTGAAGATGCTGCAAGCCGTAATTATCATATGCAATAATGTCCCCACCCTAACTTCAGTACCCAAAGCATATTTATTCAGAATTTTACCCCAATCTGTTTCTGAATCAGCCTGTGTTGTTTTATGAAACTTTGGTCATGTTTTAAAATACCAAGAGATTGTTCCTAAAATTCAATAAAATATTTTCAAAATACAATTATAAAATTACAGTAAACTTCTTTACATTTATGTTAACAGAAGGAATTAAACTAGTACTTAAATGTCTCAATGTCTGCACCTCATGAACACCTAAAATTACAAATCAGGTTCTCAACTGTACCTAGCTATCATCAGGCAGAGCAAAAAGGAGTCACTAACTAGGGCATTATTAGGACTCACAACTGTCAGGTTCTCGTGGAGAATTCCCTATTGCATCTGAAACTTGTCTCCAGTGACAATGACCAATCTGAAATCTTTCATGACTGTGTAACTTAAGAGGGCTCCAGTTCCAGTTAATGCTATTCCAGTTGGAATTAACAATACACCTATTACTACTATTACTAATAGCAACAGTAATAATAAATAATATTACATGCAATCAAGATTAATAGCTTGAAACTCTCCTACTGGCATGAAGAATCCCAAGTTTCATTCCCTGCTCCTAGGACTGTTTAACATCCAAAAACAATTTTATGTGCATAAACTGGAACCAGGGACCTTCCAAGTTAACATCTGAATCACTGCTGCCCAGACTCAGAACAGCCACGCAGAACACCATACTAATTTCAACAAGAAATTAGTGCCTCTGCAACTTCATGAATCTATTTACCAACAAGAGTCTTATTCTCACTGGCTCCATGAATATTGTGCTGCCCTCTTAAGCTGTTCTACTATACTATAACAGGAAGGTGGAAGCAGTCACTAAGTACAACCCAGGTAACAGGGCAATGGCTAAAGAACCCTCTCATGAGGGTTACAACACAGACTGATGATTGCCCAAGGACACCAACCTGGAATCAGTACAGGTGGTACGCAATAATTTAACTCAGAGCCAGGGCAGGGCAGGGGAAGGGGGGGGGGAAGAGTGGACACTGCTTTCTTGTCCTTCAGTCAGCAGGAACTTAATCTTGTTTGTGTTAGGTATTGGCTGAGCATGCTTACCAGCTGAGGCACTGAACCTTTGACACTGAATTAGTAAACTCTGCCACTGAAAGGCATGAGACGAGCATCAAGACTGTCAATCCTACTTCATGGTAGCAATTCTGAATACATACAAAGACAGAACTTTCAGTATCTGCAAAAACTTTAACGACAAAAAACTCAGAAGCCTTTAACTTTTCAGGTATCTTATAAGCAAGGACTGTGAAACCATCTATTTATATTTTAGATACCCCTTGCTCCTTCACAATGCACTGTAAGAATCCATCTTTGCAACCATGTTATTCTTCACTTAGATCAGCACAGGGCTCTCACGCAAGGGATGGAGGGAAGAGAAGATGGCATTGGTACTCATTATGAAGATACAAAAGCATGAGAACAGAGCACAAGTGGAACAAGTGCTAGAGAATGAAAATACAGTAAGCCATCCTAGGAACACAAACTAGAAATCCCTGCTCCTCTTACCACCTGCCTTCTAGATTACCTAACCCCCCAGTTTCATATACCAAAAAGATCTTTTGGCTTTCACCAAATATTTTTGTTTCTTCCAACTGCTACTCCCTATAAAATAATCCCACCTTGCCCAGAATTTCCCAATCACTCTCAAAATTACTCCAAAAACTCACTTTCTGAAAATACATCAGAAATACACCCCCAACTCCTGCCCACCTCCTCATGCTTATCAGAAGAATCTCTACAAAGAACAACTAGGAAGCCTTGGCTATGACAAATGCATGTCATATTTTTTCTCCATAACCTCATTTTTCTTAGGATGAGTCCTCAAAACCCACCTCTGCCATGTTGCATACAGGAAGCTGCTGTCTGATAATGGCTAGCCTGGCACCAAGTTGAAACCACTGTTCCCGATTAGCTGAAAATTGGGCACACCCTATTACTACTGGTACCCCACTCCCCCACAACTATCTCAACCAGCTTATCTGGAGAAAGAACTGTCATTCAATGTATGTTTCTTCTACAATAATTATATTGAAAGGGGAAGGACAGGGCAAATACTTCACATCACACTACCATGGCTACAGAAAAATCACTAGTTCTCTACACATAGATAAACAGTTTTCAGGATTTATTTATCCCAGTTATTTAAGGTCCCTACACACCTACAAGTACATCCACATATCTGTTAGGAACATGGGACAAAGAGACAGAGTCAAGATATCAGTACAAGAGGAAGAGGAATTACCAAGGAAACCCTACTCTATGTTTTCAAATAACTGAATCGTGGGATGAAAGTTTTTTTAAAAAACACACCAATGAAATCAAAGAAATGTGGGTCAAAAGGGATCTCTGGAAGTCATCTAGTCCATCCTTCTACTCAAAGCAGGACTACTGCCAGCACTAGAGCAGACCAGCCTTGGCTTTATCTCCAAGGATGGGGATTCCACAACCTCATTGGGTAAAACTTGGTCCAGGGCTGCAATACACTGCTAGTGAAAAAAGAACACTGAAGACTACTTGCAACACCTAATGAATTTAAAGTGACTTCCCTAACACTGACATTACAGGAAGGAAACATCCCAAGTTAGCTATTCAGTCTAAAGAACAAAAAAACCCCAATTCATTAATTTTAAAAAATTGCTAGCTTAGATTCTACTTAGAAATAAGAAACAAAACCATCCTAACATACACAGGAGATGTACGAATGACTTAACTTTTAAGGTCTACATTTGAGCACTACTACATCTACAATCACTAAAATTACAAGTGCAGTTTACTGGAGAGACTTACATCAGAGAATATTTTCACTGCTCAGCAAGCCGTTTTACATATTTACAAAACACAGTCCAACAGTGCAGTATCTTTTGATTAATTCCCCACTGAAGACCCAATGAAATATTTAAAATACCAACAGCATGAGGTGGTTCTCTGTTAGCATTAAGAATTCACATATGAAAAAGGTCAAAACCCACATCTACTTCATTCAGTTTTATAAAAGCCAAGTAAAGCCATAACAAAAGCATGCAATCTCAATACAAATATAATTTATCTCCTCACCACTTACATTGGAGTTGGCGAAAATTGAATTTGAGTTGGCTACAGAATATTCTGCATTAGTCAAGTCTTCATTGCTCTGGTAAAAGACAAAAATCATGTTTAGAAATAATACACTTAATGAAGCTTATGTATGTCTAATACACAGGAAAGCTACTTACAGATTTACTACTAGGTCCATGTAGAAAATAATTCAGCGCCTGTGGGTCCCTTAAGGGGGAGAAAAAAAAAATGTTACCACTTTTAGGAAGCTCTTTGTACTAATGAGGCTAATTTAACTAAGCCAGATACTGTATTCATATAGATCAGGCTTACAGTAAAAACACGTTTCTTTCACTGACTCCAATGCCAAGCTGAAAGTTTATACCATCTGAGGATCTGTGTTTCTCTATCAGCACAATTTTCAGATGTTGATCATATTTGCTGTCATTATACCAAGGCATTTCAAGCAATAAACTATGTTCATCAGAAAATTTTAGTTGCATTCTACTTCACTTCCATTTATGAGGGAATGAGTCTTACTCATATTCTCTTAAAACACACAGTATTTTATGACAGCACATAGTACAAAACCAAAGGAAAATACCACCACCAAGTAACACAAGAACTAAATCAGTTACCACCTCTTCTACAGAGATGAACTATAATGCCTGTTTAGCTAGTGTCTAAGCCAACAGGGCATTTACAAACCTGAATCTATAACGTATTTTCTGCCACCCTTAATGTAAGTTAACAAAAATTTATGCTTGCCAGAGTAACAGTCCCTTCACGTGGAGAAAAAAGCAGCACCTTTTCCAAGTGAAATCAACCATAGAAATAACTGATTAAATACAATTTCAGAGTATTCATTAACTTAGCACTACCACTGAATAAGACTCAGATTAAAAACGTGGTCTGATAGAGTAAGTGTTGGCAATTCAAACAGATCAAAAATACATTAATGTAGCTGCACATATAGACCAAGTAAAAAACATTAAAAGGTTGTGTTACCTGGGATTATTTTAATACAACAATTATATAGCATTTCCCAACATGTCCATTAGCATGAAAAGTAAAATGACATGGAGTTTTTTTATTTTAAAACATTTTTATTGATTAACAAGTAATAATAAAACATTTCTGAGAAGCAGGAGATTCTCATGTAAAAAAATATTAATTCAAAACATCTCTCCTTCTCTCTTGATCATCCTAGAAAATAAAGAATGAACAAGTTAAAGATCTTTCAGGTTTACAAGTATGCTTCTAAAATACACCTCTATTCCTCTTTTTTTCATTTAAAAAACAAACTGCATTCATGTGTTTACAAAAGATGTGTTAAACAGACAGTATGTGGCAGGGACTTTATGGTACAATAATACTTACAACATAGAAGTGGTTACATATATTTTCCAACAAAAGTGTCATTTTCATAGTAGATTACACTACATTTCAAGATTCAAAGAGAATAGAACTCATGATCTTATACAGGGCTCTATCGTGCTTATGAGTTTTAACAACAAAATAACCAGGCTGTTTAATACTAATTACACTCACTGGCTTTAAATCATAAAAAATGCAATTTAAAATGAAGAACACTTCATCACCTTAAATATTGGCTTTAGTAAGGAAGGAATTTTAGAAGGCACTTACCAAAAATCAAAGATCAGATGGAAAAAAAAAAATGTTGTTTTCCATTCCTCTAGATGCTTAAGACAGTAATTGCTGCCAGCAGCAGGAAGAACACTGTAATTTTTCACACAAACACTCATCTGTATAGAGAGCACTTCATTTTCTGGACCACCTGTGAACTTGTACCAGTATCCTCCATGATTCATGCTCATGACAGAGCACTTAATTTTCCCATGCAGTCAATTATCATCTTTATGTTCCAAGCAGGATGTGTTTTCATATGGCTACAATCTGCAGTCTTGCACAGTATACTTCACAGAAGGTAACTGTGACCCAGTACTGGCAATGCTTTTGCCATAGCATCCACAGAGTAACCCCAAAATCAAAGCAGCCACTGTGGTGATATTTTGTTTTTTCTGAAGTTAAAGCTCTCACTGGTTTTGCTGGAAGATTTGAGTGAGTGAGAAAAGCCTATTTATTTACTACATTTAAGACAGTAAAAAATTCTTTTATCAAGTGGAGGTGACCTTTTAGTAGCTGCTACTAGGCTGATGTCATACTAAAAAGTTATCATATATGAAATGTTCAATTTTCTTATGTTTTAAATGCATTATAGCCTATTATCTGTTCTTGAATACTGACATAAATGTTAGCCAAAGGAAGGTAACTTGTCACATACACAAGCCACGAAAAATCTTTCTCAGGCTTCAGCTACACTAATTATTTTTTGAGATTCCCATACGGAATTATAAACCTTCAAATAAATCTGTTATGGAAATAATGAGGGGGAAGAAAAAAAAACAGAACAAAACAAAAAAACCAGGACCATTTAAAATCCCCAATTTTATTAAAATCAAGTATCTTTGAGCAAGATGCTAATAAATTCTTGTTTGTTGTGAATACTTAGCAGTACTGGGTAGAAGTTCTATTTTTCTAACACTTTTATGCAACTGCATGTTATTAGTAGAAAATTAAATATTTATAATTAAGAAAATAATAATTTTACTTTTACCTTTAAAATGCAAGCATAGTGTGAACAAAGTATCTAGTTCCACTACTCGAAAACCTGAGATCTTTATTTTTTTTAATCCACAAAAATAGTTCTTTGCAATGAAGTTTGTAACAACATTCCTAGTAATGTGCTTCAGCAGTGGCCTGATATTACCATTAGCTGAGAAGACAATCCAACCTCCATGCACACTCATTCTTTAGCCTCTCGAGGAGAATGCCAGCAAGCGGACTGTCAGCTAGTATACACTGGGATTGAAGGCTTTGTGATAACACACATCTCCACATGGAGGAAGTGAAGCATAGCTACTCATTTCATTTGCAAGTCACCTAGTCTTGAGACAATATTGAGATAGAATCACCTTCCAGAAGATGATTTTGCAAAATTATTTTTCCAAACTTTTCCGAAAAAATTGCTTAAGGAAAACTTACCCAATAAGATCAAGGAGACAGGATTCATCATCATCATCATCCATGACAACTAGAACAAAAAGGGAGAGGATGGATATCTGGTATGTATCAGACAAAAGACTGCTTTCACCAATAAAACCAATTTAGAATATCTCAATATTTTTTATTAAACAATTTATGAATTTGACAGATGTCTACTACTATTGGCAAAGTTCTTAAATAAACCTGCATCTTCTACAGAGGTCCATTGATTATCTCAAAATCAAATTCAGTCACATGTAATGGTATACAAAATCCCATGCTACACTTTACTGTTTAGGGTTTTTTTTAGAATTTTAAATTGGAGAAAGACAAATTATTAAACAAACTAACTGAACAGAACTTCTATGACTTAAAAAAAGTAGTAAAAAAATCAACAGCGAATGCAGTATCAAGACTCCAATTAAAATGCTTCTATAGGAATTTGCTCCCAGCTAATCCCAGTGAGGGAATAATCAAACACCACAGAACCTACAAAGACCATTACAAATTAGTGGCTATAATACTGGCTAGCCAAAAAGGTAAACAAATTTAGGTCAGTATCACGACAGTGCTGTCATAGGCTAGAACCAAAACTACAGCCAAGACATTACGAAGCATTAAAAAGAACACTTATTTTCTAGCAGACCTTTCTTAGGTATTGCTAGTGCCAATATGGCCACTTCCAGTTTCTCCTCGACAATACTCAGAAGTGTACTTGAACAAACTTGTGATTAACAGTAGAGTTCTGACAATCCTTTTAACAACAGGTAGGGAATTCATTTCCATTAGCCAAACTGAATGTAAGCATCCATTCATTGGGTGCAGAGCATTTTTAGCCTCACAATATCATCACCACCAACTCTCTTATGCACTGCCTACTCGGTCGGGTGCTGCCTGTACCAAACACGTCCTATCACTCTTTCCTCCGTCCGCTGTTCCTTCGAAGCTTCTGTTTGCATATCCTGGTTCTCCTGTTCACCCTAACTCTCAGAATGTCACCTGAGACTGCACCTTCTCCCTTTTTCCTGTCAGTAACTCTCAGGACTATTTAATCTTCCCTCAGTCTCTCTGTAAAGATCCCATCTAATCCACCAGTTCAAATATCAACTGATGCTAGCATCCCCTAAACCTCTTGGTACTCTGGCTTCCATTTAGTTATCCAGTCTAATATTCACAGTGTCTTCTAATCACATCAAACTGATCACTGTGCATTCCATGCTTGTTTTTTTCTCAACTTCCCTTAAAAAGTCTGCTATCGTATTTATCACTCAAATTTGTTAATATAGTTTTGGCTTTAATTCATTTTGCGCTCTGTCTTACTTCTTGCCAAATAGAAACTTACTCTCCCTGACCAGATCCACACAAATCATTCTTCAGGTTCTCCCTTATACAGCCCTTTAGCTGAACATGCAGTTGGCTTTATTAGAAAAAATAATGATGTTTTTCCTCATTTCACAAACATGATACTAGAAAACTCTACCCAACATACTGTAAACTCCTACCAGTTTACAACAAACACTAAAACTCCAAGAAAAAGCTACATTTTTGTTAAACGCCAAGAATCACAACCAGTCTCCTCCAGAAGTGCATCTTCCTAATAACAAACTTTAACAACATTCTTGTCATCACTAGCAGAATACACATGAAATATTATGTGACCTTTTTTTTAAATGCTGGTTTACCAAAGAGCTAAACTGTATAAAACCATTACCAAGTTTTTATACAGCTGATCAATGTACCATCACAGACCCATGAACCCACCTATGACACACAGCTCTTGCTACAGTGAAAAGTTGTTCTGATCAGCATTCACAGCCTAAAGGGCTACGTTCTCCTGCACCTTGAAAACTGCAAATATAAAGCACAGCCAGATCACTACCATCTCAATATCCTCACAAATGATGGCTAGATAATACTACACAAACATGATGCCACATGGTAGTGCCTTTGCGACATACCACAGGACCAACACACAATTTAAACAGCACACACAGGGGTGGGTATGCGTGCTCAATATTTTTGCCTGTCTTCACTGGCAAGTGCTCCAGCCACACCACCCAAGTCACAGAAGGCAAAGGCAGGGACTGGGAGAATGAAGAACCACCCACCACAGGAGAAGATCAGGTTTGAGACCATCCAAGGAACCTGAAGGTGCACAAGTCTATGGGACCTGATGAGATGCATCCGCGGGTCCCAAGGGAACTGGTGGATGAAGTGGCTAAGCGATTATCCATCATGTTTGAGAAGTCACGGCAGTCAGAGAAGTTCCCACTGACTGGAAAAGGGGAAACATAGGCCCCATTTTTAAAAAGGGAAAAAAGGAAGACCCAGGGAACTACAGGCCAGTCAGTCTCACCTCTGTGCCCGGCAAGATCATGGAGCAGATCCTCCTGGAAACCATGCTAAGGCACATGGAAAACAAGGAGCTGACTGGTGACAGCCAACACAGCTTCACTAAGGGCAAATTGGGCCTGACAAATTTGGTGGCCTTCTACAACGGGCTTAAAGCATTGGTGGATAAGGGAAGAGCAACTGATGTCATCTCCCTGGACTTCTCCAAAGCATTTGACACTGTCCCACACGACATCCTTGCCTCTAAATTGGAGAGACATGGATTTGATGGATGGACCACTCAGTGGATAAGGAATTGGCTGGATGGTCACACTCAAAGAGTTGCCATCAACAGCTCGATGTCCAAGTGGAGAGCAGTGATGAGTGGCATTCCTCAGGGGTCGGTATCGGGACCGGCGCTGTTCAACATCTTTGTCAGTGACACAGACAGTGGGATTGACTGCACCCTCAGCAAGTCTGCCAACGACACCAAGCTGTGTGGTGCAGTCGACATGCTGGAGGGAAGAGATGTCATCCAGAGGGACCATGACAGGCTTGAGAGGTGGGCCTGTGCAAACATCATGAAGTTCAACAAGGCCAAGTCCTGCACATGGGTTGGGGCAATCCCAAGCACAAATACAGGCTAGGTGATGAGTGGATTGAGAGCAGCCCTGCAGAGAAGGACTTGGGGGTGTTGGTTGACAAGAAGCTCAACATGACCCAGCAATGTGTGCTTGCAGCCCAGAAAGCCAACTGTATCCTGGGCTGCACCAAAAGAAGTGTGACCAGCAGGTTGAGGGAGGTGATTCTCTCCCTCTACTCCACTCTCGTGAGATCCCACCTGGAGTACTGCGTTCAGCTCTGGGGCCATCAACATAAGAAGGACATGGACCTGTTGGATCAAGTCCAGAGGAGGGCCACAAAGATGATCAGAGGGCTGGAGTACCTCTCTTATGAAGACAGGCTGGGAGAGTTGGGGTTGTTCAGCCTGGAGGAGAGAAGGCTCCAGTGAGACCTTACAGCAGCCTTCCAGTACCTAAAGGGGACCTACAAGAAAGCTGGAGAGGGACTTTTTACAAGGGCGTGTAGTGATAGGAGAAGGATTAATGGCTTTAAACTGAAAGAGGGTAGATTTAGATTAGATGTAAGGAAGAAAAGTTCTTCACTGTGAGGATGGTGAGGCACTGGGACAGGTTGCCCAGAGAGGTTGTGGATGCCCCATCCCCGGAATTGTTCAAGGCCAGGTCGGATGGGACTTTGAGCAACCTGGTCTAACGGAATGTCTCCCTGCCCATGGCAGGGGATTTGGAATCAGACGATCTTTAAGGCCCCTTCCAATCCAAACTATTCTATGATTCTATGAGGTCTGTGAAAGAACAATCAAGATCATAACCAAGCCACAAACCTACCTATTTAGACTAAATTCTGTTCCTATTTCGCCACACATACCCAAGATCTACACAACCACATAACTGCAGGTTTAAATCTTTTTAACTGACGCAGATTTGCAATGAGGATTAGTGTCCTGTTAACTTCAGGACAGCAACATAGGAGATGCACTATCAGACCAACTCCTTGCACACCCAAAAGCAACTACCCATTCAGTCTACTTAGAAAAGAGGGCAACTTTAGCAACACATGACCTTGACAGAGATGATTATTTAAAAGTGTGTTAATATAAGCAAGCCTATCCTGTGAAATTTTCCTAACACGTTTTTTACAGCACAAATAGTAGAAGAGTTTGCTGCTTTTCTTGCCAACTATCTTTTCAGATTTTCTATACACAAGTTATACAAATTCTGTCCTCACCACTTGTTAACATACAGTGGGCCAACCAATGACTGATGTATGAAATGGGCAAAAACTGTATTAAGTCAAGACAGTTTGAAAATAAAACTCGACACAATGAGTGGAATTAGAGGATTAGAGTTACATAGCCTAGACTAGTGGTCTCTGAAGTGGGATGCGTGCAAGACAATCCACTGGGGTGCAGGAATAAAATACTAGAACTTCAGTACACATATACATATATTAGGGGTGCATGCTCAAGAAACTTTTACCAATAGGGGTGTGTGATCAAAAACATCTGGAGACCACTGGCCTAGACTCTTAAAGATTGACTCACTTCTCTATTTGGATCAGTTGACAGAGGCTTCAGCCCATGGGCAAGGGGTGTGGATGGAGGCTCCAGGTGAGGCTCATCTGGGCAACTGAGGTGCACCAGTGCACCCAGGGCCCTGACAAGAGCCCATGCTAGAGACAACTGGGGGAAAATACACATTAGAAAGATTCACACAAGCTGCTGGAGAGGTGTTACGATGCAGCCTAATAAATATCTAGTTATCATCCATACTGTTCTACAGTGCCTTTTTTAAAAAAAAAAAAAAAAAAAACAAAAAAACCTGTTTATAAAAAGTAGGCCAAACTCAGCCCTCCTGGTGCATCCAACTAATTTACAAGGGCAGTCCTTACTAATTAGTCACAACCCAGCACAGATATTCCCTGTAACTTACTATTAGCAAAGCCTCTACTGTTTTATTTCACACTGCTACTACTGCACTGGTGAACCTAGCATATACTTCAACTTGGGTCATATGTACTTGTGGAAGCAGCACTGCCTATCCCTTTTGGGAAATAACCAGAGTGCCCTTTATTGCACGCTCCCAAACAGAATATAAGAAAAGTTGAAAGTAATAAAACTGACGAGGAAATCCCAGTTATGCAGGCCAGTCCTCTGGGGGACTGTTACTACTTGGCCTTAAAGCATCTGCCTCCCTTTCGACGCTCTCACCTACTACAGAGCAAAGACCAACAAAAGAGGAAGACAGCAGTCCTGCGCCCCTCTCATCCACTTTCCTGAGTCAGCTCAAGGCTTTGAACAGTCGCCTGGAACAGAAAATTCATCTGACAAAATACATTGATCTGTTTCAACTTGGGATTAGCTTCTTGATTTGGTTCTGGCCTGCCACAGGGCTACAAGAGTGCTAGCGCCAGCACAAGAGAGGGAATATGAGGGAGCTGAGTAGGTGAGTACAGCAGAAGGCAGCGGTGCTTCAGCCAGCTTAAAGCAATTGTCAGACTGTAGCCACACACATACAGTTAATCCAGCCACCACTTTCACATTAGCTGCAGTGCAGGCAGGTTGATGGAAGTGATTATTCCCCTCTACTCAGCATTTGTGAACTCCCACCTGAAACTATGTCTGGTTTTGCCACGCACACCCCTCCCCTGCCTCCTTTAAAAGAAATATAGAAAAACTTTAAAGTCCAGCAGAATGCCAATAAAAGCCTGCATGCACATGACACTAAGAAAGTCTGAGGGAACTACATTTCTTCAGCCTGGACAACAGAATGCTAACCGAGGCACTACCCGCAGCCTGCCACTAGCTAAAAGGAGTACCAAGAAAAGCACAGCCAGCCTCTTCTTATCAATAAGCAGCAAGACATGAGGCAACAGCCAAAACATGGAACACAAAGTCCCAACCAGATATAAGGAAAAAAGCAGTTCACAAATAAGAATGCTCAAGCAAGAGGGTGGAATCACCCTCTTTTGAAATTTTCAAAACTCAAATGGCCCTGACTGACCTGTCCTAACTTTGAAGCTAGTTCTGCCTACAGCAGGGGGCAGGGCCAGATAACCTCCAGTGGTCCTTACCACCCTAAATTTTTCATCACCATGCTAGACAATCCACAGTATCACGCAACACATGCAGGGTCTACAAGCTGCAGAGTCATTAAAACTCGATTTGTCCAGAAACAGCCCAACCATTCATACATGCTTCATATACTGCACATGGGTTTTGTAACTTAAAAAAATGGGAGTATTCAAAACCACTGTAAATACTGGATTTTAAATTCACTTAAATTATATTCAAGCTTTTAACCCAGCAGGCAGCTAAACACCACAGAGCCGTTCGCTCACTCTCCCCCCTATAGGATGGGGAGAGAATAGGAAAGAAGGTAAAAATTGTGGGTTGAGATAAAGACAGTTTAATAGCACAGAGAAGGAAGGGAAAATAATGATAAAAGAATATACAAAACAAGTGATGCACAATGCAATTGCTCACCACCTGCTGACCAATGCTCAGCCAGTTCCAGAGCAGTGGGCCACCATCCCTTGGCCAACTCCCCCCAGTTTTATTGTTCAGCATGACGGCACGTGGTATGGAATAGCCCTTTGGCCAGGTTGGGTCAGCTGTCCTGGCTGTGTCCCCTCCCAACTTCTTGTGCCCCTCCAGCCGCCTCGCTGGCAGGACAGTATGAGAAGCTGAAAAGTCCCTGACTTAGTGTAAGCACTGCTCAGCAACAACTAAAATGTCAGTGTGTTACCAACATTATTCTCATCCTACATCCAAAACACAGTACTGTAGCAGCTACTAGGAGGAAAATCAACTCTATCCCAGCCAAAACTAGGACACTTGTCACAAAAGAATTGCTTTCCTTTCTCAAAGTCATTTATAATTTCATACAACCTTAATGCATAGCTTCAGATACAAAGCAGTAAAATATTATTTTCACGTTCTGTAAAAAGCCCAAGATAGCGTCTAGTTTAGAAAAGCAACATTTAGAGCAGTAATTCCCCAAAGTGCAACACGATCAACATCAAAACTTGGTAAGCCAGAATTAAACAAATTTATCTGCAAAACTGTTGTAAAAATCTACAGACTCATAAATTCTGAGAGTGAGCACTGACCTTTGGAAATCAATGCTTTAAAGCAAGGAAATGGTTGCTCTAGTTAGAGCTTCATAGCGGGAGATAATCAAACTTGCATACAGTAACATACGTAGGACCTGAAGCAGCTACTGTTTGAGTTACAAGATATGCGCACTAATCCTCACAAGTTCAATAAGACTTGGTACACATCCAGTCAGCAGGAACTCTAATGACACCTGTCATGCTTTATAACAGCTCTGAGCTATCAAATCTTCTGTACTGTTCTGTTGCTCTACAACATTCTCCAGAATTTTAATCTACAATCCCAACATTAATAGTAACTTCACTATGGAATATCTGAAGAAATACATTGTCACTATAACAATAATTGTAACAACAAAAATAGAAGAAATCAAAGTTACTGTAATAGCCACTGTAGTAAATGGTATTGTAGCGAACTGAGTGTTCATCAAATTTATGACATTTTTATCCCTCATATCCTTTTTGAATACAGATGTAAGATAACTTTATTAGCCCAATACAAGCATCCATTCCTTGTTAAATTACATCAAAGGATCACAGCAGCGTTAAGTGATTCCACACTGACTGCAGAGGCAAAACGCCCAGAGTTGAAGTCCTTCCCTCACACAAATTTCCACCACGACTTCCATTAATTTTCACAGTGCTAATATTTCGCTCAGTGTGCTTCTGAACTGGGGGAAAAAAAAAAAAGATGCCATTTTAGCACATATTAGGTAATGCATATCATTTAAGCAGTATGAGCTTCAGGTTGCTAAGGTGCTGTAACTACTGCCTTACTGACACTGTCAGTTACCTCTGGTTCCTAATAAACAGGCAGCCTTGGATTCATTGAAGGAAACTTACTCACACAAGAACAACCAGACAGACTTCCTTTGCATTCTCTGCAACACATGAGTATAAGAAAGGAGTATAAACCCAAACACTTATTACTATATATTTTATTCTTAAATTTTGAGTCCATGCTACTTTTGAACAATCTAGTATCTTGCAAACTGGACAACTTCAGATTCTTGTAACTAACCAAGCATGTGTTTTATAATCAAGAGCTGCTCACCACATCAAGCCCTTTATTTTCAAGAAACTGATTTTTGCACAGATGGAATACAAAACACAAACTTTAAGAGGTATTTGCGCTTCCCCCCTCATTACTGTAAAAAATGATGCGCAGCAGAATAATGACACAGTATTCAATAGAAAAGAGGTAAATATTGAGAAACTTGATGGCAAATTAAAATCTCACTCTCAATTTTACTCAGGCAAAAATACAGAAGGCATAATTATCAAAAAGTTGTCATTTCAGGACAACAGGAGAAAGGAAGCAAAATTAATTTTTAAAATGTACTTTGTAAAACACAAGGATTTAACTACTCACTTGTAAATGATGCTGTGCTTATACTCTACAATATGTAATTATTCCTTACAGATATTTTGTCTTCCAGAGTAATCAACAAAAAGCAACTACTATACTGTTGCAAAATCTACCAGGAATTGTGCTCTAAAAAAGAGCTACCTAAGAAATTTGGGATTCTAACCTAGTAACACAGTACAATACACAAGTGTGAACTTTATATATATATGAAAACATGTTTTACTTCCAAGATTTTAAATCTGAGTAGTACTTTTAAGATGAACTAACAATGTTTGAAATTAGCTGTGGAACTGAATTTAATCATCAGTATTTCAAAGACATCTGTACGCAACAGAGTACAAGAAGAAATTTGTAACTTTAAATATTCAGAAGAATGATGCAAAACCTCTCTACAAAAAAATACTCCAAAATATGGATACTATTCAGGAGTCAGATAAATAGCAACAAGAAAAGAAACACAAAAGCGTGACATCTCATGAATTGCTAGGTGCGACATTATGCATCTTCATGGTTTCTAAGATCTGGTGGGACATGAACACCTAAGAGGACAGGCAGGGTCTTTACACGGTTATGAGGTACCAGCCCCACATACAGAAGGGCAAATAAAAACCACACACTAAAGCACAGACAACCCACAACAGGTTGTTTACCCAACTCTTAAATTTTATTTCCATTTAGTATACCATTAAAAAAAAAAAAAATCTTGATTTGAGTTTGGCAAATGTGGTAACTTACCAAGCTTCCAAAACCTAGTGATGTTTTAATATATTAAGAAAAAAATGGAAATCTGCAGTTCAATTGTTAACAGTATGTATGATACTAAAGGTTAATCCAGCTACAGTCAAGCAACCGAGTACATGTGTGAACCCCCAGTGCAGCTGTCTAAAATCTGGTTTCCCTCAGACACACATGTTCAGCATCAGATCTCTTAATTTATTCAATTTTTTCCTACTGCATCCAGAGCTGCTCTTGGCAACACCAAAATCTTGACAAGACTTTCATCTGGAAACAGATGTTTTAAACCACATAGAGAAAATCCAGAGTAACTTGCAGCCGGGAGGTCAGGATGCTTACCTACCCCACAGGATTCACCAGGTTGAACACTCAGCTCAGCCCATTTCCCCAGCAGTGACTATCCTCATCACTATGCTACGGCCTATTTTGGGCTCAGTCTTCTAAGCTGCTCCACGGCATACACAATTCTTCAGGAATTTCAATATTCATAAAATATTTTGAAAGGTCCTAGTTTCATACCAAAAGAGGAAAAGAAGGAGGCATAACCTCAACAGTTCCTTATAAACTGCTCAAAGGAAGTTAGATGCTCTTAAGTATTTCTAGAAACTACTGTATGCAATAACGCAGGCTATTAGCATACGTTATTTGTGCAATGCAATACTCAAGAAACATCGAGTCAGTTGTTTTTACCTTGTTCCTACTAGAGAATACCTGTGTATAATACTTCTCATTTTGTGCATATAATTTTCAAAGATTCTGAAAAAACACTTACGCAGTCCCAGAATGTAACTTCCTTATGAACTGATCATTTCTCAATTAATTTATAAACCAATGTGCAATTAATATCTTTTCATTGCCACTCTAGTCCATACTAGTTTAGGAAAAAAAAAAACCAAAACTGGTTACCTTGCCACAGGCATGGTTCACACAAGTTAACATGGTTTTATGTATGGGAAATCAACTGAAATTTGAATATGATGAATTGACAGATGTGCAACTAATTCAATAGTGCAGTCCATATCAACACCCCCCAAAACCAGACTGAAAATCCTCCACACTGCCAAACTTGTCCCTGTTGAAGCCAATGCCTTGCTGAAGCCAATGGAGATTTTGCCATCTATTTCAGTAGGGCCAAGATTATTTTCTGTAGTTGACACATCTCAATAAATTCAAGCTTCAACACCAGATCTTGAAATTCCACACTCAGATCAAGTTCACAGTAAAACTACTACTGCAAGTTCCACTTGAGACATAAGACGGCATAAGATCAGCCCTTACAAAAATGATCAGTCTCTTGCAATGAAGTTAAAACTTTCTCCCTGGACTCCTCTCTCTTCACTTCACCACCCTTTCTTAATACCTTCAGTGAAAGAAAGGCTATTGTATTAAGTTTTGACAGCAACGTGCCCACTTTCTTTTCCTTTTGGTAAGCATTCCGTTACTCAAATTAACATCAGAAATAGCTCTGGAACATTTTAAAACGAGTGCAAGAAAATAAAAGTAATAAAAAAACTTGATAGTCTATTTGCACTAGTTGATCATGTTTTTATTTTGTTTAAAACTGCAGCAATTCTCAAATAAAGCAAAAATAATACAGACATGGTAGTTCAGGGGCAAATGAACATTCAAAAATAAAGATACACGTATTCATTTAACTACATGATGATCCTGAAAAAACATCAGTTCAGGTCAGTGTTCATGCATTTATATTCGTGCAACAAAGACTTTACCAATACTGCTTATTCCAACTTTCAAACTAGAACAGTTGCAGGTCACAATGAATATTAGAACAGTTTATTACTTGCTGCTTTTCCTCTACTGCAAGAAAGCAAAATATGCTTGTTTTTGTAGACAATCCCCATGTCTATGCTGGACCAGGTAGGTCACCATAGAAAAACCTTTCAAGCACAGATGCAGCTTATTCCAGCAGAACTACTAGAAGAAATTATGCCAACTCTCTGAACAGAATGAACTACATTATCAAAGAGCCTCTTATGTCTGGACTGTATCTGTTACTTACGACAGCACTCTCACTGCCCCATCTACACTAAAAAGCACCAGCCATTACACTTAACCACAAGCCTAATGCAGCACGAAAATGCACAATCATTGACTATTAGAGCCACATTATAAAACACAACTGCAGTTATGCAGATACAACTTGTCTGGAACCGAAGTGGAAGTATACCAGCAAAACTCTGAAAATACAGCTAGAGTACAATGAACACCCAAGTAGCACCCCAACGCATCCATGCCTGCAAAGCTCTTCGACTATAGACTTAACCTCTGTTGCAAAACTTTATGGATACAGAAAGGGACCTTGGAGGAAATTGGAAATGCAGCTTATACTAGCAGGATTTTGGGTTTTTTTTCTCTCAGTACAACTAAACTAAATATATAAACTCTCCTGCAAAAGGACACATGGCGGGGGGGGGGGGGGGGGGCCGGACACGGGCAGGGGCGGAGCAACAGGAGAAGG
>NW_010972962.1:2995298-2999612 GCF_000737465.1 Haliaeetus leucocephalus | reverse complement strand
GGGGGGGGGGACGGACACGGGACGGAGACGGACAGGAACTAAGGGGACATCTCCGTCAAGGGCACAACTACGTAGCACTGACCTTACCTGAGGCCACACATATACTGAGAGTATTATCAACTCAAGAATACAGGTGTAATATACAAGGTAAGTGCTCGAAGTATGAACAAAGTAAGAACACACTTAAAATACATGAGTATCACACTAGTGAATAAGCCAAGGTGGACCAATGAAAGCACAACTGGACTAGTGTATTGACATGGTGAGCTTCTGCACTCCTCCATCAATGCATACAAGCTATGCAAAATACAAAGTACTCCTTGCAACAACAAGAAAAAACTTTAAAGCTCAGACACGGCCAAAGAAATACATCTAAAAAGAAGAGACCTAGTATATTTAAATACTATCTGCCAAAGATCTCAACTAAAGATGAGAATACACTTTGCTTTAATGCAAGGAGGTCAGAGTATAAAGTATATGTAGTCATTTCGCATTATGCCCTGAGAGTATATAAACTGGCCATTTTATCCTATTTTTGTCATTTCTTCATTATTTTCACAAATTAGTGAAAAAAATCCACACAGAACCTGCCAGACATTAGTGCATAATAGAGAAATTTTATTGTATAAAAATACACTACCGCTAAAATAAAATCAGTATCTTGATCCCAAGACTACTGTTAACAAAAATAAAAAATAATCATTTCAAGAAAGAGTGGATTTCATGTAGTAATAAGATCTCTGAAATATGTGAATACTGTACTCCACACTCAATAGATTTTCAAACAAAGTTTTAGCAGGTCTATTGTTTAAAAAGCTAAAATGTTAACAAGGTTGTCCCCATGAAAGCCTTTAGAAAAAGACAGTTTATATTCAGGCAATTTTTTTAGTATATTCCAAGCAATAAAAATGTGTATTTCACAAGAAATGTCATTTAAAAGCCTTCAACACCAACAGGCAAAGAATTTCAATAGTCTTAAAATTAACCCCAAATTTAAAAAAATCTCCCAATTCCTTCAGGAACAAGCAAGAGGCATGGGAAGCCCTCCTCTGATCTGTCAAAAAGCGTAAAATGAAGAACTAAACAAGCATTCCACACTCCTTAGTGGGCGCAGCATGAGCTGGTCTGGCAGCATACTTGCTGTTCCTGAATACAGATGTTGGCATTAAACTCAACCCTCTCGAACATTGATCAGATTACACAGAAATGTACCAAAAAAAAAAAGTTCTGATCAAAAAATAGGAGACCATTTTCAACACTCTCCCTAAAAAACAGTACCAAAAGAAAACTTTAAAAGCATATTAAAGTGGAGCCGCTAAATTTGGAAAAAGCACTACTTCCCAAGACATAAAGGATAAAAACTTTAAAAGACGTTAGTCCCTCCCTCAAAAAAATTACCAAGAGAGTAACAGCAAGAAAATGAGTTATCTACCCACCCACCAAAAAGTCACTTGCCCTTGTATTTTTGCAAGCACTTTTAAAGGTATTGAAGGCTCTTCAGTGAAGACTACTTTGCCCTATGTGCTACACTAGAGCATTTTTTAAAGGTGGATTTCTTTTTTAATGACATGTATTTTTTGATCATTCAACAGATGATGTTCTTTCAAAACTTTTTTTGTCCTACACTCTGAATGCATCTCATGTCAAGAAATACGTAGTTTAGAGACATGAAAAAAATGCTCTGAAGTGATGTTTAAAGGCTTTAATCTGGGAGCACAGGCCCCTCTGAACCAAGCCACCTTAATACCTCACAAGACCGTGACCCAGACTACACAGGAGATGGGGGAAGCCTGAGAAGGCAGCAATTCAGAGCAACAACTCTGACGGGGCCCTTCCCGAAAAGGCCCATGCCCAAAGCAATCCACCCTTTTTACTCCCTTTCACACACAGAGCCAAGAATCCTTCACCTCTCTCCCCAAACCACACAGAGAAGAAACTCCTTGAGGAAAGAAGGGGGGGGGGGAAGAAAGCAGCTTCTGGGATTTCGGGGAGAGGATCTCAAGGCCCGAGAGAGTAACGTCTTCCGAGACAGAAAGAGAAATGGCCCGAGCAGGGCGCGACGGCAACGCCCCATACGGCGCGACGACAGCAGAAAGGACCTTAAAATGGCGCCCGTGGGGGAGGAGAGTCGGAGTGAAACTGCGCAACAAACGCTGGCAGGAAGCCAGGCAGCGCCATCTTCCCCGCGCTCTCCCACTCCCACTCGCACCGAGAGCTGCACCGCAAAGGCTGGTCGCCGAGCCCGGGCACAGCCAGAGCTGCCTCCGGAGGACCTCTCCCTTCTCCTTCAAATCCTGTTTCGTTCCGTACTGCCGAGCCCCGAGGAGGAGGGAGCGGGGAACAGAAAATCGGGGAAAAGCAAAGGCCTCCACCTCTCTCTCCTTCCCCCAGTGGTAATTTAGTAACAGTTCTAAGTAAATATAAACGTGCCCTCTATACGTCGTTTGATTTGGGACGGTTTTTAACAGTACTACATCTGCTTTCTACCAGAATCTGTAAGTGAATTTTGCAATTAATAGCAAAACCAAATTATAACAAGTATTGAAGCGCCCCATAAACCAATAAATGTGAACTGTAAGGAGTTCAGAAAATCCCCTCCACAAACAACAACTGTTTTAAGCCACAAGTAAAAACTACTTAGAAAAACATTGTTTCTTTTACGGAAAATAATCCCAGCAGCACAAAGGATCAGATTCACATCCACTCTACAACAAAGCCAAACGGGTTACTCCAGAAAGAGACGGTTTATTGTTAGGTTTTAAAAAGAGGCGTTACAGTTAAATATTCTCTCCCCAAACGGAAAAAAAAAAATATATACAGCAGAAAACTTGGTCCCGAAAAGGAGAAAAAAGCGCATTAGCCCAAACCTACCGCCTGAGCATTTCGCGCACCCACAAAAAGCAGCACCGTTTCCATTCCTTGGTTAAAAGCAGGAGGCACAGAGCAATTCAGAGGAAATTGCAAATAAAGAACCAAACAAATCAAATCAAATCTAGTGGCGACAGCAAAAACGAGGAAACCAGTGAAAAATAAATCCCCAAAAGGCACAAATCTGAGACACAAGCTCAAAGAAATGACAAGATTAGGGTGGTGGCGAGTGGACGGGGTAAAGGAAAAAATCAAGCCAGGAGTGAAAATGGAAAAAAGAAAAGAAAAATCCTTCCCAGCTCCACAGCCAGGAGAGAGACGAAGTGTCTCCATTTTCCCAACGAGGAGGAAGAAAGAGTGTTTCACAGACCACAGAGCTTTAGAGAAAAGCAAAGAAACGAGGGGGGAAAAAAAAGAGGGAGGAGATTTGAAAAGATTATTTTTCTTTCTCCCTCACACACTCTCTCTATCCCCCTCTCTCCCTCTCACTCTCTCTCTCACACTCACACATACACACACACACACACACTCTCCCTCCTCTCCTCTTTCCATCCCTCTCTTGATGGCCATCAAGGGGGCGGAAAAAAAAAAAAAAAGACAACAACAACAACTAATTTTAAACCGGCTCAATCAATGAGTCATTAAAAGAGATTTTTCTTCCCTCCTCTCCTGAATTTGCATGGCATCAGCAAGAAAAAAAAACCCACCCCAAACCTCTCCCCTCTCTGCAGCTATCAGCCTGGACCTGAAACCTTATCTCTCCCTTCTACCCCCTCGCCTTTATTTTAAGAAACAACTTTTTTTTTAAGTGCCCTCAGCAGCCACCGCCACCAGCCTCGCGGAAAAAAAAAAATATATATATAGTTCATTTCCATGTGAATCCACATCTGCCCAAACAACAGCCACCCACAAAATATCCCTCTTCTTCCTCCTCGTCTCCCCTCTCGCTCGCTCTCTCTCTAGATATATATTTATATACATAGCCCCAGAGCCAATAGCTCTCTGGGCTGAAACCTAATATCCTGGTTTTGGCAACTCCTGGTTGTTAATTTGCTCCTCTTTCTTTTCTGTCTGTCTGGAGATAGATTTCCCCCCTCTCTTTTCCCTCCCCGAAGGAAGGGAGGAAGGAGGTTGTGTGTTTTTTTTTTCCTTGAAATTTTTATCACAAAATTATAATACACTCAAAGGGAAACTCACCGTCATGAAAAAGCAGTGCCTTGTCAACGGGGTTTCTTCGCCATCACATCAGGGGCTGGCAGTGTAAGAGAGAGAGAGGGAGAGCGAGAGAGCGAGGGAGGGAGGGGGGAGAGAGAGAGCGCGCGAGCGAGGGAGAGAGCGAGAGAGGGGGAAAGAGAAAGCGAGCGAGAGAGGAGAGCACGGCACCGCGCCGCGCTGCACCGCGCCGTACCGTACCGCGCCGTACCGCACCGCACCGCGCCGTGCCGC
>NW_010972962.1:2985843-2995288 GCF_000737465.1 Haliaeetus leucocephalus | reverse complement strand
CGGGGCCCGGCCGTGCCGCTCCGCCGGGAGACAATGCCGCAGACCGGCGCCCGGGCACACGCACCGCCGCCCTGACATGATGAGTCCCCAGCTCCAACGCGGTCCTCGCTTCGCGTTTTTTACAGTCAGTCCCTTTAAAAAGTTTAGCTGCCTTTTTTTTTTTTTTTTTGAGAAAGCCGTAGACCTGGCAATCTAGACGTGCCTCAGCTGTTTACTTTCCGTTAAAAGTTGGGGTGTGCTTGGGGTTACAGAAAAGGAAAAAAATAAACAGGTTCTTCCCACTAAAAAGAACATCGGTTTTAACAACTTGGTTGCTCTCCCTCCTATTAAGGTTGTAAGCCACTACACGCTTGGGGGTGGGCGCAGGGGTCCCCCAGAAAAAATAAAAGCAAGGTCACCTTGAAACAAATAAGATTTGATCCTCTCACAAGTTGCAATATTTCGAATATTTTTAGAAACGTTCTTTTTCTTACCACCACCCTTGGTGGAAACAAATGACATGAATTTCAAGCTGCTTAAAAAAAGTTTGGGGTAACCTAAAAATGCTAATTTGGAGTCAAATCTTACAGCTCTGGGAGTGCATTGATACAATTCTACAATTTACTTCAGCTAAAAGCATTAATAATTTTGTTCAAGGCTTGTTGGTTACAAAAACCTAATTCAACTTAAAATACTGTATTAATCAAAAACATAATTTAAAATCCTTTATTCAGATGATTCAGAGAAGCCTAGTTCATTTAAAACAAAAACATTTTGATTGAAAACTGAGTTAGCGTCTTAGCATGTACAGATATGTATGGTAATGCTTTTAAAACAAGAAATCTCTTTAAGACCCTTTTTCTGCTCGTAATCGTAATTCCCATGGACTTGCACACAGCAAGCTTTTCTATTTTTTCCTAAGAAAAAGAAACTTTGTTAGAACTCCTTAGAGACAAGAATTTGAAGACTATTTAGTAGCGCATTCTTCTTTATTAGCTTTACAGCTCAAAAAACACTTCGAGTTTTTAGTTTTTAGATACAATTACATGAAAACAGTTATGGGCAGTGTACTAAGTAGACCTTCTCAAAAAATTTGGCCAAATTTTTTTAATGTTGAATAAAAAGTCAGCACCTCAGCATTGTTTTCAATTAGAATTGGGTTATTATTTTTTAAGTAATCAACCAATTCATGTGATAATATGGGAAACAAAGGTTAAGCCTGATTCCAAACCTTTGCCAAAGCCAAGACTCACCTGCAATTCTTGTTTATGTGCATGCCCACAGTAGAAAATTTAGGTGAAGTTTCAAATCACTCCCTAAATGGAGAGGTTGGGCCCTAGCAAACAGGCCTTAGCATGAGTCCAACAGATTCTTTATGCAGTCCAGACAAACTGAACGCAAGCATGGCGCTGCCTAGTCCATCAGCCAATACATTAACTTCACTTTTCATAAATTCAGTATGGACCCGAATAGCCAACAATATGGACATAAACACCACGTATCAAAGAGCTCAGCATCCTAACTGCTCTTAGAGCCTATACTCCTGACACCAGCATTAGAAAATCAAAAAGGCCAAGCGTCAAAGTCCCTAACTTCAGCACATGCTTCAAGGGGCTGCCTACTCACCATCACTGGCTTTAGAGAACACTGCTCAAGTAAGAACTTAAGAGCTGGAGGGACACCACAAGCGTTTTTCTGATTTGGTTAACAGGAAGGAACTTTGCTTCAGAGGTTACAAGGCAGAACATCTGATCGGTATATTATTATTCTCCCAGTCCTACAGAAACCACAAATAAGAAGTAGGCAATACAAAGAAGGAAGAGGAGGAAGGAGGACAAATGCTTTTTAATAATTTCCTTATGATAAGAAACATAAGGAAGCCTACCTGAATTGTCCATGATTGTACCATAATTTACACTTGCTCTCCCTGAAGGATGTTTCAAAGCAGCATTGGCAATAACTGTGCTAAGCAGGAAAAGTACAAAAAGGGAAGGAGAATGAACATCTATACAATGAAGCACCCTGTAGCAACTAGATTTCTCCAGATCTACACAAGTCAGTGAGTTTAAGAATGAAAACCTTTCACATTGCCACTGAGTGGACAAAACCAAACCAGAACACACTGTATCCTCTGCAGAAGTAAATTTCCATATATTTCTATATTTGCTTTATCTGTTCAGAATCAAAATTGGCTCAGGTAGAAATGGTTATCAAAAAAATCAAGGGTTGGCTGTAACTTTATAGGTCAGATTGAAGTACACGCTTAATGTTACCTTCAATACTAAAAAGTCTGAATACAGTCTTCAGCTGTAGTGTTCGCCCTTTCTGGTGTGCTACAGAATTTTCCAGACCACATTTGTAAAGAAATACTGCTTTTTGCTCTGAGGTACTCATGCTTTTTTAAGAGGATCACAAGGTGTTTCTGAACTGAGTGTCATTGCCCCAGGAGGTTGCCCCTCTTCTCACTGCCTTACTGCATTAACACAAAAGACCCTAACATGTCAAAGTTCTTCTACCCCAAGGTCACTTGCCCAGGGCTGTAGTCCTCAATCAGAATCCTATTCTCCAAATTACGTACAGTGTACATGCAATTGCTGTCTCTCCTTAGCTTCCTCAATCATATTAATTCATTTTCTCATTTATTTTCCTGTAGCAGCTTCAGAAGGAGTAAGGTGAAATAAGCATGAGAAGAAAGGCAAGACCAGTGTCATCAGCTGTCAAACTGTGACCATGCTATTTAACAACTACCATTCTCACAGGTGTGCAAAGACACCAAATGACACTTGGAGTGAACTGATACACATAGCCCTGAAATCAGATTGTGCAGAAGTGAAAACTAGGCTTAGATATTGAGAGGGAGAAAATAAGGGGGTACAAAACACCCTCCCTATTCATTCTGTCTCCAGGTTTCTCCTAGATCAAGTCATTTTATTATTCAGCTCATTTTTCCAGGTCTACATCACAAGCATACCAATTCTTGTGCAAACGTAAATTAGTACCCCAAAAGAAGATCACACAGCAGCACATTCATAAGAAAGAATGTAAGGACTAAGCTATTTGCATTAAAGGAATGAATTCCACAGTCATCCTCAGATTCTTGCATGAATTGTTGCTTTGTAACCTTAACTCACTGCATCATTTCTCAGGTATATTGGATGTAAAAGAATGCCATTTACTCCACTGCAGCCTTGCCTCCTCAGACTGAGTGCTTCAGCTCTATTGATGGACTTCTACCTCCCATACTTCTTTCTCTCTCCATCCCATAACATGTTTCTTGTGTCAGCTCATCACCAGACACGCCATTTACCCAGCTACATACTGCTTTGTTAATTACTAATTTAGATAAGAATAAACAACTGTAAGCTTGAAGGCACAGACATATGTAGGTCATCATTAAAAGGTACAAGCAATGCAAAGGTAGAGGTCACAACACTTGAAAAGTAGGGCACTCAAATACAGTGGCAAGAAGGGAGAAAAGGACTTTAACTTGGAATATAAATGCAACATACCACCTGAAAAATTCAGCTCAATATCCGTATCAACTGCCAAATTTTGAATAGTTGCCACAGATACTTTGATGACCCACCAGTAAAAATTTCCTAAACGTGACAAATTTCAGCTTGATACCATCCCTTACTTACACAAAACAGTACTTACAAAACCAAGGTCATAATTACATGATGTAACTCATAAAGCTGTATGACTCCAGTATCAATCATCATACCAAACACAGGACTATCTAACCAAGATGTATCTTAAGGGGTGACTGGTTGGGACATAGGTAGTAAGAGGAGGTAACAAAGAGTGAACCTCAGAACAAGAGATTCACACCAATACCAGAAGACAGACAGGTTTCTATGGCTGGAGATTATGTGAAGGCCAACAGGGCTGTTCTGTGTTGAATCCAAAGAACAGATTTTGGAGAACTGTGCTTCTCTGAGATGTGTATCTGACATACGGAAGACAATCAAGTAAAACCAGAGAATATGTGGTGACTGGGCCTCCCATTGAAACAAATGACATTGCAAAATTTTTACTGGAACAGATCAAGAATAACTATATAATGCTCCAGGTTATTTAAGTAGAGTCTCATATTCTTCAGCTTAAAGTACCTTAAAAAGGAGAATTAACTTTGAAAGATTAATAGCTCTCGCTTCCAATTTAAAATAATCTTAAGATATCCAGCCACTGAAATATATTGGAAAAAAACACCTCTGGAGACAGAACTTTACTACGGTATCTGGAGTACTACAGGATCTTCAACAACTAACACCGCCAAAATTTATAGAAGAAATTTAAGCTAAAAATGATGACAGAAATTGGGAGAAGCTTCTACAATATTCATAGTTAATCTGGTTAGCATAGATGAATGGGAAAAAAAGTTAGGCAAGTAAGGATTCAGAAAGACATAGGAATATGATAATGAGTAGATGGACACAAGGTTAAAAAAAAAATTAGTAGTAGTAATTAAAAACAGCAGCCAGGCAATAAAGCTAACAAAAGGACCATTCCTAATACCACTGAGGTGCTGTGAATGATTTAAAAAAAAAGAAAAAATCAAATAAATATTAATAGAAGGAACCTAAGCAGAAAACAGAGGCCTAAAACATGACAGGAGGCGTTACAGGGGTAACGGAAACACAGTGGAATAGTAAGTTATACCAAAAGCATTCATGTTCAGGAAAGAAACACAAACATGCTAAGCTATACTTGTAGAAGGACAAGACAAAATGGAGGAACAGAAGGGACATTATAAATAAAGTACCACCTAATGTCACAACTTAAAGAATGGCTTTACTTGGGTACTTCTGGGACCCTACTAGAAACCAGCTGGATAAGATTTAGGTATGAATAA
This sequence comes from Haliaeetus leucocephalus, assembly GCF_000737465.1. Classification (NCBI taxonomy): domain Eukaryota; kingdom Metazoa; phylum Chordata; class Aves; order Accipitriformes; family Accipitridae; genus Haliaeetus; species Haliaeetus leucocephalus. The sequence continues at coordinate 2,990,454 of NW_010972962.1, read as the reverse complement.
AGATTGCTGTAAGGTAAGTCTTAATATTATCACTAGAAAGTGTACCAATATGAATGGAATTTATTGTCTCAGATTTAGACTGAAGAACAAATGCTAATAATAGGAGGAGGCAGTCCTCCTTCAAAATGATACCAGTTTAGTTAACCAATGAATATACTAGGAGACAGCTAACAGAAAATAAGTAAATTTGGATACAATGACTTCAAGTTAATTCTATTTAAATTGTTCAGAAAAATAAATGGAATATGTTTGCATTTAAGAGTCACAATTCCAGAATGGAAAACTTTGATGTACTATTGAACCTAGGCGGTCCATTGAACTGGCTAGTCCGATAACCAAACATAGTTTTCTGAAATGCCTTAAAATTTAAAAAAAAAAAAAAAAGTCAAAGCATCTGAAGTCTAAAGTAAGGCACTGAAAAAAATCTCTTAGGAACTTCAGAACTAATAGAATAATTGCCTCAAAGGGAGAGTCCATAAGACAGCATCTGTAGCTTACATACTTGGTCTCCAGAATTTAACTAATGTCAATTAGCAAGTTAGGATTCTAAATACCAGTTAGCAGCTAGGCCTGGACCAAACCTAAGTGCTCTTCTGCTCTGAGCTTTTGTGTTCAGCGTATTTGGGCCTTGCTTTGTTAATCTTGAAGTGCCTCTTGTCATAAAATGTTATGCTTTGAAGTCTGTCCCTAGTTTTGGAGGGTAACTCATTTTCATAGAAATGAATTTGTTTCTGTACCTTTGGCATTGGGAATACTAGGTTCTCAGAAGGGACCAGCTCAGACTTGTTTCAAAACAAGTGCACCTTGACTGGTTGGAATATAATTAGTATCTTAAGCATTCCCAAGGATTACATTTCAAAGTTTTTGCATTACTCACAGCAATTAAGATGCACCAAGTAAGTTTTATAGTTTTAGCTCTCTCTAATTAGTGATTTAAAACCACACATATTTTACATTGTCTTGCCTTTCCATATGGCCAAATATATAAAGCACAACATTTTAGTCCAAACAAAAGCTTTTTTAAAAACAATCAGTATGCCAAACAATGTTAAAGGAATTTATTTTTTTCCAAGAGAACACAAGAGATACAGTGACTTGACAGTCACTTTTACTGAAGCCCCATTCCACTGTGAAAAGCATACAGTCTACAGTATCTTAAATGAATCATAATATAGCTTACATCTTTAATGCCTGATCACAGTGCCAGAGGAGTTCAAAGAGCCCTTACTAAAAGGAGCAGTAGAATACGATGGTTGCGCAAGCCACTGAAGTACCTACTTTGTAGCCAGAAGTAATTATGTTCATCTGCTCATCTCTTCTGGAGAAACTCAATCTAACAGGCAGAGATCACACGTATCAGATAAGAGCTCCGTGCAAGATGCAGGGGCCGACGCTTTTCTTGAAAACACAGCTAAAAGACAAAATAGCATTTTGTGTGCGTGATGGTGCAATGTATGTGCATTACACCCTTTGGAATAAAAAAATGTCAGTGCTGGGAATACATACCCGTGATAAGGAATAACTGTATTTACTTCCTTCCTTTGCTTCAGAGTGCAAATCTACATCTTGAGATCACGCCACAACTATGAGGCTCTTGACTTTCACAAGCTCAGGGACATCAGGTTTAAAAATCCATTATTATGAGGCCAGACACCCAGTTGCCTCTGTGGATCTTGCTGCTACTCCCCACTCTTCTTAAAATAATTATGGAATGAGACAGGACCTCGAACCTTCACCTGAACTATGCAATACATCTCACTTCAAAAGGCTATGAGTTAATGCTGTTGAGCTAGTTTAAATCAGTACAAAATATTTCAGGTAGATAGCATCCAAGAGTGATAACCATGGGATACCGATTTAAACTTGGAAGCATGCGTAATGGAGCTTATGTTTTGGAGTTTCACGGCGCTAGATCCAAGTGAGCAAGTGCAACCTGCAACTTCACATAAAACAAATGACAATGTACAGTCCAAGCAACAGCAAAAGGTCTTACTGAAATGATTACCATCTACTTTCAAACCAGAGAGGAACTAAAGCACATCCGGGGGGGGGGGGGGGGGAGAAGTAGGAAAAAAACTATAACACATACAGAACTATGTACCTTACTTTTATCTAGCATCCTCAAACAGCTAAACTGCTGTTGCACCTTACCAAAATGAGTCTAAGCCTGAGCTAGAAGGCTTTCATTTTATTCAGGTGGTTACCATTTAGGAAATTGTAAATCTTCTGTTCTCTATGGTTTACAATGGAGCACACTAAGCAGCCTTAAAACATAAAAGTTGCTGCCAGCCAAGTCAGGAAGAAAATTGTCAGTCTTTGTATTACCACAAGAAAATAGATATATACCAATATCATATATACCAAAACCTCAAATTGGAAGCGTGGAAAGTAATTTTGGAACATCAGGTTGAGATAGTTAGAAGAATTTTACTGCTCCCTTTTTAATTTTTTCATTATGGTCGTACACTTCACCTTCTTGTATCTGCGGTTATTTTGCTTCTAACCCACAAATCATTTGTGTGCATTAGCAAGGTGAAAAGATTCCAGTCTCTCCCAGAAGCTCCTATTCACAAGTGTATTTGGTCCTCATTAATTTAAACCTCCAATCACCTCTAGAAAAAACAATTCAGAATACCTAGCTTTCTAAGTGCTCAAATGTAATAAAAAGTAATCATTATACTGCAGCATGAAATACTTAACATTTATTTTGAGCTGTGTACACTAGCGTTTTCTTGTAATGTTTTCATACATAAAGTTGTTTTACCCACTGCAGTTCATCCTACCAGGTCACATCTGTGTAACAATACCAAGGCCATACTCCAACATACTGAAAAATAGCAAAAGCCTTTTTCTGTCCATATTCTCATGTATGGGATAACCACTTCCAGCACTTACAAGTGTACTACCTACACTCATGGGAGCGTAAGGCAGAAAAGCCTGCTATGTAAAGTGAAACTTACACATCTTTCTTATGAAACAAGATAGAAATAAGGCTGGGGTTTTTTTTCTTACAGCGAATTAATTGCACCATATTCCTGCCTAATGTAACATTACTGCAATTACTGCAGGAGTGGATTTGACTATTTATTAGCAAAAATGCCCAAGACTTACTAAATGCATCACTTAAACGCATTGGTAGAAAAAAAAAAAGTGACAATATTTCAAGACATCCTTCCTTCTTCATGATTGAACATTCTCCCTTTCTACAAGGTTAAGTGGTTTTAATTTTTTAAGACTCAAAATCTATTTTTTTTCAAAAACAAAATTCTGGACACATTAACATTGCAGTGTTGTGACAGTTAAGAGCTGTAATGCATTAACCATGATATTACTCATCCTGCTGTCCCCCATCCAACCTGCTCCAAGGTACTACTGTTATACAACAATCCCTTGAAATCCCCTGGTTTTATATTGTAACAATGATAAGGAAAGAATATTCTCTATTTTAGTGCAAGTCCTTTATGCGTTACAAGGATTAAAGGCATTTCACTACCTTTCTTCTGTCATCCCAACTAGGCTGACACTATTACCTTCAAGTTTCAGGTACTCCCTGCCCTCTAACGATGTTGTATCACATCTAACACAGAAGTTAAGCCATATTTCTCAGGAAGCAGGAGACAATGGCTACTTTCAAGCTAAAGCTCCTTTTGAATGCTAACCTTAGGCAGCATAACAATCTATACTTCCAAACAGGAACATGAGACAAAAAACCTACGCTATCACCAAACAGAGGACAGTGAATTCAGAGTATCTACTTTGGGTTTACCACCTCTTTGTTTCAATGGATAGGTTTAGGTCTTATGTTAATTTATTATAAGTAACTTTGAAATGCTAAGGGAAGGGAAGTGATATTTGTGGAACTGGAGTTAAATTTATTTTCATATGTTTCTAAGAGTGCTTTGTGTTAACTCTCTTTGCAAAAATTAACTTTCCATGAGACGCAAGAGCAGTTCTCAAAAGAACACATCAGGAGGATTTTTCTACTTTGTAGCCAGGTGTACTTAATTTCTGGTTCCTGCTGCAGATGTACTGAAAACACATCTCCTAATCATAAAACTTGAAACACGTAAAGAAAGTCTTCCTTGCCATGTTTCCACATGGGCCTCTGTGGATTTCTCATACAGACCTCCCTCTGGGGCACGGTAACCCACAGGCACTGCACCGCTCTCACGTTTTCCCTCCGGAACCGAACCCTCTTCCCCAGCAAAACACTCGAGAAATCAAATAAGCAGCTAAGCAGAAAAACAGCCCATTTGGCAGCACCTCTGCAGCTACCTGCAAGTAGTTAACAGCCTTTTTCATAACTACGTCACTGCAGAAGAGGAGACGGCAGGCGAGGTGAATTAAACCGCTCCATTCACAGAGCCTCCCGGAGACATCGCCCCTGGGAAGCGGCCAGCCCGCCCCGGCGCGCGGCTCCGCGCCCACCGGGCACGGGGAAGGCCACCGCCAGCCACCAGGCTCGGCCGTGGGGTAGCCTGACGCCTACCAGAAATACACCACCGGCTCAGGCAAGGACCCGAGCCGCCAGCGCGGCCTGACTTCACTTCTAGCGGCGGGCGGAGGCGGCCGCGGCCCTCGGCCGCCCTCCCCGGGCCCCGCCACGGAGCC
>NW_010972962.1:2892878-2985203 GCF_000737465.1 Haliaeetus leucocephalus | reverse complement strand
AGGGCGAGGAGCTGGAGCTCGGCCCCGCTGAGCTGCTGCAGCGCGACGTGGTGCTCGCCGGGCTGCGCGGCTGCCGGGTGCGGCTCCGCGGCAACGCCAACACGCTGCGGGTGCGGGACTGCCGGGGCTGCACCGTGCTCTGCGGGCCCGTTTCCACCTCCGCGCTGGTGGACGGCTGCAGCGATTGTCTCCTGGTGCTGGCCTGCCAGCAGCTCCGCACCCATCGGACCCGCGACAGCCGCTTCTACGTGCAGGTGACCAGCCGAGCCGTGATCGAGGACTGCGCTACGGTCTCCTTCGCCCCCTACACCTGGAGCTACCCTGGCATCGAGCGAGATTTCGAGTCTTCTGGGCTGGACAGAAACACGAACAACTGGAACCTGGTGGATGACTTTGACTGGCTGGCGACTGACAAGCCTTCGCCCAACTGGAGCCTGATCCCCGAGCAGGAAAGAATCAGTTGCTGGGACTGACTGCAGAGGCAGCTCGGCGCCGAGCGAGAAATCCCGCCGCAAATGCGTTGATTCATAGGCTCTGGGACTTCGCCCCCAATGTGCCATTAAACGATTCCATTCGGTATTTAAATTGTGATTGGCAATGTATGACTGGATTTCTTTAATGGGAGAATACCGGTCAAATACAGTTTACTGTTCTTACACAAGTTGCTGCTATAATCTTTATGTATCACTGTGGAATTTGCCAGCTGCTGCAGTGCCTCATTGCTGAGTTTTTCTAATTAAGGTGGGGCAAGGGGCAACAATACACAAGCAACAGTGAGCCTCTTAAGAGCTGTTGTGCTGCTTTCACTCACCCAGGCAGAATCTGAATTAGCTGCAAGTGGTACAAGCTGTACTGGAATGCAAAGATTAAATACCAAACTTTTCATGTTTTTGTGGTTCTCAAGTTGCAGACAACAGTACACTGTATCTTACAGGGAGTACAGGAGAGGACTTCTGTGAGGTAATGAGAACAAAAGGTTAATTTAAAGAAGGAGTTTGTAATTGAAGAGTGTAACAGACTGCAGTGAATTGTAGGCTACAATATAATTATGAGCCAGGTTCTGTTGATGTGGGTGAAATCTGTAAGTTGTCTTTATTCCGGGTTTTAGGTGAGAAGTCTAAAGGAAAAAGGTCTCCTAATGAACATTTAATGCTCTTCTAATATATTAATGATTGTTTGGAATTTACAAACCTATAGAGGCTATATAAATACTAAACCTTCACAATTTGAAAATATTATGCGAGAGGATGCTCCTTCTGTAAACAGTTTTAACCTGATATGGATAAAATGAATGCGTTGAGAGTGCTTTTGGGGGCATACAGTGAGTGCTGATTAACATTACAGAAGCAAGGTAAATGCTCTGCTGCAGTCTGAAACATCAGGGGAGAGATGTTCAGCTACATCCTACTGGTTGTTTCATCTGTCTACTGGTCAGTAGGCTCTGTGGTGCTGTGATCTTAATTTATAGCACCCTGCTACTGTGTAAGTAAGTGCTGTGTTGACAGAGGGAGTCAGTAAAATTGGAAGATAAAGCGCTATATTCCAGTTCCAAAATTGCATGTTATCTTGCATAAAGTGCACAGTAACTTGAGTCCCATTTCTTCACGCCTGCTAAATTTAAAAAAAAAAAGTCGCAGCATTATGGAATACAGTGTTTTTACAATGGCCTGTTAGTGGTGAAGTGACCACTATCTGTACATAAAGTATACATAGTAGTTCTAGGTTTCTAAACCCACTCCTTAACTTGTGACATTTCGCAAGAAATCATTGTTTATCTTGCCTAAGAATCAGCTTAGGGTTGTATTTTAAAACTGCAAAATATTTATGCTGCCCTACCATCATAATATGTGCCTCTAACAGAAAATGGATACTAGCCAAATCATCAAAAACTGCATCATTGCTATGAGAAGTACTTGAAACTCCACTTGAGTACTTGACTGCTTTTGAGCAGAGAAACTTTTTATCTAAGTTCTTTTCAACATATTTAATTTAAAAGGGGAGGGGGGAAAAAAGGGAATTTTTATATATTCTTCACAACTTTCAGTTTTGTTTACTTCTGTTAATATATACTTTTTGACTGAATTGGATTTTGCATTTCAGATATTTGTTTTGAATTGTTTCAGTTGTCCCTGTACTAATGATTCTTTGCATTGTCAGCATCATAAAATGATTTAAATAAAACAGCCTTGGTCTTGCTTTAAAGTAGATAATTTATAATATCTGTTGTTAAAGGTGTGTGATCAGATAAGGCTCTGGAGTATCCGAAGATCTCCATCTTGGGACAGAACCTGATTTTGTTGTTAATCTTTCTTCCCCATGTATCCTGGTAGTGACAAATCAATCCCCTTAGTGTCCTCTAGTCCTGGGACTGCAAATTGTTCAGCCTGTAAGAACTACAGAAATGCCTTTGTTCTGCTAGCCAAAGGCTATAAACATTTATGTTTACTTACTGTGTTGCTGGACACTGGCAAATCTAGAAATGGAGAGACTACCACTAAGCTGTAGCAGGTATCAGAGATATGTGCTTCCCAATACACTTCAAGCTGGCATGTAAGTGCATTCCTGTATTAGCTGTCAGTCTGTAGTGTGCAGTATTGACTCATGCTCCGTTTATTCGGGCAAAACAAGGGAAGTTAGACTTCCATTTCAGCCTGAATATGCTTCCTTAGTGACATTTTTCAGAGGTCAGTTACTGACATCCCAGTTCTAATGTTTCCTTTAAATACTTAACTTTTGTCAAACCAAAATTACTAGGTAATACTCTTCAGGAGCATGACTTCTGAGGAGGCTGCTGAAGATGTTTCAGATGTTTCCCTTAAAGATTTATCATTACCTTAGTAATACAAAACAGGTAACTGAATCTTGGTCTCAAGCATGACATGAAACAAGAAAATTCAATTTGAGAACAGCAAGTCTGAAAAAGTTTGGTTAGGTGAATACTTAGATGTAATTTATAGTTCTAAATACGTAGCTTCATATATACACACACACACAGTTGTACATGTTTCCATGCACCTTTTTTAAAATGTTAGTTTCCTAATGTAGAAACATACTAGGAGAAATTCAAAGCTATTTTGAAACAGAAGTATGTTAATAATAATGTAGTATGTGAACACAAGTTATGCGCTAGAAAAGGTTTGCCAGCATATTCATAGGCTCTATCAGTATAGAAATTGTAACTTTTTTCAGGTCTGGAAGAAAGGGAAACACCTAAGCATTTCTATCATCTAATTAGTTATTTTAACAATGCTATTTATAATTTTTTTTAATTAAAAATACACATGGAAAAGGAAGTCACAATTAGTATAAGCACTAGCAGACTGTCATCTGTGTGTCCCAGAACACTTCCTCCTGACAAGACCAGAACAGACAGGTTTTGTGTTACTCACCTGTGCTATAACCCCAGCATTCTGCAAGCCCTTGTAGGTAGGAAAAAAAGTAAAATGCTGTGTGAGTGAGAGAATATTAGCTGTTATCCCAAAAGTACAGTTACTCATTTGAAAATCCATTTTTCCAGTCAAATCTAGTGGAAAGTGATAGCTCAAACCTATTGAGAATTATATACTCCATTTTTTACAGAAGTATGTCAAAGCATGGTAGGAATACGTGTGTGTGTATAAATGTTTTACAGGATAGTTATATATAATCTGTATTTAAAATTTCTCAGCTATTTCTTAAACTAATTTCTTAGCATTTCTTAGCATCTGTTTTCTTAGACGGAACAAATTTCTTTTTATGTTGACGTATACTCAAACTAATGTTTTGGAAATCAAGATGTTGGGGGTACTTTGACAGGTCTAGACTACAGAGTTGTCTAGATTATTTTATTGGAACTACTTACAGAGTAAATGCTAAACATGGAAAGACTAAAAGTCTAGTCCACAGTATTTGTAGCTTCATCATATTCCTTTAGTTACCTTTTGCCTCAGCTGACAAGGCACCAGAAAAATTGCTACCTGTCTGCAGGTGAGCCTTAAGCTCTTTGTTCAAGAGGTCAAAAACATATCAAGTATGGAAGTGATGAAAGAGTTTTACTGAGAGTGTCTGGTTTCAACAAGTAAGTGAGGAGTTTTGTGCTGTCTGGTGTCTAGATGACTCAGTGATGGAGCGTCTCATCCATCCCACTGAAGCAAACCTCCTTCAAAGAGAGTAAGGAGCCTGCCATGACATGCCCTGAGCTGCCAGCAGCGAGTGGCTGGGCTCCCGAATTCCCCTTCTGAAGCTTGCAACTAAGAACTGTTCAGAGGGAAGGTTGGGCAGAGTTAGTGCAGCAGCTGGTTTGAGGAGATGGGCCAGGCTCGCGCCGTTCTCCTGGGTCAAGGAGACTTGCAATGCCGGCCTGGTCAGAGCCGCTTTGTCTCTCCGCTAATCGCAGCTTGGAGAAGGGAGCGCAGCACATGCTTGGGGTTTCTTCCCTTGGAGCGATAAGCAATGCTGACACAAAGAAAGTGCCTGGCAGCCTCTTCTGGGCCAGGAGCCAGGATTGCTTTCTGTCTAACCTGCTAGGGAGAGCTTGCAAAAATCCCTTTCCCCAGAGACCAACAGGGGAAGAGGTACTTTGTTCGGGAGGCTTTGTGCAAGCCTGTGCGCTGGGCAGGTGTCACGGCTGAGTGGGTAGCAGGTAACATCGCAGTCGTGCTACAGGGAGGGCAAAAGCAGTCAGAACTGCCGTGAAAACAAGCTGGTTTCAAGCTACCTTGCCTAGTAGCAAGATGGAGGACTAAAAACATGATGCAAGAGAGAAAGCTATTCAAAGGAGCCCACTGAATGAGCGTGTTGAGGGACGGTAATTCCCCACCCAGTTAAGAGGACCATCAGCACTGCTTCGCCTCTCTCTGCAGCAGTTTGTCGGTGTGACCCGCACGGTGGCTAGATTCTTGTAACCTGCATAAACGCAAGACCGAAGCAAACAAAATCTCCTCAAGAACTGTAGCTCTGGTTTGCATCTTGTTGCCACCAGAATAACCAAAGAACTTCTTTAAGAACACATACCCTAAAGAATTTAATTTTGCTAGGCATCAGAAGGGGCTGAAAAACAAATGCCTGGCAGGGACGTGGTTGTGAAGACATTATTAGGATAACATAAACATCAGCACCATAAACTAGGTGCAAATTGGCACTAAATAGAGGGCTAATGGGCAGAAAGGCAGAAAGTTTATAAAAACAGTGCAGGGCATTGAAGCTGTTCGGAACCATTTTCCACAGGGAGTCACAAGAGCAAACTACTGGTTTAAACCTTTCTGAAAGACAGGCTGGTCGGACAGCCCTCCTCCAGCTGGCAGTCTTACCAAAATCTTTAGACCCAGTTCACCACAGCACTGTAACTCAATTTTTTAAAGCTCCTATGTGTCTGTGAATGAAATAAAATAGTTTTATGCAAAAATACACAATAAGAAACCCATAGAAGAAAATTGAGACAATTCCTCAGCACTACAGAGAGCTTTGAGTGTAATATTTGTTGAGGCTGTGAGAGGTGGCACAGACCAAAGCTTGCCTCCAGAGAAGCAGCTGAGAGCTTTGCTTCTTTCTGCTTCCAGTAAGGCCACCATTTCACCTGGAGGTCCTGTTCCCAGAGGGGCTGACCCCCTCGGTTCCCACGGGAATCCAGGCATTTCCCTCTTTCAGCACCCACTTCTCTGAATACCAGGAACAAACCAAGTTATTTGCATACCCTCTTTATCCAGCCCTGTTTCGTTTAAACAGATTCTGGTGGGGGCTCTAGCAAAATTGTGTGAAAAAACAGGTAAGAAATAAATGCCGAAGACAGTTTCTTACACACACATTATATTTTTGAGAGCTTGTATTTATTCTATTTTTTTTTAATATTAAGGGTTTTTTTGAAAGTTTCTTCCTATTTTGGCACTAGCTATGTGTAGACAAGGATCAAATCTCAGTGGCTTTACCTGAAATTGTTTCAGGTGTTACAAAATACTTAGGAATTCTTTAATGGAAGAGTTTTTGTGAATACATACAATCCTTCTCCCTCCCCCCTTCATATACATTCTACTTCTGTCTTTCCAAGTGGATTTCTCCCAGCGTGTAAGAGTGGGATCTGAGGGCAGACTTGTTGGATCTGAGAACTGTATGCAGACAAGTACATTTCTTTACCTTCTTTATGCATCATCCTTTGGCTGCTCAGCTCTGCCCCCTTACCTCCTGCTTTCCATCAGGCCCTTCCCTACTTCTTTTGAGTGCAGCCTTTTTTCTACACAGCTTTCCTGATATGGCCGTTGGATCTGCACAAGAGAGCTCATAACCTGTACTGTACTAAAAAGCCAATTTCATCACATACAAGGAAAGATATGAATAGCAAGAAAAAATATGTCCAACTTGCAGGATTTCAGCATTTCCGTTCACATCGTGATCTGATTTATCTGACTTACTTGAGAATCCATCTGCTGTGCTGAGATGTTTTCCAGCAGTAACGACTATTGTGAGCCTTTTGTAAGTTTCTTTCAATTCCCAATATATTTCTTTCCTGTTTCTGCAAGTACAAACATTGATTTATAACTCTCATTCTTTCAGCAGTGAACACTACACTCTAGGCATCACAGCAATACAAATAAATACTCATAATGAGCATCTGGAGGGTCAAAGAAAAACTGTGTTTTCTGAACACATTACCCACACTCTGAATAAGGATGGCTGAAATGCTGGGAACTACCCAGAGCAAAACTGCGCTAAAGCCCCCACAGTATGCCCCAGCACAGTCTAGGAGCCACAGGGTCCAGCAGGTCAAATTGCTCTTCCCAGGGTGTACAACAGCCCCAGCAGTGAATTTAGCAACTTGCCTCTGTTTCCAGCCTCAGGACCTGCAGTCACCTCACATACCACAAAAACAGTAGCCTACCAAGTTACATGTGTACATAGGAGGAAAAAAAAAAAAAAAGAAAGTCCTAAATCAGACTTTTCTCCACCTGTTAATCATACAATGTGGTACAGCCATTTTATCATGTTGTTCCTCAGGAGCGTCCCTGTACAAACCACACCGTTACAAATGCAAGCTAAAGCATAGACTAAAGTGCAAAACCAAACCTCTTATCTCTACACAATAACTTCCTATCATAGGTAAAACCAGACATCTTCATCCTTGCAATGAAACATAACCACTTCTAAGGAAAGAAAATTAAAAAGAACCCAAGAAAGCCACGTTTCATATCACAGAGCAGTGTGAAAGAAAGCTTGGGTCAGGAAATTATTTTTTTTACCACTTAAGAGCATTTCTGTAGTTTAGGCACACAGGATGTACCTATCTAAAGAGAATTTGCCTTTTATATCTCGTATTCCTGAAGATGGAAGGAGCATGGTTGGTCCAGGACTGGGCAGCAGACGGTATAGCAAATACCAGATTGAATTGTTTGCATTAAAAACAATTTTTTCCTCCCTCCTAGCACTAACTGGTAAGTTTGTGGCTTATATTTAGGCATAGTTTTTCGGAAAGGTATCAATATTGTATTTTTATCCATAGAAATTATAGTTTTTTAACAATATTTTGAATTTGAACACATTCATGCTGAGTTCTAGCAGATCAATAATCATCTGAATATTTTATTCTACTATTTTTTCCTCCAAAATGGCATATGAATTATACATTTGAGTTAATATGCAACCTCTGAGGAGACTATTAACTCAAACATCCTTGCTGCAATTAGCTTTTGTCTGCTATGGATCAGTTTCAATATTTTCTATTTGAATTAGAAAGTGGTAGTAAGTCTGCCCAATTAAAGGCGATTACCTGCCAAGATGAAGATTTGTAAGAAAAGCAGATGCCAGGCAAAACCAGTTTTCTTTTTCATGCTGTCCACACCCCAAAACACTTCTCGATGATTCCCCCATAACCTTCCTCTTCCTTAGGTTACTCTGCTTGTGACAGCCCTCAGCTGATCAGTTGGTGCTGAAGCTTGCACAGGGCTCATCAGTTCTGTGTCTGGGATAAGCTGGAAGCCTTAACTCCCCGCTTTTAAAAGTGTTAACTTCATTTTTTGAAGGAAGCAGCAGAGTATAAAATATGATTTAATGTCACCAATGCCCTTTAAAGTTTCCAAGCATGGTGAGTTGACTTGATAGGTGGGTAGTTTTTGCCACTCAGAGTCCCCAGCTGGTAGTGAACTGTTGAAACTATTTAAATACACACAGCAAATTTCCAAATCTGGGTTGTTTTGGGTGTGTTGATTGCTCTCTGTGATGACTTTCAAGGTATTACCTGAAGTCTTGATGGTCTAATTAGTACCTGAGTGTCCCTTCCTGAACATCAGGTGAATCACTGATCATCTCCAGAAAGCGTTAAGTATTTAGGAGTGGTTTATTAGGACCCTGCCTGTTAACTTCATTTAAGGAGAGGAGTGGATCAGTGAGCCCTGAAGCATATGCTGCATGTTCTATTTCACTATTTTTATTCCTGAATTAACAGGAAACACTCCAGTGTATACAATGACATGGGTTTGCTGCATCAGATTTATTGCAGACATCTGAATGTTAATTAAAGTAATGAGTATTCAGACCATCATCTGTGCTCCTGAATATAAGCTTCCCAATATCCAGAGCAGCACCAGGCTTACAACTGCTATGAGCAGATTTACTATTTCTTGTCCTATTAATTGCACAGCAGAACATATTTCACTGTATGTCCTCGTCATCCACAGACCTGATAGAAAATTCTTTTTCACTTTAACTAGAGTTTCACTCTGTCATTGCTGACAAGAAAGGAAATACTTTCAGGTTAATTTATCTAGAATTAACTTCAGGCTGTCAGAATAATACACCCTCCAAACTGCCTTGTATTTCCTAGCTGAGCCCTGGAGGAGTCAGTGAAATGTAGTAACGTGTGCTGCATGGTTAGGGGATATCTTGCCAAGAAGCCAGGAGAGGTGTTATTTCAGTGCTATGGCTTATTGCACAAAAATATTTAACCGGCTCTTCTGAGAAACAGCACTTTTCATCCACTTCATGGCAAGCAGAGAGAATAGCCCCTGATGGAGAATTGCCTTCCTCCTTTCCTCTTGCAGACTTGCCCTTCACCTGCAAGGGCAGCAGCAATGTGAATAAGCAGGCCTGCTTTAGGAAAATCCCAGTTACCAGCTGCTCTCCAGGTCACTGTGATAGCACCCGGATGGGCCAGGACAGGTCTGTGGCAAAACCCCTCTATTAGGACAGGAAAAAGAAGCAGCTTGATAGCCTCTGTCCTTACTGAAGAGACCTCTGGCATCCCAGGATCTCAAACAGTAAGCGAGCAGCATCCACAGCAGCAGACTACCGAATTGCTATTTTTCACTGCTTTTGTTGTTTTTTTTTTAATTCTCATTATTTTTCACACTGGCCTTCTTCCTGGGCAGGTCCCTCCACCTTTCCTTCGGGGTTGGTGCGCCATGCTGCTGGCAGCCACTAGAGGATGCCCCCAGGGCACTCTGGCAGCAGCAGGTCAGGGTGGCTTGGGTGGGGGCAAAGCCTCCCGGTCCTTCTCCTGGGGCGGCTCCTTTCTCACCCACGCCCTCACACACCTGCAGGTTCATTTTGCTTTGCTTGAGGTTGCCTGAGGCTCATTTTGCGTGGCTGCGGCGGGTGGTGAGGCGGCGCAGGACTTCCTCAGTTGCTCTGAACCTCTGCGGGGTGAGGGGGGCAGGAGGTGATATTTCGAAGTGAGCAAAGCTCCTAAAGCGCTGGAAAGAGCCAAAGCCCAGCGGCCGCGCTTGCCTGAAATGGCTGTGCGGGGTAAGGAGGAAGGCCCCCGCCGAAGGAGGGGGTTGCATCCCTCCGTTTCTGCCCGCTACAGCGTGAAAGCCGAGCCAGGCAGCAGGTCCCTCGGCAGACCCCGGGGGTGCCTCCCTTGCAGCGGCTAGTGACAACGGCCGGAGGGTCGCTCCCCAGCTGCTGGGTGAAATTCCTCCCTGGTGTAAGCTCCCGGGACTCCTTGGGCAGCCCTGCTCCCCTCCCTGGCCTGGTGATTATCCAATAAGCTGCTCACGTCAGCTCGCTTTTTATAAAAGCATCTCTAGATTTCAGCCCGGGGTTTATTTATTGAGTTTCTCTGAACTTTTCCTTTCTCCTTCCCTCCTGCCAAGGCCTGGAGATGGTACAAACCCTGGAAGTAAATAGAAAATGCCAAGCTTAGGTTTTTTAGGTCACTGTAAACTACACGCTTATCTGCTTCCAGAACACATAAGCCACAGGGTGTCATCTCGGGTCAACACAGAAGGATAAGGACTAGAAAGGTGGTTTTGGCTGTAGGTATGAATAAATCAGGATCATGTAGGGGAAGTATATCTATGCATTCAAGCAAGCCTTTAAGATTAAAGATTAAACTTGGGGCCCTCTTCCTTTTTCCTCAAAGGATCCATATTCTTCTGGCAACAAAGATCTCTTTGCATCTCTGTCTTTTCATATTCTGCTCAGCAGCCTATCATAAGAAAGCACAAATCTACTAAATAGTAAAACGAGGGATTATTTCCACTCATCTGTTGACAGACATTTCTCCAAATTGGATCAAATGATTAAAGGTATTAGAATGACGTCTTGCAGATCCAGATCAAACCATTTGAAACCTTGAGACTGTTTCTCCTTTGCTTGGAAGGAACCACCAGAAATAGTTGTAGGTGCTAATTGCCCATTATTCTCACTAATGTGAAATTGTTAATTGGGATCTTTGAACATTTTACTTGCTTGAATCCTAACTGGGGGAGCTCAAGATGGAAGGACCGTTCAGTGGCTCGCTTCCCGTCGTGCCGTTCGGGGTCTCTTCCAACGCCTGAATGGTTCTTCCTCGAGTCGCTTACGCCAAGAAGAGGGGTCCAGGCTGCGAAGTCTTCCAACATCTCACATTACAAAGATGGCACTGCTGAAAGTCAAATTCAATCAGAAGAAACGGGTAAAACTAGCGCAGGGACTATGGCTCATGAACTGGTTTTCAGTGTTTGCTGGAATCATTGTTTTTAGCATGGGATTGTTCCTCAAAATTGAACTCCGGAAGCGAAGCGAAGTGATGGACAATTCTGAAAGCCACTTTGTGCCCAATTCTTTGATATTGATGGGTATATTATCCTGCGCCTTCAATGGGTTTGCTGGCAAAATTTGTTATGATTCTCTGGATCCTGCTAAATTTGCCAAGTGGAAGCCTTTCCTGAAACCTTACCTGGCACTATGTCTCCTCTTTAACATACTCATTTTCTTTGTTGCTCTGATTTGTTTTCTCATGCGGGGCTCTCTGGACAGCACGCTGGCCCAGGGCCTCAAGAATGGCATGAAGTTCTACAGGGACACAGACACCCCCGGAAGATGCTTCATGAAGAAGACCATCGACATGCTCCAAATTGAGTTCAAATGCTGTGGCAACAACGGCTTCAAAGATTGGTTCGAAATTCAGTGGATCAGCAACAGATACCTGGACTTCAGCTCCAAAGAAGTGAAAGAGTAAGTGAATTAGTGGGGTTTGTATCGCATAGTATCGTTATTTGATCAGTATTATACTAAAGAAATGTACATCCCAACAGGCACTGACTGGAGGGGGTTTTGTATAAAACAAATTTTTTCTCTGCTCTTGCTTAATAAGCATCCCAAACGATCAGCTAGATTGCTTCCTCCCCTGAAAAATTCTTCTAATGTTATACAGGACATAAAATATAAAGCACCAAAATACAATTCTCACTCTTACTCAATGCGATGTAAACAGACTTAAAATAATATTTTTTACTGTCTTTCACCTCTCTATAAACCCATTACATTGAGCCACACATACCTATTCCCAAAATCAACAGGAAAGTATTAGAACATCACTATTCCTAAAGCAGATTTCAATGCGACTTGTTAAGTTCCTAAAAAAAGACTTCCCTAGATATATACTGTTGATAGCACTTTTAAAATTCCACTTTAGATATTGGCAATTAATCAGTCTCATGGAAACAAATAGAAACAATAACACTTCACCAATAACTTATGTGTTTTAGATCCTTAAGATTTAGAATTTTATTTGTATATTCACTCAGTGGCTTGCTTCAGCACTGTGACAATATTGAGCGTCAACACCTGTTGGCGTTCCTAGCTTTACAGTGTCCTTTGTAGCCAAATGCATTTTAAGTTTTCTCCTGTATAAAAACATGTTCAGTAGATATACTCATGCCTAATTTTTTTTAAACCTCACATGAAAACAGCACAAGTTTCCTCTATACAAACCAGAACAGCTCGTTGACCAGAAACACCTTAATGGCTCTGATGTCAGTGCCCAAAGAGGCAGTAATCTCAAAATCAGGTTAGGTGCAGTAAGCACAAGTAAAAAATAAACATGAGAACAAATGAACTTTTGAAATGAAAAAATGAGCATTGAGCATAAATACCCACAACATGTTAAAAAATTAAGCACTGGAGGAAGAGATCGTTATTCAGAGTTCTTTGGAAACATAATTCGTTAACGTTCATACTTTGTGGTTGCACAAAAGGTCTGGTAAACTGGAAGCAATCTGCCTTTTAAATATGCTGCCTATGTTAAAAATGTCTGAAATAGTTTTGAAAAAAACTTTGTGTATCTCTTGGGATCCCTGCCTGACTCTGTAAACGGTATTTCACTTGTGTGTCTCTCTGCATATTGTTTTGACTTGTTGGGTGGTCTGGTTGTTTTTGCAATTCTGTATTAGGACTTTATAGTGAAAACTATTACAGGCTTAACCTATTGCGCTGCGGGGTTATAAGAAATACATTCACTATTTAGTAAGGGAGTATTTGCATAGTAAAGGTATGCCCATGATATAAATAACTACTTGAAAACATAGTAAGTTCACCTTGCCAGCATTATATGGAGATTTGAGAGCCGTAACTTAATCCAGCAGCAGTGGAAGGGCAAAGCACAGAGGGAAAACAAGGTTATATTGTCCTTAATAAATGATGTCTTGTTTGGGACTGAGAATCAGGGCAATTTCTTTGTACTACTGAGGCAGGAAATAGGGCATTAAAAATC
Organism: Haliaeetus leucocephalus; assembly: GCF_000737465.1. NCBI lineage: Eukaryota > Metazoa > Chordata > Aves > Accipitriformes > Accipitridae > Haliaeetus > Haliaeetus leucocephalus. The sequence goes on along the minus strand of NW_010972962.1, from coordinate 2,972,263 downwards.
CACAAATGGACGTTAATGAGTGAATTCAAGGTTTGAACTACGTGGTGGTGCACAATCTCTGCTTACATTCCTAGTGGGATATTCTGGCCCCTTTTGAAGTCAATAGCAAAGTTCTCCTTAATTCCAGGGAAGGTGGGCGTCCGCCCCCGACACTGAGATTTTTATATTATTTGCGGAACAAAGGCCTGATCCAGTCTCTCTGAAACTGGTGGAGCATTTACACATCAATAGCAATTAGACCCAACTCAGAGCACACTTTACATCTAGAGATAAAACCTCAACTGCATTTGGTGTTTAGATATATTTAGGTCGGGACTGCAAAGTGGAATTTTGCTTCACCAGGCTGTTGCGATCACCTTTCTCTCTATGACACAACTTTAATATATCCGTATAGAAAGCTACCAGCAACTCTCAGATTTTTTTCACCTTTCTAGATCACTGGGGCTCTCCATTCTGTCATTTTCTAAGCAAAATGGCATTTGTTAGAGTTGCAGTCCTTTTATCATAGTCTTTTTTTTGCAGTGCCACTGGAACTATTTGCCTTCTAAGTATCTCTCATCTAAACATCTCATAAGGCACCAGACTAAATCGCTGTTTATGGAGAGCAACCACAGTCTCAAATGAACAATAGTTGGGGAGCTCCTGCAAGGACATCCTGTTGCTGAAGCACATTTCATGTTTTAAATACTGGCTACCTTCCCAAGCCAAGAATAAATGCATAACCCCTTCCTGAAGCTATTATCATCAAAGAGAAGCTATTAGGTTTGCTGGATCAATGGTCTAGCTGGATATGGTGGGTCCTAAGGCTATTGTGGGTCCTTTTCCAAGGAAAAGGTCCCAAGCTCAGGTCACCTCCAGCATCTCCCTTCCACCCTAACTGTGCTGTGATCACTCTTTCCAGACTGATATTTCCCTTCTGATATTTCTCTCTCCCCTTTACTTTTCTTAAAAATTAATTTCTCTGAAGAAGTGACCTGAGAGGGCGTGTTTCCATCATGAATAGTTAATTATAGACTCAGTGTAGCCTTGACATAGAAAAGGATTTCAGAGAGGAAAAACACCCAGCACAATCGCTGCTATATGAACAGGGGATGCAGAGAAACAGCATGGCCAGGAGGCATGGTGGAAAATCCACGTTGCCTTTGCTTTCCTCTCGTGTGCAGGTCTGCTCCAGTATATATCTTGTGCGTGTGTGTGTATGTGTGTATTCACGCTTCCTTCTGCCCTTGCCCATAGTCGGATCAAAAGCAACGTGGACGGAAGGTACTTGGTGGACGGCGTCCCTTTCAGCTGCTGCAACCCCAGCTCCCCGAGACCCTGCATCCAGTACCAGGTCACCAACAACTCAGCCCACTACAGCTACGACTACCAAACGGAGGAGCTCAACCTCTGGCGCCGTGGCTGCCGGGAAGCCCTCCTGCACTACTACAGCAGCATGATGAGCTCCATGGGTGCCGTCGTCCTCCTCGTCTGGCTTTTTGAGGTAACCCTTTCCCCTCTGCCCCGCTTTGCTGAAGCGCCGGCTCCAGAGGGGCAGAGCGTTTTTCAGCGTGGACTTTCGAGTTAAAGACGAGATCTGTTTAAAATAAATCATCTGCCGCTGTTCTTTGGCTGAGAAAACATCTAATAGTGAACATCTGCGTAAGGCCCGAGAGGTCCCAGGCTGGAGACACAGCTGGGAAGCATGGGATGGGGGATGGATTACAGACACTCCCTTCAGAGCAAGGGGCCAGAGCCTTGCGTATCCCACAGCAAGAGGGAAAAAGGGACTGATTTTCTGCCAAATGCAGGGTGCTGAGCAGGGAAGAGCGTGTGAGGGCTCAGCTGCCAAAATGCATTAATTTTACATGTTTCACCATTAGTGGGGCATGAAGAGTACACAAAGCAGCACATCGGAAAGAGACGGCAGTAATTTGTGGGACAGAAAGTGCAATTAAGGGGTTTATGTGCTGATGAAAATAAGACCTAGAGCCATGCGCAGTGTCCAGCTTCAGGGCAGCATTTGGTTTAAGGTCCTTCATCAGCTCTGCCAGTGATTTTGGTCACAAGAAGTGGTTTAGGTGAAGCAGATGGATTAATTTTATTTCATTCTGCTTCCCGAAACCGCTGTGCATATGCAAACAGGTGCCAATACTGCCCAGTGCAGATGTTTGCAGGCACCATAACCCGACGTGCAGCTTTGCTGCTAAAATACTGTTCATTCGATGTGAGGAAAACACATCCTTCTGCCTCTGGGAGATGACCAGTTTTCTAGCCAGGGTATTTAACCAATACTAATACGCAGGGAGCGTGGGCTGGCAGTGGCACGAGGGCTGGCGTGTGAGGTGCTGGGTGAGGAGGTAGGGCAGGACCAGATGGCAAACGGGGAGGGTGCAGCTCACTATGCGACATGGAGTGCAGCAGACCCTTTCTAACCCTTGAAATGGCTGCTGCAAATGACATGGCCTATTTTAAGTGATTCAGCCAGCTTTTTAAATATTTAGATAGATAAATGCAAATTAAAAAAAATATGCATTATATTTTGATACAAGGACTGGCCTACACTCTTCCAGGAATGAAGATGCTTTTTAGAAAATAAACACCTACCCAAATAATCTGTGAACTGAAAAAAATATCATAAAGTTACTTCATGTTGTTTTATTTTAAAAACAACTACTCCGCACGGCTGAGAAACATACTACGTCCTTGTAGTGCTGTTGTTCTGGTAAGAAAAGAAAGAGAAGCTCATGTCTCAGCCCAGATTCAAATGAAGAGTTCTCGAGGGGAAGGCAATTTCAGCTGTGTATGAAAATCAGAAGGAAATTTAAAAACTTGGGGGAAATATGCACAGAAATACTAATGCCAGCTGTGAAAAATCATGGCTAGAAACCTGTAACACACCTCTGCTGACTTGCAGGAGATTAACGACAGTGATGCTTTAACATTAATAGCAGGGATAAAAATGCCATATTTTATTTCTAACTCGTCAAAGTACACCTGGGCATGTTTTTCAACCTGTGGCATAATGAGAAATACTATCTTCTCTTTTTTCCTTTACCTTTTTCAAAATAGAAGGTGAGATTTTTTTTCGGGCAATCAGACGACTCTTGGGGTAAAGCTTTAAAGAAATAGCAAAATCCTGGGTTATATTAATTTGTCCTTCTGAATATTTATGACTTGCTTGATATTCTACTATAAAGGGTCCAGATTTGGGTCTCAAACTCCCTCTGCTTTTAAGGCAAACTCTGAAAGGAGGAAGCAAAGCAGGAAGCAGACATTAATTTAGTTCCCCTTGAAATATAACCACTTTCTTTAAATTCCAGTCCGGGTAGGAAACAGTTTTATACTGCGTAGGAGCGCAGCAGAGGTCCTGACTCCCGGCCAAGGTAAGATGTCAGTCTGACCAGGGTGAAACCCAGCAAAACATGCTGGCTCCATGCTTCTCATTTTCCCTTTGACTGGCTTGCTGAGAAGTTAGAGAGAAGTGCAAAAGCAAAGGAGTGTCCTGGTTTGCTTTGCGCCTGGAGCCGCTGTGAACTCATGGCCACAGCACCTCCCCAGCAAAGCCCTTCTGGGGGCCACCGGAGGACTCCTCCAGCTGGGCTGGTGGTATTGAGGTGTGAGAAGGGGGACAGAGCATGGAGGGAAACACTAACCGCAGCTGTTACTTTGAGCTGTAGAAAAACGGAACTTGTCAAATGGGCATAGGGACCTCAGGGAAGGCCATTTAGGTTTAACGTTTCTATATTAGGTGCAAGGAAGAATGAACCTATTTTGAAGTATCAGAACTTCTATTTGAAAAAAAATGTAGTGTGTCATATTTTCTGGAAATACATTATTATCCACATGCTGCTTTTACTAGCAAAAGCTGTAGGCTTCCCATGAGTGACAACCGGTCATGAGAGTGACAAAAGAAGATCACACCCTGCTCTAGCTAAGCCGCCTCAGGCTAAACCCTGGCAAACAGATGGGCTTCGCTGCAGAAGGTCAAGCAGAGCAAGCCTAGCTGTCTTCTTGACCTGCCTCAGCCAGCAAAGAGGAAATGGGGGGTTCAAGGGTGCCCTGAATAGAGCATTTCAAAAGGAAAGGAGGGTACTAGCCAGTTCCTGAGATGCTCCAGGTCCTTCACCTGTATAAACACGTGGCTCTTGATAGGCCACAGCTATTGCAACGGCCAAGACCCTGAGATTCATCTCACATGTGGTGCCCCAGAGGGAGCCCAGCACTGAGCGCCAGGAGGTGGGAACCCAAGAGACCGATGAGACATGAGCGGGAGGTACATTGCACATCGTGCACTGGAGAGTAGACTCTCTGACACCTTGAATGCTGGGAGTGAACTCCCGGTAATCTTCAAAACCAGCCCACAGGCAGCAGGGACCCTCCAGAAGGACAGAGTTTGCTCTGCTGGCACAGACCGAGGGGCCGAGCATGCTGTGGTGCAGGGGGATACACCAGCCCAGCCTGCCCACACCTAGTCCTGGAGAAACACTGCGGCCTTGTTCTTCCTACTACTTTAAAGTTGCTGTAAAATGACAAAAGTTTTCATGACATTTTGTCTGTTGGCCAGGGGAAATCATCACTTGGCAAGACTGGGCTACCTTTGGGACCCTGACGCCCAGGCCTTCTCTGCTGGATTGTGTTTAAGCACAGGTCTACAACTCAGAGTCACAGACTGGTTGAGGTTGGAAGGGACTCCGGAGGCCATCTCGTCCACAACCCCCTGCTCAAGCAGGGCCACCTGGAGCTGGTTGCCCAGGACCATGTCCAGATGGCTTTTGAATATCTCCAAGAAGGGAGACTCCAACACCTCTCTGGGCAACCTGTGCCAGTGCTCAATCACCCTCACAGTGAAAAAGTGTTTCCTGATATTCAAAGAGAAGCTCCTGCACTTTGATTTGTGCCCATTGCCTCTTGTCCTGGCATTGGGCACCACTGAAAAGAGCCTGGCTCCATCTTCTTTGCACCCTCCCTTCAAGTATTTGTACCATTGATGAGATTCCCCCCTGAGCCTTCTTTTCTCCAAGCTGAACGTTCCCAGCTCTTTCAGCCTCTTCACCCAGAAGAGGTGCTCCTGTCCCTTCATCATCTCAGTGGCCCTTTACTGGACTCCCTCCAGTACGTCCACATCTCTCTTGTACCGAGGAGCCCAGAACTGGACACAGGACTCCAGCTGTGGCTTCACCAGTGCTGAGCAGAGGGGAAGGATCACCTCCCTCGACCTGCTGGCAATACCGTGTTTAACGCAGCCCAGGATACCCTTCCCCTTCTTTGCCGCAAGGGCACATCACTGGCTCATGTTCAACTCGGTGTCCACCAGGACCCCAAGGCCCTTTACTGTCAAGCTGCTTTCAGCCAGTCACCCCCAGCATATACAGGTGCATGGGGTTGTTCCTTCCCTGGTGCAGGACTTCAGCAAAACTGATGGTCCAAGGCTCTATGCTATAATGTAGGAGATGATAGACTAATCTACCAGATAGTTTTCTCCAACTTCCTGGACTCTCTTATCCGGCAGAGAAGGCAGGCTCAGGTCAGTGGAGGTGATGAGAGCCCGAATTTTTTGCGCTGCTTTTAGGAAATCTCAACAACCCTTGGGACCCGAAATCTTTCTGAGCAAGATTTTTAAGAAAATGAAGTCTTAAACTGAGAGAAAATGTCACAGAATCTCATCCGAGAGCAGGTCAGCTGCTCCCTTCTGCACAAGCACCTTCTTTTTTTAAAGCACAATCATATTTAGTGACTTAGAGCCATCCAGGAAGCTTGTAAGTACAGCTAATTTTGCTGTCAAATAGTGGGACTTAGTAAGTCAGTCACAAAAAAAGGCTTCTGCTGACATGCAGTGAGGTAGCACAAGCAGAGAACAAAGTGGAGGCCATCTTTGCATCCAGCCCTATCAATCTTTACTTGCAACAACCATGAAAGATACTAGTCCCAAGTCTGAAAGCAGCAAAACTGGGGCTCAGATTGAAAGGAAGATGTCAAAGGCTTTAAATCTCAAGACTAGTGTGATGCGATTTGTCGCTTCTTATGACTTTTATAGAATAGTGTTTCAACTGATTTAAGTCATTGTAGTATTGAGTAGATCTACAACAAAATGAGACTGGAAAAATATTTCCAGATTCAGGGCCAGCAGAAACTTCTTTGGGGACCAAGGTGTTGCGAGTCATGCATTCCTATGTTAAACAGGATGAAAATTTGCCTTTGGATATGGAAGTATTTGATGAAGCTTGTTTGTTTGACCAATGTTTTTCCCTTTCTGGTCTTGAGTGAAAGCAGAGAAACATGAACATCTGAAAATTTCAAGAGTAATCAATGGTAGTTTTAGTCTTCCAAGAGTTTGGAGACACTGATCATACACAAGCAGCATGATCAGCGTAGATAGGCTAATGAATGGTCCACAGAAACACATGCTTGAGCAGTCCCATGGGTCCAAAAGCCAGATGTGAATTTTGCCATCGGCCACACTACATGGCTGAATCCCAACCTCAAATCTGCCCAGCTACTCGATGCTGTAATCCTGCATGACAGTCTGCAAGCTTCCTCCACTTCTAGTTCAAAAGCCTCAGCAGGGAGAAGCACCTTGCAGGTCCAGGGCAGCTTGCCATGGTCCTCAGCTGTGCCGCCAGATAAGCAACACCCAGGGGTGCTGATCTCTTCAGCCATTAGGGTTTAGGAGGACCAGAGGTAATCACCTCCTTGGGAATTTGGATAGGATAACAGAGGCATTGTAGTTCCCTTAAAGAACAAATCCTATGAGGTCATTAACAACAATAAGTGGTCTCGATCTTAGCTTTACCTAGCACATGCAAAAGTAAACTAATCTAACTGCTGCCCCATCCTCACCACCTGCTCTACCACCTCATGAAGCTGGCTCTTCTGGGCGCTGCCTTTTCCGTCTTTCTCTGCTTCACAGATCAATAATTTTTCCTCATAAGCACCACAACAATGGAAGTCAGATTGTTCTGAATGGTGTTAGAAGGCAGGAGACTGGCTAAAACCAGTCTTTCTCTCTGGAGGCAGGTTTGGGTTGTTGCTAGTGTCAGGGGTGTTACATCAGCATAATACATCAGAAAAAGTCTCAGTCAGAGCTGCTGGGACTAGTAAATATTTTATCAGAAACAGAAATTGGTTTAGATGGAACCAGTGAGAGACACAAATCACCTAGTGCCTTGGTTTCCTTATTTGCACATACCTATATAAAAACAAAACCAGAATCTGAAGTAGACAAGCTGATGGCTCAAATCCTAACGCTGCTCTGCTCTGCACAGACGCTGATTCATGAATATTTCCTTGATCAGATTAATATACTTGCCAAACATATTAAGGTCAATGTGAAGTAAAAATATTTAGAGTTAAAACTAAGTGCATAGTGGCGGAGGATGTTGTTGCACACATAAACAGCTTTATGGACATGCAGTGCACAGGAGCAGAGTTCTCATTAAAATCTCCCAGGAGATGCCGACCCTGTGACGGGGTACGTGGAAAGCCCCCCGGTGCACAGGGCCACCGAAAGCTGCTGTTCCGCAGCAGCCAGCACGTACTTCCCTCGTCAGCTGATGCACCCGCTCATCGCTTGTCGGCGGTCATGCTTCCCCTGGCGCTCACTGATTTCAGACCTCCACCCTTTCCTTTCCTACCTGTGAAGGGACATTTTCCTCCTGCCGGCTCCCCCTCACCCCTCCTGGCCATCTCAAGGGGGAAGGCTGCTCCGGAGCTCCTCTCACGTAGAAGATTCCCGCAGCCCTTAAGCTGTATCTGCTTCGTGCCTTTGGCATTTTGTCCACGCTGCCAGCCCAGGCTGCTGGTAGCGGAGGACGGTGAAGATGCGGGCAAGGGTATAAAGGTTTGCCTGACTTTGCCTGTCTTTTCCATTGCATGGCACAGATGTCCGTGATGGTTGGCTTGCGTCTTCTGCACACCTCTCTGGAAAGCATTGCAAATCCCGAAGACCCTGAATGTGAAAGCGAAGGGTGGGTCCTGGAGAACAACCTGAAGGACACTTTGAAGTCTGCGCTGGAGAGTTTGAAAAAGATTGGTAAGTTCAATCAGGTGGAAGCAGATGCCGAAGGGGCTGAAGGAGAGGAAGGTGGGAAGACGCCAGCCATCACAACGGTCAGCTGAGCTTCTAACTGATGTGGACTTTTTATCAGAGAGAAATAAAAAAACCTGAGAGTTGTGAATACCTACATTTTAAAAGCTATGTATCAACCATCAGAATACACATTTCTACGCGTGCTTTTTTTTTTTTGTACATGGGAGCATACAACATAGTGCACCATGGGATAATACACTTATCCACAATGTGAGTACACCCTATTCGTATCTTCTTGGGGAAATGACCCCACTAGGACTTACAATATTCACGTGTTCCCTTATCAAGGACAGTTAGTTAAAAAAAAAAAAAAAAATTAAAAAAAGAATTGCTGGCATCACACGGTGATCCATTCCATCTTATTTTGAAATTAAAAGTGGAATTAAAAAAGTTAATATTTTTGTTCAAGTTGTGTTATCAGCATATTTTATGTATTTCAACTTTTAAAGACAAACAGATTGGTTTTCTGGGGAGTAACATGTTAGAAGTCAAAGAAAGAAGGATTTTCAGAATTGTATATAACGTAGTATACAGGTATTTTGACAAACCTCTCATATAATGTGATTTTTGTTAATGTGCTAAGCAATGGTATTTTCTGCTGTATTCTTAAGATGTGCATAGAACAAAATGCAAACTTATGCTGAGAATTTATGTCCTAAGCAAAAATTGTAATTTAATGAAACAGCACAAGTATCGTGAAAACAACATTAAGGTAAGATTTATGGGTTTCGTTTCTCAGGGTTTTTTTCAGCCTGTATATCTTGAATGAGTGTGTTGTAGACTTATGTTTCACCTTGTATTTAAACAAGCAGAAGCTTAGAAGATTCCTCTTGTAGTGGGTGGAATCAATGCTCTGAGCATGTGCCAGTTATGGTTATTCTGGACATTTTAAAAAGTATGTAATCTCATAGCTTGCTCCAGAATATTCAAGCCCAACTATTTTTAAAGCAAGAAAAAACCAAACCAAAACAAAAAGGCTACTTAGAACTAACATTTTAAATGTTTTCCAGGGTTCTAGCAAATGGAAACCATTCAGCCGCAAGTATGTCAAGCCTCAAAACTTTGAGGCCAAGGAAAAGTAAGTTTAAATCAGTCCCCAGTGTGCAAATTTTACAAGTTTTATTCTTCTTTATCAGTGATAGGGTACCCTTCATTATATCTTTTAAGTCAAAGGGAAGGCACATTTTGCATATCCCGCTGCATCTCTCCAAACATGCTGTCATAGCTGGAGGACCCTGTTCTCATATACAAAGTTGGAATAAGACATGGAAGAGTTTGCTGTGGTGCGTGGCCTCTAGTAAGGGAACAGAGCATCATCTTGAGTTTATCTGCAGCTGCCAGATAATTCAGCTAAAGGGAAAGAAACCTGAGAGAGCAAGCCCCAACCTCTTGCACAAACAACTGCAGACTTCTCAGTCCCTCAGCTACAAGCCAGACACCACACTTATTTTTACCCTGGCTGTGCAAAACCTCTACTTCTCTGTGCTGTACCTGGGAGAGTTTTCTCAGCAGGTCCCTTCCACCTGGCTGGTGGCTGGCCTTCAAACAAAGCCATGTTTGCAGCTGCCTAATCATTGCACAGCCCATTAGTGTTCATTCTTAATCACTTGTGCACTTGCCCCAGCAGCACTCAGCTCCTCCGGCTTTTGTTCAAACTCCTTCTAGGATGGACAGACCAGTTCACAGCAGGACAGGTAGGGACATGTCCGTATATCAAACCGTAGTCTACATCTCGGTGGCCACGCTCTTTCAGGCCATCTGCACGCAAGGTTTGATTTTGAAAGGTCTTTGTGGCATCCTTTCACTTTTACAAAGCTGGTCAAAGATTTTAAGTTTATTTACAATAGTGAATTAAAAAGTCAACTCTGTTCTTTTGTGCATAAGACTGACTAGAACAAGGGCACTAACATAAAAGCCAACTTGCTACTCACCACAGCCTATCATCTATTGCTTTGCTGAGGGACGCTCTGCATGGCAGAACTGTACAAACCAAACCAACTCCTTCCTTCTCAGTAAGACATCACTACGACTGGCTGCTCCTCTCAGCTCGTCCATTAGAGAAGAATAGGATTGTGGATGGTGCATGATGTGGCCACATATACCAGAGAAGGGCTTTTCGGAGGAGTCACATATGGATAGGAGCTGCATTACAAGGATTAATTACAGTTTTTCCTTGTGACGCTTCAGTGTGCTGTGATCTATACCAGTTACTTGACTAGACATCTGATTTTTCAAAGAGATCTAGATTTATTGCTGCCCTAGAAAACTGGTTTAGGCCATTGATTTAGACAGGACTCTCCAATTATTTATGGTCTCTTTTTTTTTTCAGTCTATTGCTAGAGTAACATAACAAATTGTCAAATTATTCTTTCAATGCCACACTGGAGAAGCCAGTTCCCAGAGCAAGGGTCTCATGGTATCAGGCAGGTAGAGAGACCATCTGAGACAGATTTATGAAGAATAGTACTGGAATCAGGGTTTTGTACAAATAAGAATAGTGTATATGCTGATCATAGAATGGGTTGGGTTGGGAGGGACCTTAAAGACTATCTAGTTCCAACCCCCCTGCCATGGGCAGGGACACCTTCCACTAGACCACGTTGCTCAAAGCCCCATCCAACCTGGCCGTGAACACTTCCAGGGATGGGGCATCCACAACCTCCCTGGGAAACCTGTCCCAGTGTCTCCCTACTCTCACAGTAAAGAATGCTGTCTAAAATAAAACCTCCTGGTTAATGAATATCTTTGTAACATCTTATGATTACTACAAGATTGTAATATGACTGCTTTGTAAAATATTACATGTAATATATCATTCATCCAATCTTACATATACTTTCTTGTGACATTGCAAATGCTGTTCTAGATAAAGGTATCTCTGCTGCCTGCAAATGTAAATTTAGGTATTAAAAATTATATTGCAAGTAAAGACCTCTTAAAAGAAAATGTTTAAATATATACAATTTAATACAGATTTCTTTAATTTGGACCTGTTTTATGTGTTCCTATAGGTGGGAAGCTTCCCCCCCCCCCCCAAAATGCTCTGAGAGAACGCAAATCTTCCTCTTCTCATGTGGCAGCTAAGCTTAGGATGTGCAAAAAGACCCCTAAATCACTTGCCTCTTACTAGAAACAGAATTTGCTGGACCATTTTAATAATATCCTCTTGTAGTACTTCAGAATTAAAACACCTTCACAGGCCTTCACTTCTAGATGTGCTCAACAACTGAAACCACCAGCATCCTCAGGATTTTTGATGATCAGCTAAACTGGGTTTATAACATCTTTTTTCCACATTTAAATCTAACTTGGAACAGACATTCGAAAGAAAGTATTGTTGTTATTTTAAATTTAAGTCTAAAGGTCACGTAGTCAAATCTGCCTGCAGCAATCCAACAACTTCCAGAGCCGTGCCCTGATTTTCAAACTAATAAACTTCAGAAGGATGTGAGCTTAATTCATCCAAACCAGGCCACTTCTTTTTTGGTACCTCCACATGGATTACCGGCTTAAATCCAAGTACCCAGATCTGAAAGCCAGCCCAAGGCCTTGAAGTGTCAACATTTAAGAAATATAATTTCTTTTTTAAAAGAAATCATAAAAAGTGCACTATTTTACTGGTGACATTTATTTGAAGGGACCCAGAACATTCACTGAAGTACTTTAAAGGAAGAAATATAAACAGCTTCCTTAAAGCTATTAATTCCTAAGTAGCCTTAATACAATTGATAAGATTAGCCTCTATGCATTACATGAGCTTGGACATTTTATAATACCAGACAAATGCATGTGTGCAGCTTAGCAAAGAGCATGGGAATGCTATATCGGGCTCGTAGGCACCACGCACTTCCTAACTAATGGTCAGGGAAGATTTTCAAGCTGATATAAAGAAAAAGGGATCCCAGCAAAACAGTTGCTTACTTCCACCTGACTTGTTTGTTCTGTAAAAAAACCAAACATTGCTCTTACCATAATCAACGTAAAATGGGGACAGATCACAAATGCTTATTTAAAAAAAAAAAAAATAAAGAGCATTATTAGAGATTAGTTAATTAAGAGATAAGGCCAGAAAAATAGAATGGTGCCATGTGATAACAGCCCCCTGCAGGGAGACAAAGGCTTAGGCAAATTTATTTCTAGTAACGGCAATGCAGCTATCGCAAATCTGAAGTAATGCGTATGTGAAACTTTTTTTTTTTTTAATTATATCAGACCTATAGTGTTCAGTGACTGACTGAAACACTGAAAAAGTAAAACACCTCTCTCAAAGCACCTCCATTTGCTGATCCCATGTCATTTCACAGGTATTACTGAATTTTGATCCAAAGTGCATTTGTGAGGTGGGAAAGCTGCAGGAAACCCCGGCCTGGAGCTCAGCTTTGTGGGTTCTCCATCACAGGCATGACCTCCGCAGCACCCTTCTCTGGGGAACGCACCCCCTTTTGTAGTCTCCCCGTCGCGCGGTGCCAAAGGAAGGGCTGAGCAGGGCTCCCACCTCCCATCCCACCAGCCCCTTCCAAAGCCACACACATAGAACAAGTCTTGCCTAATTAACCTCTTTCTACTACAAAGAAGGGTAGTCCATAAGCATGAGTCAACTATTAATTTCGTTATGAGGTGCGTTTCGATAGTTTGTTCTCAAAGCCAATTTTTCCAGAGCAAAGGGTGGTGCACGAATCGGAGATACCAGGCAAACTCAGCAAAACAAGGACCAAAGGGCAGGTCTGCAGCCTGTCGTCCGATTGAAGGCACACCGCTTCACCAGGCAACCGAGCCTCCGCACGTTTTACATCACGTTCCCAGGCAAAACAGGGTCAAGCATGGCAAGTCAGAAATGGGGTGACTCGGGCATGTGAAAGTTGGTGAGGCATGACCGCAGCTGGAGGGGCAGTGAAAGGAGGAGACCAAAGCAGTAGGTCCAAGGCACACAATTCCCCAGACTGACAGTCTTGTTAAGAGGGTGAAAATGAAGTTCAAATCTTGAAAAAAACCCATAGAAGTCACTTTGAAATATGCGACGATACAGAATTTAACATCAGCATCAGAGAACCACCGTCCCTCCCAGCTGGAGCCAGACCGAGCCTGGTCTCCAGTCAGGCGGCAATGTCAGTATACGCAAACTGGAAAGAGATGGCTCACTGCGTTCATCTGTTCCAAGACATGCATAGTCCCCAAATGCAAAGCTTTCCTTTCAAGAATTGCTTTTTGCCTTCCCAGCTGCCCAAGTAACCTGTTCAGAGGGTAGTACAGCTCTGCCTTAGACAAACGCTTTTTCAAATGGGTGTGAGCTTTCCCATTTACACACGTGTTTTCTCTGACACCAATAACAGACTAAGGTTAAAGATAGGAAAAAAACACAGGTGGAAAATACAAACAAGGACAAGGTCAATTCACACAAGTTCATATGAATTAATCTTTCAATAATTACATAAATTAATCAAGAACAGAAGTAACACTGATTCTGTAACATTGCTGTAGGCATATTTTAAGTAAGTTATGACAGCATTTCTTGTTTTCACCCCAGAATTTTAAATGTAATTAGGACCTAAAATTTAAATTTACTCTCTACTTAAGGGTCTTTTTAAATTTATTTTAGAGTACTTCAGATTATTCTTGAGATTAGGTAATGTTAAAAATGGATTAAATTCATTTCAGGAAGCATTTTGTTCAGGAAGAGACTCACAATCGTACATCTAGATTTCAAGCAATTACTACCGCAGCATGTCTCCAACTCCAGTGGGACAGAACGACTTTCTGTCTCCTCCCTCTTTGCAAGCTGGCACTCAACAGGAGTGCTGGTCGTGCAGGTACGCATCCCCAGTGCCGCATACCCTCCTCAAATATTTCGCAACGAGGTCTCTGTCACTGGTGAAGACTTTCAAGCGGATCCTGAAGCTCTGAGAGCGGCATCCCCATCCTCCTTTCAGTACAATCACTGCTACTACAGCCCTGGAAACCACGGGTACCTCACTAGCCCTACCTGGAGCAGGGCTTCCCACCCAGAGCACGTGTTATGCTCCAGAGCAATGAAGCAACCGTGTTGGTTCTTGCACTTGTTGTCTAAGACAGATGTGACACCTTTCAACACCTGCGTAACTTTTATTCCACATCTGCCCAACCATTTGAAGTGCTACCCACGCTGAAATGCTGTATTTAATTACCTCACATACGTTGATATTAACAGCAGTTACTCCCTAGCCTCCCAACTGAACACTGTGTGCTTCTGCATGCTTCAAGTGCCATAGCATTTATCTCTCCATTAAAAAAGACACCTCAAAACTCCTTATTTTCAAGCTCCATCATCTTCAAGCTGACAGTAGAGGGGAGCTTAAAGCTTACATTGTGAAGTAGTTAGCACACAAAAAAAGAAAATATAACACAAAGTACTTTGTTTCAGAGTTCATGCCGTGTTCTGAGCTTTCAGCTACTAGAGCACTTTATGAATTACCAAAGCTTGACATGGAAAGATTTATGATACACAGATGAGATGCCCAACTAGTTCAACAGCATTAGATGCCCAACAATTACTGCAGATTTTTTTTTCTCCTAGTGTACCGTCTGCCAAATTGCACATTCATTCCAAGACCACTACAATCATTGCGAGAAAACACAGGCTCCTTGGAGCTGTCTTTATGGGGAGCAAATGTCACCTCTCTAATGCAGGCATCTCTGGTTAGAGGACACCAGTGGATTACATCAGTGAACATCCTGGTGATGTCCTTGCCTTCGTTATTTTTGTATAACCTTTTCTCCGATTTACTAGCATGCTTTAGCATCCTCCATGTTTAGACTACTGCAAGTATAGAAATATGTTCCACACATTATTCCTCAAATACGTGGTTGATTTGAAATCAACACCCTGGTTTTGTAAGTCACTAAAACATCCCGCAGTGGTCTGCACAGATGCTGTCACTAAGCTGAGCTCAGCTGTCCCACCCTGCCCCAGGCTGACTAGCCAGTCTGGCTTTCCTTCCCGGATCCTACGTGAAGGACAAGCTGGAAAACTTACCACCTCCAAGCTCACGCTGTCTGGAAAGAGACTGTGAAAATACATATTCACAAACTGATGAAAAAGTAACATTTGATCATTGCTGTCATGGAGACGAAGATCAGTACTTGCCATTTCTTAGCTCCTACACCAGGCGCACTGTGAAAATCCTCATGCTCTTCCTCTTCTTTTTTCCCCCAAGAGAAAAGCGTTTGACAAATCTCTCCATCAAGACACAGAGATGTAAGATTTGGGCATTTAATGTCTGCATGCCAGGAGAGGGGGGGAAGGTGGCAGAAGAGCAGGAAAAAATAGAGGATGAACACGCAACAGCCTCAAGATAAGAATACGCAAAACTGCTACGAATGAAGTATGAATAGAAACGTACATGTATGAAACAGCAGAAGAAATAATTGAGCAAGCCTTTGAAGAGCAGCAGAAGATAAAGAGGGATGTGACTGACAGCAATAAAGTGGGTAGATGCTGAGAAATGTGTTGAGTACACACCCAGCCCAGGAAGCCTGAGCTCCAAGTGGCCACAGTACAGCAGACTTCTCAGAAGCAGACCTGCACTTTGGTAACAAGGGAGAAAATGCGGTTTTAGTGTGGTGTGTGTGCCATTCCTCTTCACGTTACTATATTCTAGCCAAGGCACCCCAAAACAAGAAAAGACAACGGGCAGCCTTACTTAAGATTTCTGAAGGGTGAAGCAGGGTACTGAGGCAAAACACGGCACCACAGCTACTGCTGAGTCCCAATGGGTATAGAAGATCTTTCCAAAAGCCAGCTTGCCATCACTAACCAAGGGGTATGTAGGGAGGACTCAGCTCCTGTCCTCTTTGGCACATAGTCCTGGCCAGACCACTTGGTGCCTGTGGGTGTAAGTGTGCGGGTGGATACAGTGAACTTAAAAAATCAAATAAGATAAAATCACCATGCCCTTCCCTAGGGTCTCAAGCTGAAGCAAGAGGATGTTTTAGTACGAAGCTTCCACCTGTCACCATAAATACTCCGCTACTTCTCAGGGCCAGCTGATGAAACAGTGTACTAAACAGCATCGGAACAATCCCTACATCATCAGAGAGGTACAACACACGTTCAATGTGTGGTATTCACAGGGCCCTGCTTTGTCAACGTCTGAACTATTTTATTGTAGCTTATGTTCCTGTATCAGCCCGTAACATGTTTAACAAAACATGTATTGATTAATATAAGGTAAAAGTAATATTATTGACAAAACTAGCTCAATAGGGTTGCATAAAAGTCACACCTGAATTAGCCATCAAACACTGACCTGACTCTCCCAGAACAGGACCAGGAATCACTATTTCCCCTGACCGTTGTTAGCCTCAGAATAAAACGGACAATAATAAAACCCCTTCTCCCTCTTACTGGCAATGGAAGTTGCCCAAGTCTGAAGAGCACAGCTCTGTGGGACTTGCAGTCTGGCCTCGGAGGGCTTTCCAGGGGATGAACTCCCAGAGCCCGGTCTGGGTGCAAGCACTGACTGCTTGAGAGCCTCAGTCAAGCCTGGGATCCCCAAGCACCCACCTGACACGGAGTTCTTCACTGTCCTTTACCCAACGGTTCAAACTTCCACGACTGCAAACACCAAACTGCATGGGCGCTGCTGGCGGGCAGCAGGGAGAGGCAGGGAGGCTCCAGCTCCTTCTGGGCATGCCGCCACGCTCCAGAGCTGCCCGCGGCCTGTGCTCTCGCTGCAGTCCCAGCAGCCAAGAAGGCAACTCCACTTAGCTGTCCCAGGCTGACAGTAACACCCTTCCACCAGTCACTGCTGGCTCCCCAAACCAAACAAATGACACTCCAACAAGGTGAAGCTGCTTACCGGTAACTAGACGTTATCAGCAACTGGAGATTAAGATGTGCTATTGACACACACACGTGCACAGAGAAGACTTCCATCACGTGCTAAATGATAGAGACTTTTTTGCCTCAGCAATACCTGTTTGCAATGTTCTTACTGTGGGACTCTTCGCACCTTTGCTTGAACATAGCCCAAAAGGAGAAGCCAACTCTCCTCCTTCCCATTCTTCTAAACATTCAAATCCCATGAGGAAAAAAAAAGGGGGGGGGGAATTCATGGTAAGGAGAGACATTTCCCTAAAGAGAACTTGTCTGTAAGACTTCCCCATCTCTGGTAAGCAACGTTTCTGTGTGCCTGACGCCGAGGATATGTTGAAGCAGTACCGTACAACCTGAACCAGTTACCCAGAGAAAGCAGACAGTCAAATGGTGACGTGTTAGCTATGTACGCAGAGGTGTGCTTGGCAGGCTCCCTGGCTGTCACCTGGAAGCATTCCTGCAGAAGGCAAGCCTCGATAATAACTGAATCCAGTGTTGTTCCCGTGAAGTCTCTAACCTTCTCCATGCAGGGCCAAGTCAGACCCTGGGACACTCACCGTAAGGAGCCGAGGAACTTAACAGCTAATGGTAGAAAAGTGGATGCCTCCCTAAGAAAGTTTTCCTTTAGTGCCAGTTAAGATACGGACAATACCATCCCGCTCCCACTAAGATGCAGGACTGGCCAGGTTAACGGTCCTGGCTCACCAAAAGCAAGGCAGATTGCAATACAAAAACATGAAGCTCAGAAGACCCATAGAAGCCCCACAAAGATCAATGCAGTATCTCCTGCTGTTATGAAAGATAGCCTTGCTGTCCTGGTCATACACAAAATCATTCATCTGTTGGGTTAGTTTAAAGGACTGTTCCCTCTTTTGCTTCTTAGTAAATGGAAGTTGCTGTAAAACCACCGTCTCTGTACAGCAGATGTCTTTCTTTAGAAAAACTTTCAACATGATTTCAGACATCCTCATAACCAATCTGGGGAGATGCAGACTAGACAGACTGCAAGATGGACAGAAACCTGGCTGGATTTTCAGGCTCAGAGGGCAGCAATGAACAGCTGGAAACCAAGCAGTTACAAGTGGCATTCCCCAAGGGCTCATATTCAAGCCAAAACTGTTTAATACTGTCATATTTGACTTACATAATCAATAATCCTAACAGTGGAATGGAAATATGGAGCCACTACTTCTTGCCAAAGGCAATTCTTAGAAAGGGACAGAGAAGGAGAGTGCAGGGCAGAAGAGAGGTAGATTGCACACTCAGTTGACCGTAACAGGACTCTGCTGTGAAGAGATTTGAGATGCAACTCCCCTTGTGCAGTTCAATCTTCCAGAAAGGAAAACAGCTGGGATTTTGTGCTGAAGGTACTTGCACAGTAGGTCGAGCATCCAGCTTCTCCTCTACACATTCAGGACATAAAATTATCACAATGATGGAGCTTATAAACAAAGCACCAAGTCATTTAGCATAAAATAAAATGCACTTAAAATGAGATGCCAGGGCTGGAGCATGAGAGCTGGTAGGGCTTCATGTCAAACATAAAAGGACAGAAAAGGGTCTGTGCAGCTGCACGTGCAATGTCTGCTGTCTAGTAAAAGAAGTTAACTGTATAGTGCAGCAACACGTTGAACCCTTCAGCCCAGGTTGTTCCCAATGCTAGAGTAGGACATAAGGCCCCAATTTTACTTGCTTAGTCATCAGCATGAAGACTAGTTTGAAAGACATAGCAGGAAGCTGTAGGGAACTGGGGGAGAGCTCAAGATGTAAACAGGCTGAGAATCCACGAGCGCTTCATCTCAACTAACAAATTCCCAATAACATTACAGATGAAGTAGTTAGAGAGCTGTGGGGAGCACTGGCTCTTGACATAAGTCAGAGGGCACCAGGTGTTATCTTGGTTATATACTTCCACCAGAGTAAGAGCCTCCTATGGCAGATCGGAGGGAGTACAAAGCGTTATCTTGAAGTATGAACAAAGTAAAAAACATTACTGATGTGAACCTCAATCCTTGTCCCTTTACAAAACGCAATTTACAATCCTTTAAAAAGACGATTAGACTTTTTGGTAAAGGTCAAGAAAGGTTTAGCTGACTAAAGGAAATGACACTAATAATATAATCACCTTACATTTATAGCCAGGGAATTGCAGATGTTGCACATCCACGTATTTCTGTTAGCTTGTGATTAACAAGGCAACACACTTGAAGGAACAAGCTCAGCAAAATTCTAAAAACAATGTTTAAAAAGTACTTATTGAATGTCAACACCAAAAGCATTTACTTGATGCTTTTGGCTTTGTTTTGTATTCTGTTATGATGGTTTCAGGTCTGGGTATTTTGTGGGCTTTTGTTGTTGGGTTTTTTCTCCCCCCAAACACATAATACATTCTAGATTGTACACATAATCCATAAATATTAAAGTTATAGCCAATTTATTACAGATATTATTTCCCTGATACTGAAACAATGTTATATATAAATATTTCTACATTAATATAAATACATGCAAAACAAATCAGAAAATAGAAGTCTTGAATAAAGAATGACTAAATTGCAAAAAAATGATAAGTTGTGTACTTTGCAATTACTTGTGGTCATAATTTTACCAACCTATTCGACCTCGCAGTCTCCGACTCTGATCCCAGAGGAAAAAAATCCTTCTCACTATCAATATCTTGCTTTGCACAGAGAAACCTGTCAATATCATCAATTATCTTTTTAATATTATGCTTACAGGAAAAGAGCATTTTTCAGCGCAGTTACACATTATTTGAAAATGTGGCACGCAGCTTAAGAAGCAAGACTCTCTGCAAAGGAATACTAAGGTCACCAAAAAAAAGTGATTTTAAGTACCACGCACAGAAAATTGTTGATACATCAACCAGCTTGCGTAGGGGAAGGCAGAGATGAAGCATTAATGCAATTTTTTCCTGCAACTTCTGCATGTCTCTCTGTAAAAAGTGACAGCAATATATAAATGATTTGATCTATGACAGGTAGAAGAAACAAGAGTAGTCTGTACCATTTTTAAGAAAAGGAAATCAACATTGGCCAACTTTCTTTATTTCATACTTCACATCTTCACTGAATACTGTTACTGAATGTTTGAAAAATTGTCCTGTACACCATGAATATACAAAATTTATCTGAAGCATTAAATCTGTAAAAATAGAAACAATTCAGTCAGACCAAGTGTAACTGAAGACACAGCAGACAGTAAAGGGATGGCTTATCTGGGCTGAAGATGTAGTCAGAAAGTAAGACTTAACTAAAAGAACCACAGATTATTAAGGAAACAGAACTATGTAAATTACGATTTTACTAATTTGTCAGAAGATAGGAGAGATAAAGATAATGGATTTTATTTTAAATCAGTAAGCATAATGTCACTTTTTAGAGACACCTTGGCGGTCTAATTACATACAACTAGAAAACTCACTGCCTTCAGGCACCCTCATATCAAGTGCAAATCTGCGCAGTTATAGAATATATTTATAAAATATACTATATGCAAACATCTTTACAGAGCTTTAAATCAAGCCAAAAAGTAAATATACTTGATGGGACAACAGAAAAAAAAAAATGAATCGATGCAAAAATGTGGGCAGTGGGATTGTGGCCCTTCAAAGCCAGAGGAAACCATTCAGCTTGTCTGCAACAAAAAGGAGATGGGATTTGCACCTTAAAAGTTGACTGTTAACAAAAATGAAGAAAATATCCTCTGAGCTTCTGCAAAACAACATAAAATTAGCTTTCATGACATTTTATGTATTGTTGTTATCTTAAAATATCTTCTAAAACACAATGTCAACCCTTGAATACCAATAACCAATCACATAATCGAAAGTTAAAGGGTTTCCCAGCTAAATTCAAATTACAAACTACATAATTCTAAGGAGTGCAATGCTCTGGAAAAAGCTTTAAATTAAATTATTTTACTTGTAAAGCTAGTGTTAGGTTTTTTTAGTTAAAAAACAACTGGAAGCAAGAAAGCTGCAAGAGTACAAATGACAAAATCGTTTTAGATACACCAAGTGAAAGAGTGAATTATCCACTGATGCAGACAGAAACATCCATTTGCTACATTATTTGCTTCCTTACTTCATTCCATTGCATGTACACACAGCTTAAGTATTAAAATGCAGAATAAATAAAACGGCTCAGATTACTAGCAAGGGGCAAAACACAATCCATAATTGTGCTCTATCTAGTTTCTGTTTCAGCAGTCTTTTTCTCTTGCAGTTTATAAGAAAAATCATAGTCAGACTTCCAAAAAGAGTCATTCTTTTTTTTATCAGAAACTCAAGTTCATTTGCCCAGGTTTATAACCCAAGACATTTCTGTGAAGGAAGCACAGTGCAAATTATATGACTAATAAAACTTGCTTACATAGAAAGAAGTTTACTTGATTAATGTTAACTGGTATTTTTATGAAATACATTGTAAAACAAAGATTAAATAACAGGACTGGGTTTGGTGGGTTTTTTTCCTCAGACTTTTTTTCCTAATCCCTCCTTTGAAAAGCTTACTGACTTACAAAAAATCTTAATAAAGTTCCAGTCTTAAATAGATAACTATTATAAATGCTGCCAATCAATGCCAACTAGTGTTTGATTTGCTTCTTGTGCGTGTCCAATTTCCTCTGTGATACTGTGTTGCTGCCAGAGTTTTTGAATCTTTTTAAACCGTTCTTTGCACAGATGTAAGGGATTCCCGCGTCTGAAAAGGAGATAATACTTATCAGGAATGATAAAACACTGCAACTAAGCACAAACACTCAGGTGTGACATAAAAGATTAAATAACCCTTTAAAATATTAAATATTTAGATAACCTTTTAAGATTATTCTCTTGTCAGGGCAAATCAACAGATACTTGGATTAGTAAACTGGAGTGCTACCTTGTCTGATCTCCCACCCTTACTGGTCAATGATTCCCTCAAGCCTTTGGGAATCCCATATGCAGCCCACAGAAGTCTGAACATAGGTTTTCAGCAATCCTTCCATGCTGAGCCAGTTCATATGCTATGATATTGACCAGCTTCATAAGTAGCAAGCATTAACAGTATCAAGTCCGCTAACTATCCTCATAGGAAGGAGAGATAGGAGTTAAGACAAAGAACTACCACATTAAATAATCTCATCGTATTTTCACTTGGTATTAACACAGATTATACAAAGTGATGCACTACATACAAATAAAATTTTCAGCCTTAGTTTCTAGGCAACTTCACAGGTGCTAAAAAGATTTAAGTTTTTACACCTCAAGACAACTGTTTATAACCTGGGAAAGATCTTCCATTAGATATTTTTAACCTAAAAACACATATTAGCATTAAAATGTTTGAAGATATTACATGCAGCAGCAATGTAAAAATATATCACCTATATAATTAAAATAAAAAAGTAACATAGAAAGTGTATTGTACAAACAAGATAGTTTTAGAATTCCTGTCTTTAAAAGAAGTATTTTTTTAAATATTTACCTGAGTCCCTGGTCTGTCTCTCCATAGTCATCGAGATAAGGAGGAGGATAAAAACAGCCCTTTGTTTTTCCAGCTAAAAATAGCACCTGACATTCTCGTACTCTAGAGAGAAACACAGAGAAGATTTTTAGGTATTGATTTTTAGGTGAATAGTTTCACATATTTTCATAGACACTGCTTTTCCAATCCTCACCTACTTTCTGTATAATCTCCATGTACAGATTTTTAAAGGTACTTCTTTTTTTAAAGCTAAAGATCTTATTCTCTTCCTGTTATAATTCCTTGATAGCAGTTAAAAGCAATGTAGTTTAATGTCATATTATTTGCAGTCTGTGTAAAATACTCAACACAACCACAACAAGAAAATAAAACAAATTCACTTCTCACTAATCTTTGCCAAAGTGAAAATAGATATTATCTAACCTTTCCTTGTATGCAGAAAGACAACTAAATGAATTTTAATCTTTTCAACAGCAGTAACAACAACAAAATCAAGGTATTTACCTTCATTGTTTTGTAGTACTTGAGTGGAAATATACGCACAGAGAAAACAAATTCACTTTAAAATACAATTCAAATTTTCTATGATACAACCTCTGAACCTTACACCAAAGTATAAGGAAGATGAATACACTCTGGTTTTTAGGCAACCCTGTTATTAACAAAACACTGCCTTACAAACCACCCTTGCAATCACATTTATAGAACTACTCATTTTGTGTCTACACGCACCATCTAATCTAGCAATGTACGTAGAGGTGTTCAGTTCCTTACCTAAGGAATATGCCCACTCCAGAACCACAAGTGTATGTATGTGCAGTACAGGCTCCAACATCTTCTCCTTCTAATTCAGTTTGACAACAGTAACTCTGAGAACATAGCATGGTCCCACACACAAGGCACAATGTTGGGGCTCTGCTTTTATCACCACCTGATTTTGGACACCTTTTGTTAAGCAAAAAAAGTAAAATCCATTGTATGTATTAACTCTAGATGGTAAAAAGACACAAAAGTACTTTTGAACATTTATACAGTTAACAGTTATACAGATCCTTGCAATTTCTATTTCACCGAAATACACAGCAGTTTTGCTGGAAGAGATGACAATCAATATGTGCCATTAACTTTATGATACTGTAAACAACTTCCTGAGGTTTTCAGGTTAGAGGTTTCCCAGTTCATCAAAAGGAGCAGAAGACTTTAGGGGTCCTCACTGTAATTGCACAAAACTTACGAGAAATTGGATGCTTGGTTAATGAGGCAGCTGTAGTCATCCGGAAGGTCTATTAATTTGTTGGATTCTCTTGCATAGCTAGAATAAAGCAATCAAATTAACCACTCATATTTCAGTGAATAATACACAGTGATTTCAAACTCATTCATGTTTTCCTGACTCATCTAAACAGCATCTGTGAATAATTAAATTTTTAAAGTTTTCCTCTTCTCTGCTATTCATAGAGCACATAAAAAAAAAGAACCCACAACATCTCTCAGCTAGACCACCTCCAGTTTTCTGAGTCATATTTTTTATGAATTTGAGAAAAAGCATAGGCAGAAAGTCAGAAAAACATGTCATATGTACGCTTTTAGCGAAACGTCATGATGAGGTTACTATAGGGTTAACTGAATATTTGTTCTGCTCCCTTATCAGTTTGCTTTATATTTTCCTTTTGTTACTAATACTGAAAAGTGGCCTGACTCTCAAGTTCAGAGAACTTGTAGCCTGAAAAGAATGAAATATTCATGCCATGAAAAGGACCTATTTAATACCAAATATATATATCTTTAGAAATAACAGTTAAAAGTTAATTTTTTTGCAGATGCTATACACTAAATTTTAACAATCTTCAACTCTAGGTATAATACAAATGAGACTGTGAAATGTAAATAGAGGTTTGTAACAGAAGCAATGTAGAAGAACATGCTGAGAGGAAAAAAAAATTCACTGTCAAGTCAGATATAATCTTGGGAAGAGCAGTTAAGAATCAGCAAACAGAACACATGGAAAAAAAATCCCAACCATCACACAAAACAAGAAATCAATTACGCAATCTGAGTATTCTTACTGTATAAGAAATTCTGTTAACAGCCTGGTATTTAACAGATGAAATGATTAATTTTTATTTTGTCACTTAGCCTTATTGTATGTACAATGTTGAAAGATTGACTTTATGTATTTAGCATAGGAGATTAAAATGCAGGGATATGTTTTTAATGACAGCACTGTGAACCTCATATTCATTTATAATTATTTGGATAATTGATAACGACTATTTTTACCCAGGCTTCATAAAGAAAAACACCCCAAATGCTTTTCTACGCCCACTAAGTATTAAATGCGTTCTGAATTCAAAACAATTGCTTAGCAAGTAGAAACGTATGAAAAGCAAATTTTCTTTGTAGCTACTGACTCAGTGTTGATTTCACTGAAGAATTTGGATTCTTTAAAAAGCTCTTAAATGCCTGATATTTTTAAACAAAGTTTATATATGTCTTTTAGCAACAGCATATCTTTTGAATCAGAAGGTACAAATCTACTATAGGAAACATGAGAAGAAATGTTATGGCCTCTGATTACCGCACATCAGTCTAAATAAAACTGTAATATTTAACTCTGCCTTTAAAATCTACTAATTTATTTAGTATTATATGTCACTTTTCTTAAAAAATTCCAAAAATCTCTTTTGCTTATCCACTAATATCTTTGTCATTCAGTAACGTAGAACTGATACTATGTTATTATAAACACCCTTTAGAAAAAATATTTGGAGAAAATGGCAACATTAAAGTTTCTCGCCTGTCTCTGCTTAAAATTTCTGTGTTTACCTGATAGCATGTCTCTTGCCTTCCAGATATCTTTTTACTTCATTGTTACTGCACCAACTACAAGAAAGAAAAAAAATTGGCTTTGAACTCCAACAGATGGTACTTTCAAAAAAAATCCACAGTACGTCTATGCCATAATTTCTACAACCAAAGTAATTATTTCAAAACACTTCTTTCACAAATGCTTTTCAAAGGCTACAATTCACTTTCATATATGCACTCCTGGGAGAATACTTCTATTACCATCCTGTGCAGGATTCTTTATTATATTTAAACTAAGCATAAAAACACGACTTACCTCTCTATTAACGTGTTCAGAATGTCACTATTTTCTTGAAAAAGGCAAGTGAGGTTGTTTGGCAAGGAAAGATAGCTACATAAGTGTTCAAACTGGTTTGTTCCATTTACTGTAAAAAAAGAAGTATAATTCTCATAATTACATTTTTTTAGATTACATTATCTACAATAAATGAAATACAGCTCTAAATAATGGGACAGCTATTTTTTTTTTTAGACTGTATTCCCCCACACCCAAAATGTAGTATGAAGTATGAAAGTGCTAGTAAAGGTACCACACAGCTATTTTGGAAAACTGCCAGTAATGAAAAGCAACTTTCCTCAGACTTCCCCTGCTAAGCATGTTTCAAGCCTAGTCATACAAGAACCACAACAGAATGTTCAATAGCCTTTACAAATTAGTATGTCTTTGTTTTAATGTCACCCATTAAATGGCTACTTTGTGCTCCTTCCATGACACAAACCAAGACAGGTGGTCGGTGACAGGCAGTATACCGCAGCCTCAGAAATACAGAAATTGCAAATGCCTGCAGTGCCAAATTCTACTAAAATATGTAGGACACAACCGCCAGATTGCCATATTCACATTAGTCTATTGGTTTGACTTCCTGGGCCCCCGCTCTCGCAACTTTCAGGGCAAAAAGTACCACCACCTCATGGCACGGCCTCTTTTGCTCCTGAATGAAGGAGTGAAGAGAATTACAATAAAAGCTGTGCTCACTTCCCTCTCATGCCCAGTAAACACTCAAGTACCTCCCTCACAACCCCCAGTAAAACACCAGAGAAGACTGATACAGGCCAGCTGTGGGATCAGTGGGTCCTGGGATGGGGCAGTGGGAAGGGAAAGCAAAACACCCAGCGTCACGGTCACTGTCAGGACATCCCTCGGTGGCAGGGACCTGCTGGGCCATCCAAGCACCTGGGACTTGAGGATTGTAAAAAAAAAGCAAAGCTAAGCCTTCCTCTTCCCCTCTCCTACAACCAACTCTGTAAAGCCGATGGACCTACTGCCTGGAAGTACATCTGCACTTTGTACCTCATCTTTAGAATATCCATAACACAAAGAACTCAAGTGGTCACTACTGCTCCAGACTATGAACTTAAGAAACCTTACTACAGAAAATCAAAGTTCAGGAATAGAGGTTTCTTTCCTTTTGGCCAAAATGCTTAAGTATTGCGATTGTTAAATGAAAAAAAAAAAAATCTACATTTTAAACACAACTTGTCAAGGAGGTATATGTCAAGGAAACATTCTACAACAAGTACCAAATCAAAAAGATACCCATGACGAGACAACTGCTATTCTCATGTCAGCTCAGCACCAAGTATCAGACTTTGTTTTAAACATGGGAATCCTGAAGCCATGTGAACCTACTTATTATTAACATCTTCAGACTTACATTCCATCCCTACATACACCATATGTGGAGGACAGTAAAGTATGTAACTAACATTGATTATTTGGGGTGTAACATAACATAGTGTATTTACAGACAGATATTAATTAGTGGATGCTGATTTGAATGAAAACAATGCAAGCAAAAGCAGGTCTCATTTAAAAACAGTCATCAATAGGAGATTTGAAATAATCAAAATTTCACTTTTTAACAGAAGAGCATCGATTTCTGTTTTAAGTACCTAGAACGGCATTTGCCCCTACATTAAAAATACATTTTTAAAACGGAAAAAAAAAAAATTTTTTTTTTTGGCCTTTTTCATTATGCAGATATGATTCTGCACTGGTAACAAGCCCATACCCATTCAATCAGCTTCTTCAGAAAAAAAAGTTTAAACATAATTTACTTAGTCCATAAATATTTATGTCTTGAAAAGCTGCTTTAATACAAAGCAGACAGTACCTTGAATTTCTGAAGGTGCTGGGACTCCATTTAAGTAATGGAAAAACAAAGCAGAACATCTCAGGAAAGGCATGATTCCAGCTTTTAGATTCCTCCACAGGTGCCAGCCTGAGGAAATTTCTTTCAAGGCACTTAAGAGAACACAATAAAAAAAGTTTGCTTTTATTTAATCATTTCAGTTTGAGAACTATATTTAGCAAGTCTTCAGTCATATTTCATATTAAATTACAGAAATCAGCTGAAACAAGCATTATACAAGTGTTTTATTTCAAAGCTAACTCCAAAAAAAACAACGAAATAGAGATTCATAAAAATGTAACCAACTGGGACAGTAAATTAAGGAAAATTTTGCATAGACATTTCAGATTCTAACAAGTTTTCTGTACTCAGACACTGCCGATTCCAGATTCGACACATCTGCAAACTGACTAAAAAAATTGTTCCAGAGCAAAATCTTCATGAGCACAGAGGAATTTATAAGAATAGTTACTTGAAAAGTAAATCTAGAAGTAGTGGATAAGAAACAAGATGCAAGAGTTCCCAAGTTAAAAGTCTCATCTTTGACAGCATTTTTATACAGAATTCAGTCAGTAGTTAATGTTGAGTCGAGGGGGAAGACGACATTATAAAATTTTATCAAAAGATCGCACTTATACCTTCCTGTACACTGGCAAAGAAATTTATACAGTGTAAGCACAGCTACTTCCTCTTCACTGTTAGTGTTTTCTTGATCCATGCCATTCTCTTCTGAAGAAAGAAATAATAAGCAAGTTACTTCATACATACATGTTTATACAGCAAGAATGTAATTTTTCAAGTTTTGAGAAAAACGCCAAAACTAAGCGAAACATTCCATTGTTCTACAGTATGATGTACTGGAAAAAGTTTTCTGCTGCACATCTTATGTGGTAAGTTTATGCTATTGTCAACTCCAGTGAGCTGTTGGTTTACTTGTTAGATTGGTTTGGTTTCTTAGTAAACTTGCTTGGAGTTCTTTACTTTTGGCATACTACACCTTATCTAGTTCCACTTGCTGGAAGATACATTGATTCCTTACTTCGCTAACTGCAACTTACTCATCATGAAACGACTATATGCAATAAACACTTCCAGGCACTGCTACATCAGCTGGAAAGCAAGGATTCATGACTAGCTATGCTCCAGAAAAACTCCAGTGTTAAGCAATAAAGACAAAACACTGAACTTTCACGAGTACAATTTATCAACATTTCCTATGGGCTGAAAGAGAGAGCACCAGCAATTTTATTTTGCAACTGTAAACTGCACACATTTACCAATAGCACCTTAGTGTTTTGCAACTACAGATTTGAGGAATCATTTCAACAAAAGTTGAAAGAAAGTGGCCTTACCTGTAGATGAGGTAAGTAAAATTTGTACTATGTGTGCCATAGTGACAAGATGAAACAAGTGAAGATCTCCAGTGCCAAGACTAACCCCTGAAAAATCCTGACAATGTATGGCAGGGAAAGAGAGCACCAAGCTTACCTGTAAAAGAAAACAAGAAAGCTAGTATATTCCTTTTCTTTTTGAATCTTCCCATTTTCTCTGCTCATGCTGCAACTACACCCTTTGAAGGCAGCATACTTCATAAGGCTAATTTTGAAGGTAATTAGCCAGCCACTATTTAAGGGAACAATGATTAACTACTGGGGGTTTTGGGGGTCTGTTTGGTTGTTTGGGGTTTTTTCCCCCCTATTTTTTGTTTCTGGTTTGTTGGGCTGGGGGAGGGGGTTGGTTTTGGTTTGGTTTTTTTAATATCCAAAGGGTATACATTCCACCTCATTTTACCCCTTTTTTATTTATAGATAAGAATACTTGAAACAAAAAGATTCTTTAAATTATATTAAGTAGTGAAAAAATATTAAAAACCTGAACATTTTGAAAGGTTCCTAACCCAGAGTAAAGAGAAAGTTTCCAATTAAGTTTCTACATAGTGCCTACTAGATCAAAACATTATTAATAATATTATGGAATACTTACCAATAAATGAAACATGTCAATATCAAGTATGCAAGGAAGATTTCCATTTTTTTCATTAGGCACCAGTGCTGAGTATTTTAGAGAGAAAAATAAATTTATTAATTGAACATTTATATATGAAAATATTTTAGTGTACTTCAGTTACAAAATGAGAGCATCTCCTTGGCTTATATGCTTAAAGTACTTAAAATACAAATGGTACCTGTTTTGGCCAGAAAGGTGTGAATTTGAGAGTTGTTCAACATGACTGGAAAAGAGTCTTGCCTACTTGACTATACTGTACTGAAATGAAACAACCCCAAAGTAACTATAACAAAGTAAGTGCTGCCATCACTACTCCCACAGTGACTTTCTTTCGTTGCTTAGGTTTCCAGTGGGAGATAAAATGAGACAGTATCTCAAGCTCTGACCCAGAAATAAGCTTAAACACTAGTGACTAAACACTAACTGTTGTCTGTTGGACAGCTGTTCAAAGGAAACTTGCAATTCGCTTAACTTTACAAAGTTCACTAAATTTGCCTCGCATAACTTATTTGCCTTACAGTGTCAAAAATACATTGCTAAAGAGTCTCTTAAATTCATTATTTTATTTCTAAGAAGGAGCTAGGTATTGGTCTCTCCATCTCTGTAGCATTCACATTCACAGTAACCACAAGGTAGGTATTAACCAAAATACTCCAGCTGACAACAGAAATTCACACACTTAGTAAATTCCAAGTACCTCCATCTAAAAGCAACCATAATGAAGTGCCTAGAAAATGTTACAACATATGTAAAATAACAATTGAGGAATAGTTGCAAACTTCTTTACTCCAAGCAGTAAAATTAGATTTACAATAAAAGAGTTTCAACTAAAGCTATGAGAATAGTTATGCAAAGTAGCTATAAGCATTAAGCTGCCAAGTTTAAAAACACTACTACAGTAAAAAATAGTCTTATCATAATAACTTAAAAATACTTCAGTTGAAGACTGCTGCCTTGCTGGCCAAAAAATTAACAGCTGAAGATCTGTGACATTTTGAAGCTATTTCTATTAGCAAACACTTCATCACCACTCAGATTTCAAATGCTTTTACTTTTGTAAGCATATAGCTACAGAACTCAACACAAAAGTGTGAAAAATGCTTCTACCAAAAACATGACCAGAGCAAGGGACTTCCAAAACCAAACTTTTATTTGATAAGTTATCTTATGTATAGTTCATAGAATACTGACAGATCAAAGGCTAGTAATTTTCTTTATTCCTAGCCTGGAAAAATAAAATAGCAAACACTTCCTCATAAAAATAAAAGCCGTACTGCTTGCTTCTGTCAGCTGGAAGGAACAAAAGCTTTGAAGAAATATTGATGCAAGTTTTCAAGAAAACCCAAACCATGCAGAACACCATATACTAAGAAGTTCCAGCCAAATAGCTAGCAACATTTTTGTCTTCTGCTTCACACAGAAAATGGCTCAATCACTACTGCTACAAATTGACGTCAAGGAAGTTCTTCCCCATAAAGCTGCCAACTGTTTGCTGAAGTAGGTGCTACCAGTTCTACTACTAATTTCAGTATATGAATGCATTTAAAAAGTTGCCTTACTCTACTGACTGTAAATATTAAAATTATCCCATTTTATTACACCCTTTCAGAATAGTCCTCTCATGGGTAATTACTGCATTAGGCTGAACTTCAGACTTTTCACCTGTTTTCTACAAATGCTTCAAGCTTGGAACATTTTGGCTGTTCTCATTAAAATTCTCAACCAATATATGACATTACATAATAAGTCCTGTCTTATCACAGATCCTACTTTCCAAAGACAGAGAAGTTTGCAGATATATTATAGACCTCTGCAAATATCCTGTTCCCTTTCAATACTGTATTAATCTTAATTTCCTCCTCTTTAAAGTTCCAGCATATCACTTTTCTTTTGCGAAGGACCATGCTTCCTTTTCCTTTGCTCTAGGTATCTTTCTAAAAAGCAACAAAATAAATGCTGGGAAGAATCAACAGAACTCCTTCACAGCAAAATACCCATGCTTCTCTCAAAATGTATCTTGGAACTGCAGACCAAAAGAAAAAGTCTTTTTTTCCACGGTATGACAAAAAATGTACAGGTGCAGATGTGAAAATACCAGCTCTTGTTCTATGACTTAAAACCACTACAAAAAACAATCTTGTAATCGAGACTAACAATCATTCTGTAAGCATTTTTCTGTATCTGTATCTTTGTAAAAAACAACATAAAGTGGTGAACTTACATGCTAAGAGAGTACAAAAGTGACCCTGTACTGCTGAAAGAGATGAAACTGTCCAGTGAGCTGCTGCAAATCTTGTTAATGATGTAAGGCAGTCATCCTTTAAGAACAAAGAAAGAGACACTGCCAAAGTTAATGAAGTTCCTCAATATGAAAAGGTCTTTTGACTTACAGGATTCTTTTCAGGCCCCTCAGCTGCAGTTTATGGGAGCAGTTTGAGTAGCTAAGTATATGACAGATATTTCTGTTTATGCAAATATACAAATTCCCTTCAGTATTCTTACTTCTACTGTTACCATGAGAAACCCTGGCCTTACTAAACTATGCATTTATAGAAAAAAAAAAAAAATTAGTTTTGCTAGATTTGATTTTTAAATAGATTAATAATCAGATGCTGACTGACTAAAGAGTGAGATCCAACAAATAAAACTATCAAATAACTCTAACTTAAAATTTAGATGTTCTGCATTAAAGAAGCACAATTCCTTTTTTTTCCCACTGATTCAGAGAGGAATTGCTACTTGATCCTTACCTGTCGACAAGGTAAATGACCAAATAATGGTTTATCTTCATCAGCTAAAATTCGTTCTGGAAAAAAACAAAACCCCAAAATGTTACAATGCCATGAATTTAACTGAATTCTGAAATTCACATATACAGGAGCAAAATGAATACATTAGTACCTATAGTCTGTATCGTGTAAGCACAGCTTCCCCAGCACATTATAGGTACACGTGGATCTTCTTCATTTGGATGAACCTTCAAGCCTACTTTGTATGTTGCTGTACCAAAAGTTGTCAACATCTCTTTTATGCTCTCAGAATAAGGATTCCTGAAACAAAGAAAACAATATTAATAATTCATTGTTTTCTCCACTGGCAGCATAGTACTTTTAATGAAGAACATTCACCCTGTAGCTGACACCTAGATTTTTAAAATTTAAGTGAGAACTCCAGTATCTTCCTTTGAATCTGATATTCTGTAACCTCTTTTTTGAGACAGATACACTCCCAATTATTTTTTTATTATTTGACTGGAACCAATCTCATTTTTTAGTGTTAAGAATATCCAGTCTTCAAAGATACAGTTCAGGCTAAATTAAAAGAACTGTGTGTGACTGATAGCAAAATCTGTCATCAGCTGGGATAGGTGTCTTGCATTTTTGTCTGCAGCTGGAAGACAGATGTCTGTACCATGTAATGAATTTTTTTACTTTCTCCTCAATTGAAGAAAGGGTAGACTCAAATGCAAACACACCGTAATAGCTGAAATTACATATTAACATACTCTCCACTTCACAGTCTTTCTTCATGTTTTACTTGTAGTGCTGAGCTATAATGATGAATCTTTCATCCAGTTACAAGTAATAGGGAAACAAAGCCTAATCCTGACGTCAAAATT
Organism: Haliaeetus leucocephalus; assembly: GCF_000737465.1. NCBI lineage: Eukaryota > Metazoa > Chordata > Aves > Accipitriformes > Accipitridae > Haliaeetus > Haliaeetus leucocephalus. Next base: position 2,939,232 of record NW_010972962.1, on the reverse strand, counting down.
TATACAACTGCAGCATCTTCTCTGCACATCCACTTACCACATCCACCTCTGAAATTCTACTGCATTATTTACTATTTGTGGGTTGGACTTCAATACCATCATAATAATAGGATTAACTTTTCTAAGTAAAGCAAAATTAATATATTTGCCTTAATTATTGAGAACTTATAGCACAGAAGTCACATTCAATTTTCACGTTACTACTTCATGATGAATTTTTAATGATTTATTAAGATGTAAATACATACTTCGGTTTGAAATCTGGTCTAAATCCTTCAGGTAATTGCAGCTGATCCATTTTTTCCGAATTACCAGAATTGCCTGCACAAACAGGAAGTAATAAAACACTGATTATTCATCTATACATAATTTTTACATTATAAAAAGGTGCAGGAGCACATCACCAGAAACTGAAATTCCAAGCTGTTCTTGCCACTTTTGCCACCATCTCTCAACTCTACTGTGGTAGAGCCAAAATACTCGGTCTTTTCCATGAACATTATAACATTTTCACATACAAATATACACATTTCTTCAGACTTACTTGCACAGTCTTCATCTCGAAGTAAATACAGAGCTTTTATTTGCTGGGATATTGTTTTGATCCACTGAGTTAGGTTTGGTTGGCCTGAAAAGTCTAACCTGTCCAAAAATATAAACAGAATGCATAACGTTAGTTTAAAACAAACTATATATGGAATTAGTATTTCATAGGCACTCCATGTTCTTCTGTTTCTCAACAGGCTTTTTCTCTGCTGCCTATGTATTTCTCTATGTTCAGTTCTTTTCCTGCAGGTCCTACACTTTACTGTCCTTTCATACTTTAAACTCCTTATTATACAATAACCAAGGAAGGTCCATAAACCAAAATAAGCAGGCAGGCAATCCATTTGAGATTATCAAAACAGAAGATAATAAACATTTTGAAAGGGGGTTTTGGAGTGTGGCTTGTTTGGGATTTTGGTTTTTTACATTTATTGAGGACATTTATAAAGCAAACAGACCTGTTAAACAAAACTCTTGGTGGAGGAAGCAGAGGAATAACAGTGTTGCTTAAGCATTCACAAAGTGGGCAAAGGAATTCACCATTTTCTACATCGTAACTTGTGTGTACTCGTAATCTTTGTTGTCTTCGTTGCTCTTTTGCTTGGACAGCATCAAAATACCTTTAGAAAAGAGCAAGATAATGGTGGCAAATTATTAAAACATTACTTTAACATATAAATTCATGAATTCTCCTGAAGACACTGTTTTGCCATTTCCCAGATATACGTAAGAGAATTAGCTGAAGGAAAAAGCTCTACCCTCTGACTGATAAAGTATTACTAACTGCAGGCTATCCCCAGTTTTTGGCAGCCAAAATCCCCCAAAGTGCTGAAGTTCACTGGGCTGTTAAAATCACATTTAAGTCTGAACTTTAGCGATTTCCATTTAGGAAAAGAAGGGTAAGGGGAAGAGGTAAAGAGAAAGTTGAAGGGTTAAAAAAAAAAAAAATCCTTCAGCTTTACATAAAATTTTAAGGGAGGTGCCATGAGCATAATTATCCATGTGCATGTTCCATTACAGGCCACAACAGAGCAACAAATGGAAAAACTGGTGGCTGATCTCCGAATCCTGTATGAAAAGGAAGTGAATTCACCGCTTTGCTAAACATAACTGCTATTCCAGAAGCCTCTGGGATGGTTTAGAACGTGCCCAACAATGACCCAAAAATGGCCTGAATACAGGCATCTCAGGACATTTCCAGGAGTTACTGGCAACCACACAGGACTGTACATGAGCTACACAAGAAGATGAAGAACACATCTTCAGTGAGCAGTGATATCAAAGGCCACAAATGAAACCTGTGCATGGTTATGGCCACAGAATCTCTGGGAGCTCCTAACAATCTTCACACACAAGGCAGAATTTGAAATGAGGCGCTTCAGGAGCTATGCCAAGGACCAAAGCAAGTGCCTGCTCAAAGTCAGAGGCTTGAATGGTTTGCATTTGTTACATTGCATTGTCATCACATAGCATTAAGCATGTTTATCCCCCTCTGAAAATAAAAGCATAACTGAAAAAGGTTTTATAAAAAAACCTAAGGACAAAGGATAAAATTGAGTTTATGTTGAAGATGAACCTGGACTAGACTGCAGATGTTTCTACTTTAAATTAAACATGATGGAGGAATTAAGAGTGCAAGGGTTGCACTGTCATTTAGAACTTCGGTAGAAAGCGCAAGAAGCAGCAGGAACATGTCTATTATTGAACTGCAAAAAAAAGTCCCCCAAAATCCGAGCTTCAGTGTTCAGATATATGTGCACCACAGGGGATTACGCATAGGGATAAACAACCAAAGGGAATGAAAGCTGCCATGTGTGGCTTTGGATTCTTCCTCACCAAGATAACAGATAGTGAAAGAAAATTATTTTGAACATGTTTACAGTATTTATTACAATGTTTTCTACTTTTTTTTTTTTCCTCAACAGAAAGCTGTTTTAATCACTTAATGAAATTCCTTTTTAAGTTTACTACATGGTAGTAATTTTGCCATTAAAATTAGTGCCATTAGGCAAACTGATGGCATCACGTGCTATTTGGACTAAAAACTTAAATATACATTTTTACCTTTGCCAACAATGAGCATGCATAATATGTCCGCAGCTACCCGTGTGTGTTCCACATGACAGATCTGGGTGCATGAATAGTGGGTCATACTTTTCTGTATTTAAAGTAAAAAAAAACAACTTTGAAATGACATTTATGAAAAGACTTAACTGCAGATATATGTTATCACATTTGCATTATTATTAAACTTTATCACAAAAGTATAATTCATTTGATGAAGCATAAAACATATTACTAATCCACAACAACTTAAACTGTTTAGATCATTTACAAGTATTGTGTAATTGATTTTGTTTTGAGCGTATGTACTGTACTTAGACTGCAAACCAAGCTTTCGGAGGTGCTGGGCCATGGTAAAAGTCCCCAAGATCTACTGAGTTTTGGTGGTTCAGTACCATTAAACAATGAGCCTAAGAACATTAAACTTCACACTGAGAGCGCAAAATGATTCAGTGCAGAATTTCTGTGTTTGCATATACAGAATCCAGAGAAACCTTTGTAACAATGCCACTGATCATTGTGATCTGTTTCACAAAGTTACCTAAATCCAAGCATTTTTTATTATTGCTAAGAGGCATTTCAGATCATATAACTGAGAGGAAGGAAACATGTATCTTGTGCTTTTACAGCACTACATCAACACCTCCTCTCTCTACAATGTTACAGGCATAATTTAAGAACAAACACTTCTGATTTTAAAGCTTTTTTAACAGTTATAAATAATTTGTCATAAATGGCTGGCAGAACATTTAGATAATGCTTTGCAGTGATTTTACATTATTTAAACATACATTTCTACCTCACTAAAAACATGGGAGTTTTGCCACTGATTACCATGAAGTCATTCACAATTATACAGTTAACATAAGAAGGTGATGCCACTGTCTCAACAGAAAGCATGCAGTTGTTACAGTGACTCTGACATTCATTAATATTAAATACAACTATGAACACTACTTACCAGGGTCTGGAGTAATTTTGTTTCTATTTTTAGACAACACAGTTGATCGCTGAATAAATGCTGCCAAGACCATAGCCCTGCTGTCCACTTTAACTTCTTGTTCCTCCTGACACAATATACACATAACAACTTGTCTGTGTTCAGCTACTCTAGTTTGCTCTGGTCCCAAGGCTGTGAGTTTCGCATCTGAAATTACAGGGCTAGAATATTCAAAGAATACTAATGAGCAAATTATTTGAAAAACATTACGAATCAGATCATGATTTAAATGTGATTAATGAGCTTTCTAGCTTTATGACAAATGCTGACAAAAAATAGTTTTGGCATTTGTACAACAATTCCTGTGTCCCCAGAAACGGAACATATTTTCCAGAAAACATTCATATCCTCCCAATAGTATTACCCATTCCATTTTAACACAGAAACGGTATCTGAGACCCTCCATCATCACCATCCCTTAAGTGCCTGACATAAATTCTGAAAACACTCTCCACTTCCCCACAAAATCGTTAGCATGCTTCAATTAATATTTCCAGCTACAAGCAGATTTTCCTCCAGATCCTCAACAGACATATAATCAGCTATTTCCAATTTACTATGTTTAATAGCATAGTCTCTTCAGTATTATTAACAATTTACTGGATGATTTTATACAAAAAAAAATTTGCCTGTGTTGAGCATTATGAGCGTGGGACGAGGGAGGAATCAATATTTATCCCACCATATTGACAGAAAAGGAGGAGGAAAGCATTCAATTTACTGCTGCATTTTTGGTCTCAAAAAACTTTATTAATAAGTTTTCCATCAAGACTGAAAAAAGCACTTTTTAAAGCAGTAACAATAGGACAATCTGATGCAAAAGTTAAAGGAAAAAAATTTAAACGAGATTCCTTTACCTGTTTTCATGTACTCCGGAGGTTGAAGTGTCTAGCTCCTCCAAAGTTTGCTGAAAGAGTTCTTTGTTTTCATTAATGAAGTGCCGTTGCATCTCAGACATCTGAGCCATGATCTTCTCCCTGCGCAATCTGGCAATCTCAGCTTTCCGCTTCCTTTCAGCTTTGTCTTTATCACGTGAACTCTGAAATTGTATTGTTCACTCAGTAATTTTTAAAATCTTGTTGCAACAGACAACTTATTTTAGCTACTGCTATGTGTAACTTGTACTAACCTCCAAACAATGAAAGTCTCATAAACAGACAAAAGAAAAGTCTACCAAAAGGTTATTTTGTGCCCTCTTTTCTTTAGCTCACGTTCAATGCCAGGTAGAACTGCAGATTCAGAAGGGTATCTCTCCCCCTCAACCTTTAACTGTATTCTGTATTTTGTATTTCTCTTCCCTTTGAGCATTTGTAAGATAAAAAGGTAAGTGACAGGTCTTGTCTCTAGTGCTGTTCTTCTTCCATACTAGCTGTATTCCTAAACACACTACAGTGCTCCACAGTCTTTGTGTAGTATCTAGAATGTCATGCCATGCTAAATGAATCAGCAGAGCTTATCTGGAATGATCTGCATGGTAAAAATGCATAGATACCATTTCTTCTAACAACTTTCCAAGCAGTCTTGAAATTATGGGAAGAGCAGAATCATTAAGTGCTGTGATCAGTACTACAAACAGTTCTAAGGAATAAACTTGCAAATTATTTGGAGACTACAATATATAAAGCAAAGAAAAATAGTCCAGGGATTCTCCCAATAGATCTTTCAAAAACAATGGGTTTGATCTATAAGCTGTGAGACAGAATTTCAGAAATAACTGATGTTTCCCATCTTTGATTTACAGCTGCAATTAGAAATACAGTCCTTTGCTAGTCAGAACCCAGACCTGTTCCAGATCAGATAACTGTTGCAGCTTGCTTTTACCTCCTCCATAATATTTCCTTCTGTCTCGGCCACAGGACTTGTAGAAGAGCTTTCCCTTAGTTTCTTAATAGTATTAAAAGTCTGTAAGAAAAAAAACCAACACTTAATTTGTTTGTGACGTGAATATGACTGTGTATATAATAATGCTGGCCAGATAATGCACAGCGTTGGATTCCAGAAGAGGAAAAAAGTAGGTACAACAAATCAACATGGGAAATAAGGAAATCATCACAATATAATTAGGAAAGTTTCAAAAATCTTCTTTCCATGATTTTCTGCAGTTACATAGAATAGATTTACCTTCAATATCCATCTGATCATGTCCTTGTGCACTTCCAGATGAGGTGCATTTTGCAGTGTTTCTAGCATAGCTAGTATACTAGGGGAATTATTGGGTGCCTCTCCTGGTCCTGAGAAAAAATTACAACAATTGATAACACTGTTACCTCACAAACTAATCATTCACTAACATTAAAAGCAACAAAACCTAAAAAACCCAATACTTGTATATGTTCAGCTGCTGAAGAATTCCTTCAACAAATAGGTGCAATATGTAACTTTCTTCCCCCCCTCTGAAAACATTTTCACGAATAACCTCTAAATCCTGAAAAATTAAAGGAAATAGTCTCAAAAGTCTTGCTTACTGACTATATTTTCTTACAAGACAAATGCACTCTATGTGGTCCCTGGCTGTTTTCATCTTGGGAGCTTCCATATAGAACTTCCAATATTTTATTTCCCACCTATTTTAAATGGAAGAGTCTTAGCAACTTTCTTGTCTTAGCAAATCTAGAGGCACTAGTCAGAAGATACAAAGGAGAGTCAAGATTACAAGACCATTTAAGAATGCAACTACAGTTTTTGCAATTGTAGCATCTGATCATGTACAGCAATCTTTGTTGAGACACTACTTAAAGATATTAAGAATCAGGTTTACTGGGAATTATTCAACTTTTGGATTTCTCCTCTAGAAAAGGCCTTTGGTATTGCTACTATCATAGAATCTACACATATGTAAAGTGCGTATGTATAGTCAATTTGGTGAAATTTTGATGGATAAACAAATACACTCTTTGGTAAATACTGTTTCATAAGAATAAAATATGAGATACTGTCATTTTCAGTTATTTAAATTTGCTATACATTTGAAAAGAAAGGCATACTTGATATTTTCTGAGTGAAGGTAAATGTTACAACATTCTCCTCACTGAGATTCTCCAGATGCTGTTTTTCTTCTTGCAGTGCCATTCCAAGCAAATGCAAAACCTAGGTAAAAATTATATATTTTAGTTCTTCTTAAATAATTAATATAATCTCGTTATAGAGTTTTTCTGTATAGTTTTTACTCATTAAAAGTCACTGTCATTAAAAGACAAAGAATTCGTACAATGAAGTTACATAATAAGAATATATTTGAAGTTATTTCTATACACATAATTCCAAAGCTACATTACACAGGATTAACAGTATTTGTTTATAAATTCTTGAAACTTTGCCAAATAAAAATCACATTATACCACTTGTATCTTTCTGTTTGCTGTCCTGTCTAGTGAGTGACAAGTCAGTGTTTCTTAGCTTCCGCCCTAGCAATTGCATGTTATTATTGCAAGTCTCTGGACAGAAGCATGATGCACACTTTAAATCCTTTTTACATATAAAGTTTAACTAACAAAAATTTAAAATTATTAAATTAAATTCATTCTAACACTCTAGAAACACATTTTAAAATAACGTTAACTTTTAGGTCAGTAAAAAGCTGTGATCTCCTTGAACTTAAAAACTGAAATTACCCTATTTGGCACTAAAATAGTCTGAATGGCATTTTAAAGCTGAAATAGTTAAATCTTAGTGGTGAACTCTGTCATGCTGAATCAACCACTTTTGCCACCCCACACAAATTTTCAGGATGCTCTAGACAAAAAGCATTACTGAATGCCTAGAATCAACACTGAAACCTGTGTAAGGAAAGGACAACCATCGGAAAATCTGTAGCAGAACTGGAATGCACCAGTCTAAGTATCTACAGAAAAAGTGGTAAACCCTGGTTTGAGTCTTGAAGTTTGTTTTTTTTTTAATTTGTTTTAAGAAGTAATAGTGAATTTTTCCTCAGTCTGTCACATCTGTCTAACAAGGCCTCATCCGATATGGGCCACCTCTTCCAGATGTCTCGTATCAACCTTTGCATGGTGCTTCCAAGATGAGAGTAGTTGACTAGGGAAAGATGCAGTCCAACTGCACGGCACCAGTGAATACAACGTGCCATGAGTTTCTGAACAAGTCATAGGTCCCTAATGAATTGCACATTTTTGAGAACAACACAGAGCTACTCAAATGGCTAAGCATGCTTTAGTTCAGTTTCAAAAAAAGTAAAAATAAAAATAAAACCTTATTCTATGCAAACAGTTATACCAAAGCCTAGCATTCTCACAGTACCTAAATGTAACTACATACTTCAATTTTTGTTGTGATCTATAACACTGATATATTGTTCAATTTTCAACTTTTTTGTGTTATACAGAATTGTTTATGTTAATTTAAACTTAGCTATAAAAGGTAATATACACTCAGTAAGACCGAGTGTCACAAAATTAATACTCAGTTTCAAAGCTGGGGTTTCACTGCAAAATGTTATTTAAAAATCCATCAATATTTTTGAAAAGTTTGGGGTTGGACACTAAACCAACAACCCTGACCAATATGAATAGGCTTTTGATGGCAGCTCACCACTTATCTCTCCACACCCCAGAAAACGACCATCATGGACAACAACATCTACAGTAACCCCCCAGGTTTCTAAGGATCATTATAAATAGTGAGGAACAAACAGCTCAGTTCAGTTTCCCAAAGTTGATACATTTTCAAGTTAGAAAACTCTTTTCTGTACTTCTATGATTTTTTCTGAAGTGATTTAGCCTAAACTGAAAATAAGCAAAGGAACATCAAGAAAAAGTCAATGTGCTTTACTTAATATGCAACAACTCAGATAAACTGGTTCTCTACCACAATAAACACTATTTCAACTGATTCAGGCAGAATTCTTCCCTCTCGTGTGCATCCCATTAGAAAGTCACCTCTGTCTTCCATCCACTTTTAAAAATAAATCGCATCGAAGGCAGAGGGGTTTCCCTAGTCTTGTATATCAGAAAACACCATTTATTTCTCATTCAGAGTATTCTGGATATGTTAGATACCAAGTAACCAACACAAATCTATAAACCCATGTTAAAATGCTAAAATACACATTCCTTCCATTAGCATAAGCGTAATTTTAAACAAGGAAACATACCCTTTGCAGCATGGACTCTGACCAAGCATAGCCATTGTGTTCTACTGCCCATTGCAGTATAGTCCCCATAATGCACAGCATGACATCAGATTGCAGAATATTAACCAGACTTGCAAAAAGTGGACAGAAAGGAGGAAGAGCTGGCGGTGGAAGCGCTGAAAGGGAAATTTGTGTGTTTGACATTTCAGCATCTCTAAAATTTGCAACACCCATATAAAATGTCTGACTTTCAAACAGTTAACAGCTTAAGCCAAGACAGTATACAGTTGCTTGATAAACAGTATTACAGATAACAGGCTGTATCATTCAACATGGCTTGCATGTAAGAGAAAAGCCAAAGGAATAAGCTGTTCAGAAGGCTGGTTCCATGACGTATCAGATTTCTGTATATAACCAGGGAGACGTGAGGGAAATTGCTGCATTTTCAACCAGTTTCTGGCTAGCCCAAGAATAGGATGCTAGTCTAAGTGCCAGGGCAATACACAGTTTATAGGTGCTTCCCTCTTCTCCCATCTTCTCTCAAAAAGAAATACCTGTATCTTCTCTGTTCTGTCTTTTCAGCTTTCTTTGTGCTTCCTCTGCCTGAAATAGAAGAATGATGCCAATATTACTCAAAACCTGTACAAATATAAAACTAATAAAAAAGCATTCATGCTTTATTACATTGTTACTGATTCTTCCCCTTTTTCCCAGCCTTAAATAAAACAAGAAAGCTTCCATGTTTTTGCAGTTTGTCTTACATTCTACTTGTAAAGTAGGGCATGTATCTTCAAAATTAATCTTTCACCTTGAGTCAGCCTGGATTCTTTTACTAGCATAAAATTATAAGACAAGTCTGACCTAAAATGGTAATTTCCATAAAGATAAGCAAAAATACATATTGTTTAAATACTTTCAGTAAAATAAGATGTAAGAGAACCCACAGACAATTCTTGAAGGACCACTGATTTCAGCAGCTCTATATAGGGCACAGCATCCAGTGGCACAAAAATCACTACAAAGTCTTGGGCAAATTCTGTTAACATTCTCAAATAAGTTAACTTTTAAAAGTCAACTTTTAACCAGCTGATAATACTGCTTCACAGAATTAAGCTTTGGAAAAAAGCAAAACAAAAAAGACATAAAATAAAAACCAGAAAGTTAAATTACTAGTTACCTTTGATTGCTCTGCCCTTGAAAAGTGGTAGAAATACAGATTGAAGTTCCTCGCACATTCTGGTTTTAATTCATACAGCCCTCTGCCTGTTAATCCAGGTTTCCTACAAAAAAAAAAAAAAAACCCCAAAAAATAAAAACCCAAACCAACGAAATAAAACCAATCAAAACCAAACATGTTCATTGGTTATTAACATCTGAGCATAAATGGTTAACTAAAACAGCTAAAAAACACTGCTCGACAGGTATGCTAGAAATCAGATAAGTAACAGTATTAAGAATGATGCACATGAGTGAAGCCATGGGAAAACACCACGACCCAGCCCTCTTTCTTCTATCCTCTCATTTTCACGAATTTAGATATTCCATTTTTAAAGCTGAAATATTAGAATAAAGGGCAACATACTTGAAACATGCCACTTCTTCAATCACACTTTCCATTCCTGTCTCTCTGTTCTCCTACATTGAGTGAAAGGCAAGACAGTGTGTTACTGTAGTTCTTGGGTTAAACACATTCAAATATCATACAAAACCAGATAAGCATGCAAAATGAATGTAGCACAAAGCCATTTTACTGGCTCTCAAGAAAACACTAAACCACGTAACATGAAAATACATTCAGAAATACCACCTCTGCAAAAAATATTTTTAAAAAATCATGCCATTTTAAATGCTTAATTTTTACTGGTCTTCTGTCATAATAAAGTTGGACGTAACAGTAACAGAAGAAAACTCTAAGTTAGCTTACTCAGCTGTCTTAGGAATAGACAGTCAATATGTCTGGTTTCTAGGCCTTTAAAATGAAATAAATACAGGAAAGCTAAAAAGACATGTCACTGAAAAATGGTAAAACCACCATAAAAGGCAGCAGGAGAAATCTGCCCAAATATGTAACACTACCTCATATACAAATTACCATTTCATATTCCCATCTCCTTCCTGCAATACATATTCATAGCAGTTAACAGGCGTGGGAAGAAGTATTTAAGACTGACAATACAATTTAGAACTCTAGCTTAAATCCTAGTTTGCTCTTTCATCCAACCTTAAATTATTTTTAAAAAATCATAATGCTACCCTAAAATTTGACTTTTCAAATTGTTTAAGTTTAAAATACTTAGAACAATTATTTCAAAATTTATCATTAAAAGTACTACCAGTATAGTTAAAGATTAACTTTTGCATTTTGACTACCTTCAGAAATTATGTATAAAAATTACTTCAAAAACATTCTAAAGAAAAAAAAAAAAGCTTTGCTATCCTACAAAACTACTCATACCAGAATTCAGATAAATGCTTCTGTCCATGCAAATGAAGCATTTATGTTACACAAGTCATTACACTGTGTCTGATTCCATGTCTTTTCAATTATTGTTAGGCTTTAAAATATAACAGCTTATATTTCTGGATAGCTCCAACAACCCACTTCCATACCACTATTCAGGGTTTACAAGCAGACTGCAGAGACTGCCAGCCAGATGGCCTGATAAGAAACGGTATTAAAAAGAGAAAAGAGGTGAAGAAGCTCTCAGGCTCCTGCCTCTTTCATATGTTGTTTCTTTTTCTATAGCTCTTTCCTACCTTCTCCATGACAACTATTAATCTGTACTCATGCTAACCTTGCTCTTAGCATAATCATGCTGCTCCCATTCCACATTAAGTGGCATAAACTTGCATAGAAAAATTTTCAGCAATCAGCCTTATAAAGTTGAAGTTGCTTCCCCCCACTCCCACCCAAGTTACTTACATCTTCAGGTAATGCCTTTACCAATTCACTGTGAGCCATTGGCCTGATGCTCAGCTGATGGATGATCTCTCGTTTGATTTCATCTGTTGCATTTACCTGTCCTATTCCAGGACTGAATCTTTCACCTGTAAAAAGAAAAATACAACATTTTTCTTAGGATTTTAAGCATTTATTTCTCTTCTTTTGCAACTTAAAGGAAAAGACTGGATAACAAGTGTCTTCTGTGAAATTTGGTGTTCACCCACCAGTGTTCAAAAATTCATTACATTCATCAGCTAGTTTCAAGACTTTTCTCCTAGGAGAGAAGTCAGAACTACAGGAAGTTCAAAATAGAACTGAACTTGAGATGACAATGAAGGATGCTCATTCCAGACCATTAAAGAGACTAAATTTTAAAAATTAATTAAATGTCTTCCAAACTTACCAACAATCATTATAATGAGGTATAGCATCTCTTCTATAAGAGTGTTATTTTGTTGAACAACATCCTGAATTAAAATAAACAAACAAAAAAAAGGAATTTACATTTTTCAATTAAGGGTAAAAGAATTATTCCATATGCTGAAAATATTTTTTCAGTGTTTCAAAACATTGCCTGTTTTCACCCAAATTAAGCTATGCTGAAATGCAATTACAACTGCCTTAAACTTCTTAAACAATGCAAAAATTATGCATCAGTTTTTGAATTTACCAGTTTGACAGGTAAAAATATTTATGCATATTTCAAACTGGTCAAACGAAATTAAAATAGGATAGGTTTTGCTTTTTTTATCAAGAAATTGCACAGTCTCAGTACAACAGCATCTGATACACTTCCAAAAAAAAATTGCAGATTTTCTATTGCAGTAGTACATAAAATACCTTGTTAGTATTTTCTGTGCTAAATCTTTTGCCATAGTCTGGAGTACTAAATATCTGATAAAGTTCAAAGCGACTCAGCATTATCATCAAGAAGTGGTTTGGATCCATCATAGACACACCTGTCTATTAAAGAAAAAAATGATTATAAACAGAAAATAGATTGGGTGTTGTTATAGAATGTTTGTATATTCATATACAATGTTCACAGTCTATTCTTTATGAAATTCATTCCTCTCTATCCTGGGCATGAAGATTTAGTTACTTAAGTTTACTCCCTTAGGACTCCAATAACACAACTGACAGCATGTTTGACAAGTAGGATCCTATGCTTTATCAATAATTTCTGATGCCCTTTTAAGTGTAAAATATTCAGGGTTATTCATTCTATCTCAAATACTCTAAATAAAATTCAGTGGAAGACTTTTGGTTGGTTGGTTTTGTCTCTACAATCCTGTTCCTGCTGGCTCAACTTTTAGAAGGCATAATATCACTAAGTATATAGCACAAAGATTTTAAAAACAAATTCCAGTCCTCAAAACAAAGACTGAAGACTTTAGCAAGACTTTCCAAACCTCCTGGAAAGAAGAATACTAATGTTTCAATGTAGCCACAAACATTTATTTCCATTTTAGAAAACTACTGGCCAAAGTTTTTTCTGTTTATTAAACAATGTATCTAAGTTAGCCAATAATAAATATTTGATGTTAATTTACTATTGCTAATGGGAGCATCTTCAGGACAGAATAATTTCCAACAAAACTGAAGGATATCTACCCAAATGGGTAGCTGCAGATGATCATTAAAAATTAGGGGCAGATCAATCCTCAAGGCAGTATGTCTGAAAGCAGAAGTAACTCAGGACATTTGCACCACGTTGGGTATTGCTAACTCTAGGTAAGATTTGAGGGAGTTCCTGAGAAACGATTTTGTCGTCTAGGGGAACTACGCACCCGGAGCTGCAAATTTTAACTTTCATCACTCTCTGTGTAGGAGTAATGTATCAGACCTCTCTGTGTCAGAGCTAAGTAGACTGCCAAATTTGAAAAATCTCTTCTGAAGGAAAAAAAAAAAATTTAAAAAATCACAAACTACTATATGGGGTTCCACTTTCCATCCAGCATTTTAGATGCCAACTTTGAAGGGAGCAAAAACAACAGATACACTGACTACATTACTGAAGACCATTACTCACACAAGTGCCAGTACAGCACAACCCATTAGTTAAAATATTATATTCTTGACGATGTAGCATTACATACATGTTACGCAGAAAATTCTGCACTTTCCACAGTATATTTAAAAAACAAGGATTACAACAACAGTATTTCCTTAACAAATTATCCTATAAAGACAGAGGTACAATAAAACATAAAAGTCCTTCCACAAAAATTGACTTTTTCCCTTGTCATTAAAAGGTTCTGATGGAGCTAAAAAAAAATGTACACATATCCTGAAAATGCTTAATAAAAATGCAAAGTTATACAATGTGGTTACCTGAAGCATTACTATGTCCTTGTCAAACATCTCCCTCCTGCACTTAACATTATGGTAGTAATAAATCTGAAACAAAAAAACCCAAACCACAATAATTAACAAACACCATATTTAATCTAAACTTATTTTCATTCTGGAAAAATAAACTTTGTTACACAGTATTAGTAACAAAAATGAATCTGTGATTTGAAAAAATTATAAAAATGTATTTGTATGCAAAAATCATTTCTATATAGCACAAAACAAGCATAGTTGTTGGCTGGGTTGTATTGATCTAATGTCTAGATTGCATACACTTAGAAGGAAAAATCTTGTGGACCTCTTTGGGCGTTTGAATGCATCTACTTGTTTCACAATTAACTGTTCGAAATTCACAGGAGAGAAAGCCTTTGCATTTGCAGAAATGTTCTTTCTTTGCTCCATGAATTGCTCTTTAATTATTTGAGACATAATCTTTCAGGAATTGCCAGTTTCAGCAAAATGTTAATACTGTGATAGAATCATAGTTAACCCAAACCATCCTGGGAGTGAACTCAACAGCACTGCAGCAAGCAGTAGCAACACTGCAATGACTGCATGGCGCTGAAATGTGGGAAAGGTTGATTCTACCACAATTAAGGAAAAACAAAGAGGGCTGTCAAGTTCCTCCCTGGGACTAGGAACAATCTTCAGTGTGCTAAACTCTCCTCTAGAGAGACACCATTTCTCACCAGAATTACATGGAAGACAGCTAGCTAGGCATGCCTTCCCTCTCTTCCCCACACTAACAATCCACACATATACATGCCCATTCCAATCTTCTGGGAAAACACCCAAAAGGAGCTGGCTGAACATAAGCTCTCCATAGCCAAAGGAAAGAGTAAGGACTTCCCGACCGTGGGAGCCGTATTACCTAAACTAAAGCAGGCTCTTAACTTCAAGATGCTGACAGCCAGGGGAAATTAACAGAGAGACTTATTTCTCCATCAAAAGCTATGCTGAAATTTCAGATTTGATGTGTGTCTACAGCGATATGGGTGCTGCTATAATTGTACATAACTAGACCTCCTTTTGCTTTAATAATGACAATAAAAGACATCACCTTATGAAAATCCTTCAAGTTAAGAGGTAAGAAGTATCAGAATACAGTATGTTTGAGCAGCTTAATTCAACCTCCTGGTACACATGCATTGCAAATATCTAGTGAAGGTGGGGGCTTGTGGGAAGGAAAGAAGTTTCTTGCAAATAAATCAAGTTAACACATCACAGAACTAAATCCTACTTCTGTTGTAACCTATGTCTTGCTGAAAAAATCACTTCAGATGATCACCCTGGTGGGTGGCACTGACACCACAGCACCTGTTTTATAGCTGTTAAGCTTGAAACACCTAAGACCTAATTTGTACAAACACAGAGAACATAAGTTTAGAGATGGATGGAGCTAGTCTCCAGAAGTATGAAAGAAGTATGAGAGATAAAAGCCAAGAAACACTCAGTTCTACACTGGTTCTAATGCTTTTGTGTGGTCTTCGGATTTCAATTACTTTATAAACATAAATAGTAATAATATCTTAACAGCGCTTATTTTTATATTTGAGACACTTTTATGTGAAGGTGATGAATGCATTACCGAATATGCACAGATCTAATTCTCCACTTCATGCTATTGTTGGACAGTATACAGTAAAAAGGCTAGCAGTCATTAACTGCATTATACTAAAACTTCTTTAGGCATAGAGCATTAAGTTCACTGAGCACTGTAGCAGTCCTGAAACAAAAAAGCAACTTCTGACTAAGACATCAAAGACCAGTTTGAAAGCAAACATACTCAAATGATGTGAGTACTGATAAAAATGCCTATCTTGCATTGCCTTCTGTAAGATTTACATAAGTGAAATTTGAAATCAATACAGAAAGGAGAGGGTTTGAGGTCCGAAATTATCTTGGAGGAGTTAGCAGAAAACAGTGATTCTACAGCTACTATCTACTTACCTGATTAACAAGAGAGAACCCATTTCTTCTCCACATCCCTGCGTGCACTTGGGCACATAGGACTAGGCATCGTAGAGGATGTTCTATTAACATAGGTGGGCTAAGTTCACTCTGCATTAAGAAAATGCAATATTTTGATATATACAGAGAAAATAAAAGAAAATGGGACTGAGATGAAGGAGGATGGTATCTGTGATCATGAAAATATTTGGGCAATACAAAAGAGAAGTAAATCCAACACACATATTACAAAAGTTCGATAAGCCTATTCACAATCTATCCAATCGTTGTTAACCAACCTTACATTCTGTCTTTGCTCCACAGAAATACTCCACAAGGGCTTTAGTTTATTCTTAAAGACAGTAGGTTTTGTATTTTAAAACATCAACACCATCAATTTAATAACATCATCATTTGTTTTCTTTCACTCAAAGGTTAAGTACTACTACTTTCAAAGGACACTGAGATTTCTTCTCCCAGTTATGTTTTCTCCTCTTTTAATTTATCTTACTCTTTTTAACTGCTTCTTAAAGAAATAGCATATCAATAAGAACATGCAGGAAGCAAGAAACAGTTGGGGAAGAAAATTAGAACCTAGGCTAAGGAGAAGGTATCAGATCCTGCCAGGAGTTCCTAGAAACAGTTTCCTCTACAAGAAGGTAATGCATGAAGAACATAATACAAAACTTAAGCCTGAGTCTTAAGGTATTTAAGAGAGCAATACTGATTGCTTATGCTCCAGTCATTAATATCTAGATATTAATCTTTTAAGAGGTAATTTTATCTACTGAAGACAGTCTCTTCATAGCAAAAACATACTTTGTTTTATTTAATAATATCCTACACTTACTTGACCAATTTCACATTCAGCATTAATTATATTTAATTAATATGCTATATTTAATTACATACCAGGGGTAGCAGCTCTGGAAACTTATATGCCACTTCAGTTTTACTCAGCAAAACATGCAAGCCTACATAAATACATGAAACAAATACATACATAATATTACACACAATATTTTATACAATTCAAATAGGAAAAAAAGGTCATCTAATTTACTATTGGACCATTTTCTAGACACAGCTACAAGTAAGTCTGCAGATTTATCACCCTGGAGCTACACAGCTATCTCCTGAAGAGACATGTTACAAAGCATATATTTTAGGAGAATTAAAGTTTTCCCATTCTATCTGTATAAAACTTGCAGTACAAGTGAGATTTTTGCCTTTTTTTTTCACTCTGTCATGTCCCCTCAGCAACAGCCAAGAGTCCTTGGTCTATCAGGACAAATTATCAACAACAGATACCTCATCCTTCCTATCAGTCCTTAGAGGTTTATAAAATACCTCAGGAACTATAATGAGACCCCTACGAAATACATAAGGGTTTTCTGGTTTGCTTTGTTTTAAAGCTACAAGAGTTTTGCTTAAAGATTCAAACATTCAAAGTTATACAACACTGAGCTGCATAGTATTTTACCCAAGAATTACCTTTTTCCACTTCATTACCTGTGAATTTGTTTTTCATCATATGACTTTCTGATTCTGTAAACTAAAAGTCATCGACCTTTTTTCAACACAGCTGCTGAATAAGATAGGCACAATATAAAGAGAAAGACGTAGCTTAATTTTCTGGTGACACATCTGTTTGATAAATCTGTTCTCTAACAGAATGTTGATTAGTCTATTCAATCTGACAGCTAAACATATTTTAAAACAGGCAAGTACAGTCCACACTTTGTTGCATTTCTTTTGCATCACTCAAGTGGCAAAAGCAGCAGTAACTGCCTACAACACACCTCACGGACAAATCCAGAGGCATAAGACAATCTTCCCCCAAGCCTGAAACAATAACAACTTCTCCAATGCTTGGGAACATTTTGCCTAGAGGCTATCAAACAAGCTAGAAAATGGCCCAAATGCATCCTATTCAGGTTTTAAACAACTGTTGTGTGGTTCATTATGTACACACATACACAAATCGCATTTATACAATATTTTTCATTTCCTGAAATATTTTTTAACTGGTTCATACCTGCAAGTAAACGAGAAACTGGGAGATGAATGCTAACTTTTTCCTGAGAAACACAGTATCTGATGGTCTCAACTGAATGTCCACACATACTGAGAACAATAGGCTGTTCTCCATCAGTAAAACCACTATGACACTGCATCAACACTGTCAGGCATTTCTTATAAGCTTCAATTAACACTTTTTCCTAAAAGAGAGATCACAGTTTACAAAGATTATGAAAAAAAACAGAGCTCTGCAAAATAATACAGCCAATGTAAAAATGTCTAACGGGTCTGGGGGTTTTACCTTTATTAACAGTCCTGCAAAATTAAGATAAGGAATCCAACAAAAGGAGCTGAATTAAGGGGGACACAGACTGCGAAACTTATACCAGTATGTCTGATTAGAAAAACACCCACTAGTATTTTTTTAATTTTTTTTCTGTAACTAATATTATGGGAACTTTCTGAGCAATGATCGTGCTAGGCTGGTGAAATCTGCACATTAACTAACAGTGACAGATTAAAGCCAGCATGAATGTTCAAATATTCTAGGATCACTTGTTCCACAGCCATATTTTACCATGCTTAAGTTCTGTACTCCTAAAACTTGAAACACTTATGGAGTAGAAACCCAATTTATAATCAGGCAGCATTTGGTAGGTCCAGGGCCTTCTCCTCTATTCCCTCTTCTCTGAAAATTACAACCTGAGCGTGTTGTGAAGATCACAACTTTCAGATGTGTGATAGAACTCCCTGCATGATTTTTTAAAAGACTTAACCACATTATTATGAATTGGTCAGTTCAAGCCATAAAAGATGTGTTTAAATACAGGAAAGATTTGCACTTGCTCAGAGAAGACGATCTTGGCTTATGGTGCAGTTATGTGTTTAGGTCAACTGTTACACATATTAAAGTTTGGGTTTCTTCCCCCTTCACATATTCACATGGAAAAACAATTCAGAAGGAACTTACATCTAATGCACACCAGTCCTGAATCATTGAAATAACAAGTGTTAATTTCATCTGCAATGTAAATGCTGCTTCCCATTCTGGTTCCATTTCTATGTGTTGTCCTACTTGACGAGTTATTGGATCCATACCCTGTAACAAAAAGAATTATGCATTTCAACAATATATCACTGAAATACATTGACAACATTAGCATAAGTGTGAAACAGTGGTTACCTGTCCTTATAATAAATATATTGTTGCTACAACAGGAAAAAAGTAGCTTGGGACCATCTGAAAAGGAATTACACGCATCGAAATAATAACAAGAAAATGAAACAGGAATTGGAACAGAAGAATACTGGGACAAGAAAAGTTTTGGATGAGCTCTATTTATTATTAACACCTGTAGAGATTAAAGTATTCCGAGCAGTACAACAACATTTGCATACATACATTATCTTACATACCCATTTTGGTTTTGAATGTATTTTCTAGGGATGTGCTATTAAACGCAGTTAAGTACCAACTAAAGACTGGGTACTACAGTACCTAATCAATTCCTGGCATAAGAAGAAAAAAAAACCAGCATGATCTGAGGATTACAATATATTCAAGAGACTATCATAAACAGACTAACAAAAGTACTGAGAAAGGTATGCTACTGAAGTACTGAAAAATGGAAGTGATTCTGATTTGTCCTTGTAAAAGCTGCATTGCTTTTAAAATACTCCTCTTAAGGTAACACAGCACCTTAAAAAGGCGCTGGGGAAAAAAACTACAGCAAAGAGGTCTATTTGTATGTCAGGAACTATATATTCCTCAATACAAGGAGCAACTGCTGACACAAGCAGTAACTGGAGCTCTCGCTAAGAGGGAAAGTTGCTTAAGATGGACCAGATTTCACTCACACAATTAATTGCATCTTGTCTGCCTCTACAACTGCAAAATATGCCCCAAATGACATTTTTCTTTTTGAACCACTCTTCCTTTTTACTGCCCTCTACAACAAACCAGATTTAAAAAAACTTAGGTGAGATGCTATGTTTCAGGAAAACATGACAACTCCAAAAGTTATACTGTACTGAAGGTATAAAATGGAGAGTACATTAAATTTCCTCCATTTTTATATCATGATAGCTAACTTCCTGCTTTAATTTTGCAGAATTTTATAATTCACAGACTTACATACCTGCATACATTTGAGTAATTCTAAGAAGGCATCAAAACCCTCTAGGAACTTGTGCCTCAATTCATCTGACCACTCAGTTGGCTTACTTATCAACACATACCTGGGTACATTAGAAAAAGATGCAAGTGTTAATTTTTTTTTTCTCGCTCCTCAATTGATCAAATCAGCACATAGTTAATATACTTACTTGAGATCCAAAATAAGGCTCTGAACACGCCTGAATTTGAAAGCCTGCAGAGCAGTGTAACGTTCAAACTGAAACCTGCCTTGGATGTCACGGTGCCTTAAGTGGTCCATAAAAGTTTTGATGATAGTGGTCATGAGATTTTCTTCTGTTATTAGCATTCGAGCCTATGCCAAAGTACATTGAAATTTGCTGTAATTAACAGACACAGCTAACAAGAGTTTCACACTGCACCATGAAGTTTATAAAAAACATTATTTTTTTATCCAAAGTAGTGACATCAATAATTAAAATGGAGGAACACATTGAAAGCCAATCTTCCAAACAGTCACAGAAGAAAAAAAAGTCATCTAGCCAGAAATTATCATAATCCAGATCTCTTTCTTCAGATTCCTTCTGTACAGAAGTTTGACTACAGTTAGGCTCCTACTGACCTATATAATTATGGCACAAGACATATATTATTATGTGTCTTATAATTAACTTGTACCTCCCTTTAAGTATATGTTGTCTCCTCTCGTATAATTAAAGTATGAGCCCTTTAGGGGAGTGACAGCTCTTCTGTTTTCTGTTCACAAACTGTCAAGTGCTCTGGTGAACAGAGTGTCTTCTGAACTGCTAAGGAACTGTATAGTGCAATTTCCACATGGAAATTATGTGAAATGACTTACAATTCCCCTCAAGGGCTACTGCGTATATCCATGTGTTGTAGGAAACAAATCAACAGGCATCACAAAGTCTGACAAAGATCATCTTCCACACCCAACTTAACCCAACTGCACAACGGAGTAAGGGGCACTAAGAAGTTACTGCCATCTTGTACTTGTGAGCTCTTCCAGAACTCCCCCATTCTGTTAGTTCTCCAAGATAAACGAGATGAGTCTTGCAGTTCTCAGATTTCATGAGGATTTTATGATGTGGCTGGTACATTTAAGAAGACTGGCCGCTCTGATCTACCTCAACGACACTGTGGTTGTTGACTAGATCTTCTGGGTTTTACAGTTGCTAATGACACTCCAAAATACAGTTTCTAAAATGCTACTGGAGGGGGGAGGGAATCTAATGGTTAACATTCTCCCCCCCAAAATAACCAACCACCCATCTTCCCTCAAACCAAAAAGCCTCAGTTACTTGAGAGCCCAAACTCTGAAATTACTAAGATCAGTTTGAAAATGTTACTGGTGGGCAGTGGGGTGGTTTTACATTCTTCAAATTATTAATTCAGTTAAGAATGAATGGCTCTAAATATATAAAAAATAATCCTTAATTCATATGGTAGGAGCTTATCATAATTACTTTCATGTCATCAGTCTATTC
Organism: Haliaeetus leucocephalus; assembly: GCF_000737465.1. NCBI lineage: Eukaryota > Metazoa > Chordata > Aves > Accipitriformes > Accipitridae > Haliaeetus > Haliaeetus leucocephalus. The sequence goes on along the minus strand of NW_010972962.1, from coordinate 2,917,626 downwards.
TATCCTTCTATAAAACAGTCAAAACCAATTTGCTTTACTTTTTTTGCATGCTTTTGAAACAGAAAACATATAAAAGGGACACTGCAATTATTCTCCTCTAAGGAAATGTTTGAAATTCCTTTAAAAAAAAAAAAGTATTAATACATATATTCCACCAGCTCATCTGCCAAAGGAAAAATAATACCATAACTATTTGAATAATACTAGTTGGTTAAGTCTAACTGTAAGTCTGAATATTGGCAACACTCTTATTGACAGCATCAAAATTAAAAGTAGTAACACAATATTGCCCTGAACCATGGAAACAAAATCCTAAAGTCTTGTTGAACTCCCATGAATAACATCCACTCCTAGGAAACTGAAAAACAGCTTTGCTCAGTATCATAACTGCCATGCTACTATTGAATTTTAGAGCTCAATTAAGCTGATTTAATCTGGAAGGATTCAGAAGCATTCATTTTTCAAACAATTCTGACTATGAAATTCAGACTATTATTTCCAGTACAGCTCCAAAGTTTAATTTGTCTAGTTCATAATATAAGCAAAGACAGACTTATTTTGAGACTGGACCAAAAAAAGATGTTTCCCAAACAAGCATAAGCTTGTGAAAGACCAGCAGAGTTAGTGAGCTGGAAGAAGTAACAGTGCCTGAAGCACTGTAACAAAAATTAACTGGAAACCTGAAAGCGGGCATCGTCTGAGTCTAGAAGTACCAAGGAAGTAGGGAACATCATGAGACGATTCTTGCTTGCACTTGTGTTGATTGGAAAATTAACATAAAGTGGATCATTTATAAAACTGCACCAGAACGGTATGCTCTGAAACTGTGATATGCAAACCGTCATGCAGATTTCTACAAACAGTAACTGTGGCTCGGTATGATGAGGAATTTAAATGTTATGTGTGTGTCTAAATAAACATTTAAGTACATTTCTAAAAAAAGCAAAAGAAAAATGTAAAAAGAAAAACCAAAAATACCCAGCCCACTCTGGGAAGTCAGACTCAAACTTTGCAATGCTGAACGCTTTAACTCCTAAACCCACAGCAATGTATGTAAACAGTCTGACTGCTGTGCAGCAGCAGTGCCCTGCATTTCCACAGTAATATTAAAGAAATCCACAGTCTTGATTCAAGAACCTTGAGTGGCTTTTAACAGATAAAGATTTCCTTTTTTGGTCTTTTAGTACTTACAAGAGAAGGCACTGTGAATATCTGTATCGAGAGGTCAGCAATTGAGAACTCTCTGTCGTGGTCATCTTTCATAAAATCACTCTGCAATCGCTCATAGTTCTATTAAGAAGGAGGCAAAAAAAGGCAAGGAGTGCCAACTATCAGTTTTTAAAAGAAAGACAGGCACTACTCACCAGAGTAGGTACAGTGAAGAGTTGGACAGACAGAGCAGCCACCGATACTGCCCGTTCGTGATCATCCTCCATATAATCTCTCTGCAACTGCCGGTAATTCTAAACAACAAGGGGAAATTCACCTCTAATCCATACTGACCTGATTTTTTAATTTAAATGTCTGCTCTGGGAGACTTTAATGCCATGAAAAAGGGAAGAGTAGCTCTTACGGATTATTATATAGGTATTTTGTACAAAGAACATGACAACTTAATCTGCTCACACGTGAGATCTACTCACTCTCATTTTCACAATAAAGGCTAGTATGTTATTTTCTACTCAGAAAAGTTATTTGTCTTCAGCAGAGTGAGCAGAATTTTGCAGTGCTGATTTAAAGCACTTCAAATACTAGTTATTGCAGAAATACTAATCAGCATAACTGAATTTCAGCGCTGTTTCTGAGTAGTGCTGTAATAGCTTACACCTCAACAATGAGAAGCGATTAGCTCTTAAGAAGTGATAGCCTGCACAGTTGACGGTGAAGACAAAAACATCTGAACAGCTTTAGTTCTGGGGAGCCTGGAAAGCCCATTTTCTTCCCAGGAGATGAGATGCCATTATAACTAATATTTTGAAGACAGAAATAAGGTAGTCAGCATTTCATTTCAACTTTTCATTTCCAAAAAAAAAAAGAAAAAAAAATCTGGATAACCGTTCATTTGAAGCACTGTATGCTAACTAAACTCTCTTTGCTAGACAGTTTAAGCATTTAATGGCTTTTTGTAAGAAAGATACTTACTCTTGCAAAGCGGATAGCAAAAAGTTTCTTGTATTTCAAATCCATAAGTAGACTGCTCATGAATAACTGGTGATACACATTTCTAGCTCCTGTCAAGAAAAATGAATGAAATATTGCATGTCACTGTTTTCTATCAACATATTATGGAAACATTTAGAAAAGTAAACTTCTACAGAATGAGGTAAGTGTGCATTTCAGAGCAGAAGTTGCTTTGATTAAGTCTGTCAAGTGGTAGCAAAGGATGAAGAATACATAAAACAAAATTCTTCAAGCAGCATTATTTATTATTCCTGTATAAGATAACACTGAGCTGTTGAATGGGAACATAAACCTTCAAATATAAGGCATGTTAGGCAAATAAGAATGGAACTCTATTCCTCCTTAGGATAAATAGAGGATTTGGATGGCCCAGGGAAAAAAAGAACACGTTATTATGAGAAATCCTGGGAAATGCAATAAACTTTGCTAGTTGCGAACAACTCTGCAAAATAATCAGCTTAGCTATATCTGAATTTCTAGTCTGTCTGAGCAGCATCCCAGAAAATATTATCAATACAAATGAGAACTGACTGTATGTAGCTTGGAAATACACGCACATATGTACCATTTCTTTCTGGAGGTCACTTAAGTCAAAAGCCATTACACCATTTCCTTAATGCAGAGTAACTATGGAACACATGAAAAAGTAGAGAAATATTGATATTGAAGTAGAAATCCAGAAGTTACTCCTTGCTTACATTGAAGACATTATCCTAACAAAACCTGTATTAAAAATGCTGTAATGGTCCACAAAAGCAGTACCTTTCAGATCATGAAATTTGCGGGGGGGGAGGAATCTTGAGTGCCAGGAATTCATTCACACAAGATAAAGGTATTAAATAACAAAACCTAAAGGAATCATTTTCTCCATACTATATCCACTTTCGACCTTTCTTCTTTTATTGCTGCACCAAGAAGTTTCCAAGACAGAATACAAAGAGATGTTACTGCTGTCTAGGATATCTGTACCTCAGAACTGAAGAACAACGAAAGATACTGGGGGGAGGGTAGCAGTCTTAAAAATACTATATTCATGTTTAAATACAGAAAGGACATATATATTGCATCATTCTCGGCCTTCTCTTTGTGCTTCTCTTTCTTATACCTGGCCTTACATGCCCTTTCAGGATATCAAATCAGACACAGAATCCATGATATCCAAAGAAATTAACTACCTCCACTTCCTCAAAATTACAACTGTCTAGTCAATCCCATTATACCAATCAGGCTTTTAACATTTTAAGGGCTCTAAAATAACAGGATGGTAGTTTTCACTGAATGTTCTCAGAACACTTAAGAATACCTCATGAACACAAACATAAGTCAAAGCAGAAAACCTCTGCCCCATCCCTTAATAAGAAGCATTTTGGTAGATAGAATATAGATGCTGAGATCCTATAAAACAGACAAACTCCAAATCTCTGTATTGTTTACTCAATTTCCCTTAACTACCACTGTTATCTGCATATTCAAGTCAGCCTTAATTTCAGACTAATTGGAAAAATTAGATCTAAACCCAGCCCTATCTCCAAATAGTCTTCCTATGTTCTTGTCTGCAATATATTTGGAGTGCATCATGAAGGGACAGATTATAACAGATCAGGCAATTCTATCTATAATACACCACAATAAAAATGATCAAACATTAGCAGATACAGTAAAGGGAAAATTTTTATGCATAGCATTCTTTAGTATTTTCCAGAAGTTGGAGAAAACTCACCTTTCCACAGTTTAGAATCATACAGCATCAGCTTATCCACAAGAGAAGAATTTTCACCATCTGGCCCCTCCTGTAAACCAACCTGACACAATATTCGACGAAGGCCATCTTAGTGAAGAGAAATGATATAAGTTAATTATAGCTTAAATATAAACTTGCACATTATTTTCACATACTGGAATTTTTGTAAGACACAGTAGAAACCATAGGACCCTGTTTTCCTTGACAACTGAATAACACTGCTCATATTTTGCTGAAACACACACAAATATTTTATACCTTGCAAGTTTCACACTAACCTTACGGAACATTAGGAACCTTGTGAAAACTGCCAAACACAGCAATGTGTTTCAAAGTTACCAAATAAAAATGTGCTTTCTTAAAAGTGCTGCTGGCTTACTAATATAAGAAATAAATATGCAGCAGGCTAATTTTCTAGGTTATATTTTTCCTGTTTAAAGTCCTACCAAAAGGAAAATATAATTCATGTATGAAATTACTCATATACTCATGTATGAGTTTTTTGTTTACAGTTACTAGCTGCTATTATTTTAAAGCTTCTCTACATATTTTTTTCTAATGGAAAGCAGGAAGAATTGTTATTATGTGAACATATAAGTTATTATATGCTTGCAGACAAGCCTGCATCTGCAACAGAACACAACACAGACGTGCTTATATTAACAATGTTGAATCTAGCTTAGCACTGCAGGTAATGCATATTCACTAACACAACTATATGACTTATACGCATTAGCCCTTATTTCTGCATGCCGCTTAGCCATCTCAGCATCTTAGATAAGAGTTGGCAGTGGCTTAGTGCCATGTATACCATACCGTGCACTACATGGTGCAATTCTACACAGTCTGTGAACCCCTATAGCAGTTTGGGGTATTTTTTTGCCTTGCAGAGTGTCCTGGTTTCAGCTGGGATAGAGTTAACTGTCTTCCTAGTAGCTGGTACAGTGCTATGTTTTGAGTTCAGTATGCGAAGAATGTTGATAACACTGATGTTTTCAGTTGTTGCTCAGTAGTGTTTAGTCTAAAGTCAAGGATTTTTCAGCTTCTCATGCTCAGCCAGTGAGAAAGCTGGAGGGGCACAAGAAGTTGGCACAGGACACAGCCAGGGCAGCTGACCCGAACTGGCCAAGAGGGTATTCCATGCCATGTGACGTCACATCTAGTATAGAAACTGGGAGGAGTGGGGGCGGGGGATCGCTGCTTGGGGACTAACTGGGTGTCGATCGGCAGGTGGTGAGCAGTTGCACTGCGCATCATTTGTACATTCCAATCCTTTTGTTATTGCTGTTGTCATTTTATTAGTGTTATCATTATTAGTTTCTTCTTTTCTGTTCTATTAAACTGTTCTTATCTCAACCCATGAGTTTTACTTCTTTTCCCGATTTTCTCCCGCATCCCACTGGGTGGGGGGCAGTGAGTGAGCGGTTGTATGATGCTTAATTGGTGGCTGCGGTTAAACCACGACACAGAGTTCGATTCCAACTACTGTTAGGAACAGTAACAAATTAATGGAAACTACCGCATTAGTCAACAAATAGCAAACAGAGACTTACACCTGAAGAACTGACATCCGCTAGAAAGGATGCAGTAGTCAAGCTTGTGACAAAGTTCCATAGCAAGGTTTTTCCCCTTTATTCACTGACAAGAGTTTGACACGCATTTCCCAGCAATCATCCAACCTAACTTTGTGGCACAGCAGAAGACCCCTCCACCTGCCAAGTGCCCTTTGGTCAGGGACATTTGAGTGTAACCACCTAAGCAGTGCAATTCTATCACCCCATGTTACAGATTAACAGTAACAGGCTGTTTAAAAGACTGAGCAGAATCTAGAAGTTTGAATGTGTTTGTTAAAAAGCTAAGGGAAACCAATTTTTTCAAAAGTGCATTTCACAAAACCAGACTCCAGAGTACATTGCAAGACTGCATCCCAAGGTGTGTAAGGCATTTCAAGCAGTTGAGCACGCAGGTCACAGGCAAAACATATGCATAGTGCTTACCATCAAACATTATTTTTGCCCTTCTGAATCATAAAGGACACTGCATTTAATGAAGTAAACTCTGCAGAATTTCAGAAACACCAGACACACACAAATCAAATTATAAATTCAATTATTTCATCTGTAATTTGATACTCCATTAACATATTCAAGTTACTTTTTTGCAACTGTAATTTAGTGCTGAAAATTAGTGACTCTGGCACCTGGCACAAATGACATGGCACAAAATTTGGCTAAAAGAAAATGAGAAAGACAGTGTCTACCTACACATTACACTGAAAGGAAAATTTATCTCAGAAATTAAGTATCTTCATGTCTCTCCTTTCTATTAATACCTATTATTTGCCAGCAACACTGGCAAATAGTTGAACAAACTGCTACCATAACTTTTCAGAAGTTTGATTTATGTATCTATCTTTAAAAATTAACTTATACAAACATAAACTACTTATGTTTCAAAAAAGATAACATGATATAGAGATCCTGTGCCTGAAATCTTGGCTATATTTTCAACTATCAGTCTAATAAAACAATCTCTGATGAAATCTTGCACCTAAGCAGAACATATATGCAATAGTACAGCTGAGTGTGCTTTGCTAGTAAGTCTTGTTAACATTTACAGATGCATAGAACACAAAGTGCATTGGGGACTGTATCTACATTTCTATGTATCAGCAGTTTGACACATTTTCCTTTTATTTTCCCTCATGCTCCACATCTTCACAACTTTATGATTCATCAGGACAAAGGAGGAACCAAGTCAAAATAAACATAGATCCTTCCCATAAAAATTATACTGTGCATCTGGATTCCTTTGAAGAAAGCTCTTTCTAAATATCTGATTAATACTTCATTGGCTTCTATACTTACCCAAAAACCTCCACACATCCTTGCATTTTCTCTGTTGTTCTACTTAGCAAAAAATCTTAAGCAATCACTTTCATCACCATTTATCAAATTACTTCTGAATAATTTTGTTTTATCTAATCAGACAGGTTATTTTCAGCTTACTGCATTCATTTAAAAAGAACTAGGGACTGAAAAATAGCTTGTTGGCATACAGCATTTGACAGCTATTCTCAGCTTCTGTTCAACAGCAGCTAAACAGAAAATGGTATCCGAGAAGACTAAGACTGGTAGCACTTTCATACAGAAGTTGGAACTCTGAACAGTACTCCAATAAGAGAAAATAGAATGAAGTCCAACAAGTTATTAATAGCTTTGCCTTATATATTACATATCTGAAACAAACAGACAAAACTGCTTCAGGAATTCAGCCTGCCTCACAAATATTCTCTAACATGTCTCAAAAAAGTTCAAGTTTGCCCACCTGAATATCCAATAACACTGCCAAGCCAAGTTAGGAGCTTCAGACCAAAGCTCTGATGGGCAACAATAGATGAATGCATAACTTGTACTTTCAATGGCTTTGTCTGACGACTGGTATTTCTCTTAAAAAGAAAAGGAAAGAGGAGGTAATGCATATTTAAGTGAGGACTAGCATATATTTCTGCACAGAAACACGATATTCCTATGATTAATTTCAATAATTTATAATATTAATACATATTCTAATTACTAACACCTACACAGGGAAGAAACAATTACCCTATTAATATTTGAAGGACCTTATTATGCAATACCAACATACTTAGGCCAATCCATTTTCCACTCTTGGCCTCTTATCAACATACACACTGATCTGCTGCATTTTACTGATAAGCAGCCCCATGCCCAGCCCAAGACAGCCATGCACATTTGTTCCTCGCAACATGACACGTAAGTCACACAACAGCTCACCAAGGAAAGAAACTGATTGTCCACTGACTATTTTCAAAAATACAAATTAAACACACAGAGTTAAACAAGAAAGTAATTCCCCTCATCTCTGTGTTAGAAACTTTAATAGTTAAGACATTACACATAAAAGCCGTTTGTTCTTTGACTGCATAGGTGGCAAATGAAAAATACTGCACATCTTTATCTTTAAAGATACTTTAATGTTTTCAAAATACCTTAAATAGTTTAAGGCCAATAACTCTAGTCACAGTATTGTTTTTCAGTGGTAGCAGTATTAATCATATGAAATAAATAGTTAGTGTGTAAGTACTGCACTGCAGCAGTTAAAGAAAAATTAACTAGAAAACAGAAAATATTATTCCCATGTTCTTACATGGAAGAACCTTGTAATATACAGATATTATGAATATATATACACATATAAATACACACATGCAAAATGAAAGTGTATTTCTAGTTTCACACTTGGATTCAATCAGTAACAATTTCCACAGTTGTGGACATGAAAGACAAACAGCTTCATATTATAGCAGAAAAACTAAAATAGTTTAACTTCACTGATCTGAACTAACATGCAATTCCAAAAGATTACATTTGAGGTTCCTGATCAAACTCTGTTTTCTGAAGGGAAAGGTTGTCTAGTAACTTCTTTTTAGGAAATGATTTTGGGTGCAAGGTAGACCATAGTAGAAAAAAACAAAAAGAATGGAGCATAAACCTGTATTTTGATACCTCTACTGTGCATATTGTAAACAGTATCTCCAACACTTTGTATTATTAAAATATGAAGAGTCATTATGGTAACAATATCACAAAACTGTGTAGCAAAGCCTCTTTTTGCTTAAAATTAGGCAAATAAGTAGATAACACTACTTACCACTATTACTGATTTCGCTTGATCGCAGTACTGAAAGTCTCCATATCGAACAGACCTACGTCCCTTTAAATTTGTAAAGAAGTAACATTACCACCAGCTTCTAAACAAGACATTCAAATGCTGTGTTTTACATTAGCAAGCATAAAAGACACAGTAAAAGTTTCAGATGACCATCAACCACTCTTTCTTTCATGCTATTTTCAAATTTTAAAGTACTGTATATAGTTACATACTTGGATTTCCAAAATGCACCATGTACTTCTTAAAAGAATAAAATTATATCGTATATGAAGTTACCTGTTATAGTAAATTTTCTGTGTATAATAGCATTTTTAAGATGTAACCATCACATTTCTTTTATTTAAAATACTGAAAACTTATCTTTAGTACTAATGCATCAATCATTAGTTTTGGTAGAATTTAAAGATATTTCAGACATTTCAATGCCTTTTAAAAAGTAGATATTAAAGCTAATTGGTCTTTTAAAAATACAACTAAAGCACTTTGTTTATTTCAAAACTCAAAGGTTTCCAGTCTTTCTGTACTGTCAATACATACATTAAAATAGATAGTTGATTCAATTCATAGTGTATTAGACAGAATAGCTTACTGAGATTTTAGATCTGGTCTGATGCCAAATCATTGTTTCAGGCATAACCTTCTTATTTCTTTTACATACATACATACATGCATGTGTATATATGCATTCATGTATATATTTAAAAGTAGGACAAGGATCAACAGTAGGGAAAAATCTCCAAAGCGCATCCTACAATACACAGCATGTGCTCAAGTCAGCACATATTCAGGGATCAGACAGGAATCTTTCGGTTACTGATATCACAAAAATAGAGTAGTGATAATACAAAACCAAAATCTAGTTCAGTGTTAAGTAATATAAAGTGGTTATATTTCCTTTTCCACTCACCTTCTTGAAGGACTTTAATAAACCAAAATTACACTTTCATTGCCATTTTGGAAGAGACTTCCTTCCCAAGCCATTCCCCAAAAAAAGGCACGAGCCAACAAAACAATATAAAAGCACACTCATTTTCACAGCAACTGCTTACAGGCTCATGGCACAAATAACAAGATGCAGTTAGTTATCCCTAGAAAGTGTCCCTTTCTTAAAAAAATGCACACAAGCCAGAATACAAACACAGCTGACGGAGTGCTTCTGGGACCAACATATTAGTTGTAATTGTATTCAGCATGTAGTGATTCTGAACTCATTGTTCTTCCTAAATGCTGAATGAAATGCTTTACCTCTTTCTGCCATTATCATCTGACAACTATGAAAAAGAAAATTAAATTTAAAAAAAAAACACAAATAGTTCCGTGACCACCAGAACAAAAGCAGTCAGTTATGGATTTTATCCCTCACAGTTGACTGGTGTTACTCTGAGAAGCATTTTCCATGCTTTGAGCACGTATACAGCCTCTTTCAATGTCAGTTCCCTGCTGTACAGTAAGGGATGAGCTAAAGCTTCTGCCTGTCCTTGACAGAGAAGTGAGAGACACCCTACTATCTACACTCATAAGACTTACTGGAATACAGTTACACTGAAACATACATTCAATATTAGGTCTGGTTTGGACTGCCCAATGAGTTAAGACATTTTAGGGTGGCCTGACACACAGGGCTCAATCACATTAACCACACTCTTTGGGAAGACAAACTAAAGTTAGTGTAGTCATATAAAATAAACATTAGGGTAAGTATAATTAAAAGATCTAGCAATTAATTTACTTACATCTCTATCTACTGTTGTTGCAAAACCAATAGCTTCCTTCTGCGTGCAATTGACAGCCTTCTGCAGAGTATAAATAACTTGTTCATAGGTATGGACTTCATCATTAAACAGCATGCAGTAGTAAGTGTCACTCTTCTCACTTGAAAGCAAGGATTGAATTTATATAATTCAAAGTAATGCAATTAAAAAAATCAACTTCTAGTTTAACAAAGTTTTCCACCAAGCATACAACCCAAGCCTAGGCTTCCTTTGCTATACTGGAACATATCTGAACAGTTTATTTGAAAAGGACTGACCACACCTAACTTCTATAGGAATATGCATCTTCCCTGCAGAATTAATTCCAAAATGAGCAAAGTCTTAAAGACAATACTTAAGTCTGAGTATTATTTTTTAACATCTGTTGATTATGAACTGATAGTTTCCTACTAAGGAAAACACATTTCCTTCCAGCGCAGCTGTGCTCAATACATTCCCCTGTAGCTTCCTAAGAGATTTCACCCATCTTGGCATTATTTTGCCACACCTGTTTCCCCAATATTGCATAAAGGTCTATCAGACAACAAAAACTTGGCAGTCTCTTAAAAAACCCAAACTCCACAATCCTCAAAACCACAACTTATTAAGCTTACATAGATTCAGTACAATCTTTTGATTCCCATCATTTATTTACACAGCATTCTTACTCACACAACACAAAGTAAAAGACGATACTAAGATGTCACAAATGAATCCATGATAACTATGATGTTCTGTAATGCTTCAAAATTTGTAATAAGTAGATCACCAAAAGTACAAAATACTTTTGCCATCAGAATGTCAGTAACTTTGATCATAAGAAATTAATCCACCACTTGTTTTAGGGTATTGTATTTTACTAATATGTCTTTTTCAATATTAAGAAAATGAAGGTATCACAGAGACATTGGTTCATCATTGCTATGGAGAGAAATGGGCTGTATAATCACAAAAGTAAAAAATATGAGAAAACCAGATCTATTAAAATTACTTTAGTCCATTGTCTACAAAATGTTCCTGACAATTTTAGGAAGGCAGAAAAGATACTGAAAATCAGAATTTGCGTTTTCTATTGTAAATATCTGCAAGCCTTTAAAAGTAAGAAGACAAATACTATACTTACATCATTTCTAGGCCAGGCAATTCATTTTCCTTTTCCCATGTTAATATATCTACTGCATATTTAAATGTGATTGCAAAAATATTATAAGCTCTTGCTACCATATCTTCTGGTAAGTGCACAAGAGGATCCTGGAAAATAAATATAAATAGCAATTGAGAAATTAAATGACATTCAAAACAGAAATTGTCAAATTTGCACCTCTCTGTCAAAGATGACGCAAGCATCTTTAATGATGTCTTTTTTTAAATGACTTTACATTTGAAATGAATAGAGTCAATAATCATCCTGTTTTCTTTTTCCAGTTCTTCACTGACAATCACCAAAGCAGTAATCTAACATTCTATACCTAAATGTTAACTCGTCTTTGATCACCCACTTAAATTTTCCACACACTTCTCCAATTTCACTTTCATTGTTCCCACTTCTGCACACCTTCTAACATAGTTCTTCTGAAGAATTTTTAACCTCAGCTGTATTAAAATCTGCTTTTTCTGCAATGCCTTCAAAAACATAATTTGAAATCACTGTATCTTTTGTTTCACTTACCAATACTAGTAAACTGCAGAATATAAACAACTATACATCTATTGCCTTGTTTCATACGTAGCAGGCATTTAGAGGCAGAAGTCTTACCTATCCAAGCTTATACAACATCCAGCACACTGGGATCATGATTCATGATGCACGCCTCTTACATGCTGTGGTAGATAAATAATTAAATGCTTAAATGTAACTGGGTATTTCATAATGATCTGCCCATGTCTGTCTTGTTCACAGACAGCTGTTCCCCTTCTGTAGTGGACAATGCATCCACTTGTGCCCATTCTGCACTCTCCAAGGTGCCTTCCATTTGAAGTCTGCAGCAGCCACTATAAACTAGCCCTCCTCTCTCTGTCAGAGCAGAATGGCTGCTGCTGCAGGTGGGGGAATTGAAATGAGGAGGGGGAGGAAGAGGAGTGCTCCTTCAGTCTGCAAAGTTAAAGGGGCTACTTTTTGGAGCAGCAAATGAAAACCACTGCCAGCTCTGAATCAGGTAGTACAGGCACCACTACCATTTCCTTCCAATCCATTTCAAGGAATTTGTGTGTGAAGAGAAAACATTAAAAACCTCTTCCCTGAAAGGATTCTTCTTCTACTATTTGAAATTTTTGATGTTCAGAACAACTAGTCCCTCTGCTACAAAGCTGGAAAGGGAACACTGCATGCCCTGCAGGTCACCTGGATGTATACTATACATTGGGTCACTGACTCAATTCATCATTTGGTATTTTGAAGTGTGTGTAATTGTTAGTCAATTAAACTATTTAACAGTAGCCCAGTTTCTGTTTTAGGATTACCTAATACCAAATCCTGTTTCATTACAGTTAATGTTGTATAGAAATAGCTACAATAATCTTTTCAGAACTTATCTGCATTATCTACAGGTGACCTTTGACAGTCAGCAGTTCACCTGTGCTAGTAAAGTTTATCCACCCCACCCAAGATTCTCTGGGAATACTTGGAAGCTTTACAGGAATGTTAATAACTGCCATTTCTCTTTTTTTGCTTCATTTAAAACTTTTCTAGGGTATGGAGAACTATCAGTCACCAAAAGCAAAGGCAAACCTTAAGCAGCAGCACTGCCTCCATTCCCAGCACTTTCAACAAAGACACGTATCTGCGCAAGGCAGAAAACAGGTTCCGATAATGCTCAACTAATGATCCTTGATCTACCCTGAACACAACATTGCGTAACGTAAGAGATCTCAATCCCCATTACTCATGGGGAAGAAACACAAAGTCTGCCCAGTGCCTTAATTTTTTCTGTCAGTCACAGTCACTGTACGAGTATCTTCAGACATACAAGTAGCAGTCCACCCAAAATTTCAGAACAAGAGTTTTCTAAGGTTGCCGACTAACATAAACGGGCATGTAGATCAAGTGGTGAGTCCATGCAGCAGTGCTGGAGTCTTAGAGTTGAGATAGTGAGTATAGATTTTAGAAGGACCACTGTCACTGCAAATACAGTTATAGTTGCTTCACTTAAACCATCAGATGAACAAAATTACTACCAAAAATTGCCTTGTATTTTCCCTTCAAAAAAATCTCACAGAAATTATATTACATAAGAACAGATGTGAGTAGCTAGACCAGAAGCCCAACTAGCCACTCTCATTCCTGAGATGTAATAACAGATACCAAGAGAAGAGTATAAGAAAAGGACAGAATGCTCCTCTGGCCTCCAGTAACTTAAGACACTAATATTTCCCACACCAAAGATAGTATCTGCAATTTTAAATGGCCATTGATCATTTTTTCCCTCCACAAACATGTTAAATTTCCTTTTGAACATATAAAAATTTTTAACAACAAGCGTGTTTTGTAACAGTTAGTGCAACAGCTTGAATTCATACTGTAAGAAGTAGCACGTCTTTTTGTATTTAATATGTCCAAGTTGTTATGCTATGAGAAATGGTGATGGTATGTTCTCTATTTACCTTCTCCATACCAAACAAGCTTTTATAGACCTCTATCTTGTATCTCCATTATGGCTTTTCTGTAACAGCAAGTTATTTTGATTTTAAAAATCTGTGCACTTCACTTTGGTAAAAATCAGAACATATGTTGCACAGACAGCTTAATTTGGCTTCTTCATGCACATGATTACATACAGTTTTGGGTTTTGGGTTTTTTTCCACATGGCAGACTCCCTCCACCTTTCAAAATAAGACAGAAAAACAAAAGAAACAGAACTAAAGCTGCAGAGGCAACCAAGAACATACAAAATGAAGCCTTCAAGTAGAAAACGTCATTCTAAGTAACTCCTTAACTTAGACAAGACATTAATTTTGTCTAACACAGTGTGGTTCAAATATTGCCATTAAATTTCCTCCCATCTCTCATGCATGGTATACAAGACTAAAAATAACCTCATATGAATGATTTATATATATACACAGTTAACAATGTTTTGAAACATGATGCCTCAATTGTTATTACCTCTTCTTCTGGAGTCTCTGAAGTGTTAAGTTCATGCTTTTGACAGTAAGGACCTTCTTTCCAAGCTTCTGTATCACCACAGTCACAGAAACCTCCTCCACCTGACGTTGTCATCTAAAATTATTTAAAACCAAAACAGTTCACATGACTATACATATACATACATGCACACTAAGAAACAAGTAGTCATAGCTAAACTACAAAAGCATGATCACAACACCTGATAGCTTTAGCCAGTACCCTGTTAAAATAGCACAGTGAAACCATGTCTGCTTCTGATGGCTGAAAGCTTACCTACTTCGTCTGCCCATGCCAAAATAAAATAAAATGAAATAAAATAAAAAGACAAAAACCTTCAAACACCCCCATTCTGCCCCACCTGAAGGCTGGGGTTTTTTTCAGTTTTTCTAAATCTATTACTTTCAACACCATCTGCACTATTTCAGATTCTCACATTTTTAATCTGAACAAAGGTAAATTGTTCCATATAGCATTATTACACAGTGAGTAAAAGATGTACTGTTTATAGTAAAAGGGCTTTACAGACAACACTTGAATTGTTCATGTAAGTTTTAGTAAGCACAGAAAAAAGCATCTGAAAACTGTAATGATATATTTGCAGTGTTTTAATAAAATTTATTTTAAAGCTAAGACCACCTCAAATTAGTAAGTGTAATAATACTCTTTTTGAACAACAACTATTAACTGATTCATAGAAGAATTCTTCTTTCACCTATTTTTGGCATACAGGTACATTCTGTACCTATAGGTACATCCTACAGTATCAACAAAATTAGATGGACATTTGAAAGAACATTTGCTTACACTTTTGAATGTCACCTCGACTTGTTAATTCACTAAGCTTGCAAACTAAAAACCTACATACAAGAAGTATGCTGATATCAGCAAATTGGATTGGGTTTCTTGGGGCAAGTTGTTGTGTTTGGGTTTGTTTTTTCTTCCTAAAACCTGATGCTCAGGGTAACCATGCAGTGATCAGATTTACATTAACAGCAGTGCAGTATTGTCAAAAATAGATTTACAGAAAGGCTATACCAATAGCTGTCACTTAGCTTCTTAGCTTAAAAACACACCAAGGCCTTCTTGGTTTTGTTTGTAAGTTTTTTTTAACTAATCTGTACTATTAATATCAGTATATTACTAAAACAAAGAGCATCTACAGTTTTAGTTTTCTATTTTAACTTTATGTTTAAAAACAAACAGAAATCCTGCTATTGTACAGAATTTGATAATGATTCAGATGTTTAAAAGAAGTAAGTTTTAAATAAAAGGGGTTTCTTCATAAAGGTTTTTCAATGCCCTTTAAAAATAGTCAAACATCAAGGTCAAAGCAAGTCAAAAAACAACTCTTATGCGGTAAAATTCACTAAAGGGCACATGTTAAAAATATACATTTGTAAGCTTAACTTGTGCATAAAATTTAATTACTCTATTTTAAAGTGTTAACTTTCAGAATTTACACTCAGATCAAAAGACTCAAGTTCTTCTAAGATTATTGCAGACATAATTCCAAACTTTGTGTTCATCCAACATTTTGAAATTATGTATATATTCTTACAATTTAAACAAGGAGTTTCATATACATACAAAATTATTAATGACTACATCATATATTCCAGCAGTATTACTAACCCTGTATCGGTGTTCTCTATGAATACTTCCAAGAAAGCACTCCATGCATAACACACAAGTTGGGTCAACTGCACAGTCTCTGAAAACAGCAACAACAACAACAACCAAACCAAAAAAAAACAACAAAAAAAAGAGAAGCATTAAACAAATGGTTTTCCCTTTAATTACACATTTTACAACAGGTAATTTTCAAGTATCACCAATATGAACCTTTTAACTAATGTATGTATTATTCTGAAAGAGGAAGGGGGTGGCTTCCAAGGAGGGGGAAACAAATGAAGGACAAAAAAAAAAAAGCTGTCCTCATAACAGAAGAGGCTTTAAAATATTGTCTGGGTAGTACATATATTTGGGCAATATAGCCATTGCCTTCAAGAGGTGAGACAAATATATAAGCAAGTAAACAGATGAATTACAGAACACAGTACAAACAGGTAAACAATATAAACCCAAGCAAGTTCTCAAGTACAGAGTACAAGTATTAACAATCTTCAGCAATCAGAGAAGACATTTTTTCACTGAACACTGAAAAGAAAGAGATTAGATAGTCTAGAGATCAAACCTCTGCTTCTAAGTTTAGCCCTACAAGCTTACTGAAAAGGTCCAATAATGCAATTTCCTCAACCAGGAGATCAGAGACCATAATAAGATCCTGTCTACAAGCACTGCTATATTAGATAGAAGTAATATTTCTAGTAAAAGGGGCTAAACAAATGAATGAGACAATTATGCATTACATTTAACTGTCTCCCTGAGAAACACTGAAAATGCATGAACCTATGTAATGCAACTGACTTCAAGGCACCTCAAGATTAAGGGAGCCAGGTTTTCCAATGAAAAAAAAAACTACCAAGAGAATGCATGTCTTATGATGGTTATTATTAAAACAAGAATTCAGAGACACAACTTATTTTGTTCAAAAGAAAACACCAGATATCCTATGAAATGTTATTATCAAGAATTCTCTTCATTTCATTTCACCAAATAAATTAAACCAGGTAATCACCGAAAGATAATCAGACACCCATGACTTACTATGCATAATGTACCATTTTCACATTTTTTTTTCTCCAGAGGAGCCACTAAAGCTGAAAATGTCAAAGCAAAATTATACAAAGCTCTTCTGTTTTAGAATAATTCATGTTCGTGGCATTATTTTTTTAAGTAAAAAAAAAAAAAAATCAAAAATATTTATTGCAATAATATGCGTACAGGATATAGATCAGTTCTACCGTATTGGGTATTGATTCTTCAGAGCCCTGAACTTGTGGCAATATACTTATAAACCCAGTACTGTTTGCCAAGTAATTTCTCAAACAAGTAAGGGTGCTTATACCTAAAGCAGAGGCAGACCTGTAAGCTGCACAACTGGACAGAAAAGCCACTGCTTTTAAAGTATTTCATGGGCTCAGAAAACAATTTTTTTCTGTATCCCACAAAAGTTTAAATTAAGCTCTCATTATTCTTCATTATCACCTATAAGTCAAAGAAAATGTTTTTTGTTGTGCATTAATAATTAACAGTTTTACATCTATGTTCAGTATTTAATCGAAAGAAGATGAGACTCCCTCTTGATAGCAGCAACAGCAAAAATATTCTGTATTCACTGCTGACCCTGACTTGAGCAGAAGTCTGGACAAGATGGCCTACCAAGACATCCTTTCTAACCTGAATGACATTATGATTATATTTCTGTATTTAGATCATTCTTCTACTGAAACAAAGACCCTGACTAGGAACAGTACATTCACTCATTCTCTAAACTCTACACCAATGGATTGCATTATTCTGTGTTTTCATCACACCTGACAGTATTCTGAAGGATATACTTTACATATTGAGCTGCTGGTCTTGAAAAAGCAAGTGTTTAGAAGAAATTAACATAAGTCCCACAGTTTTCATTAGTCCATATGAAGAGTATTTGATCATTAACATATTACGTCTAGGCTGCAACACAATTTGACTTGAATTAAAACACTAGTTCCTAGGTTTGGCTTTTTAGGTCTTTAGGACCAGATTTCATGAAAAGGTACTAAAGAAACTGTAGACATTCTTTTTATAGCCTCTGTTAGTCTTCAGCCTCCCTGCCCAGATCTCTACTTTTTCACAGCTGTGAAGGAAGAGCCTAAGAACACCTGAGAGGAGATGGAGTTTTCTTAGCGGTTGAAAGTATCTAAAGTACCTACCAGTTTAATCTCATCCATCTCAAGATAAGAAGGCTCAAAACATTTCAAAACTACCTATTCTAACTGATCGTTAAAACAGAAATGCCGAAGAGGCAGTTTGCTTAGTATCTCAAGTCTACCCTGAATCAGAAAGTCAACGATCATGTTTCTAGAAGAGGAGAGCACTAGAGAGTAAAATTCTACAGTCATTCTCTCCTTGTAAATGAAGGGGATGGAAACCCAGAAAAATAAGCCCTTGAAACAAGACAGACATTCCTTCCCCCCGTCACCCCACCAAGTGTTCAAGTGTCCGAGCGAGTGGTAGAAACCATACAAAACAAGAAGAATCTGTGACGGAGAGGGTACAAACCAAACTCAAACTACAGGTGGTTCAGGAAAGAGGAGATAATAAAATAATGAATATACAGCCAGTAATACACTGGCTTAAAATTGAAAATTGTTACAATACTTGTAATTGGTTAGTAACTTCCTATCCTCTTTCAAATAAAATGGTATTTTTAGAGAGATATAGAGGGAAGGGGGCAGGGAAGGAACAAGAAGCTGGTATGCCTGTTTTAGCATCCAATAGATTAACAGGTCAGGGAAAGAGGTCTAAAATACAGGATCAACACTAACAGCTGATATCAAACACCAGAATTACACACACATATACCTGCCCACTTACTTCCGATTAGTGCCCTTAAATCACACTGACAGTTCACCCCAACCACTTCCTTAATCTTGCGTTTCTTTTGTACAGAAAACACTCTACACTATACTAATTAATATTCTTCCATTTGCAAATCTGTAGTGTTTTAATTTTCCCCTGGTCCACCTGTCATGAAACACTGCAAGGTTACTTTAAAAATACATTTGGAGTATTAACTTTTCATTAGGACAGTATATTCTTATTGAAAAATGTTCATGACTTCACAAACTATAAACACTTCACAATGTGAAGTTGAACTACCTGCAAGAATACGTAGGCTCTCCCACTTTAAAAACACGGCCACAGAGATGGGAAGGTTTGTTCGCTTGCTCAAGCTTTGGAAAACCAAATGCAGGATCTTCGCCACAAAGATACCATTCCATTGGTCCCAGCAAAACGTGTTGTGCCAGCATGTCTTCTCTTTGTGGGGCAGGGTTAGGACCCCTGCAGTAAATTTTTGGTACATAATAGGCCAGATGCTGGTACACTTCTTTCTGAAGGTCATTTGCTTGCAGCCATTTCTTTTAAATTAAAAGGAATGAGAACACAAATTGTTTGTTAATAAAAATACAAAACATAGTTCAATCCATCAAGATGATTTTTTATTTCTAAATCAAAAATCTAAAATGGCATTGCAAAACTAGAAAGCCATGCTTCCTTCTAAGTGTTAAATCTAGATGATCACAGAAGACAGACATTAGGAAAGGAATAATTTGTTTCCCTGCTTGCA
Source organism: Haliaeetus leucocephalus (assembly GCF_000737465.1). Lineage (NCBI taxonomy): Eukaryota > Metazoa > Chordata > Aves > Accipitriformes > Accipitridae > Haliaeetus > Haliaeetus leucocephalus. The sequence goes on along the minus strand of NW_010972962.1, from coordinate 2,897,899 downwards.
CATTTTATTCTTTTGACATACAAAAGTCTTTTCAAAACCACAAGATTTAAGAGACAAAATTCTTAAAAATTTTCCTCCAGGATGCATGACCAGTAAAATGTCCCAACATTAGCAGTGACTTTTAGGATAAGGCCTCGACTATGCTGGTTGCATTTTTTTGGAGTGCAGACTGATGCTGCCAGCTGGGGACAGAGAGGAACAGCAGAAGGCTGGAGTTGGCAAGGAACAGGCAAAGACAAAAAGCACAAGGAGAATGGCAAACACAGCATTAGGTAACAGCCCCTCTCATTTAATTTCAACAAATTACCTATGAAAATGAGGGGGGTTTGGTTTCTCCTACCACCAAAATAAGTTATCTGAATTATTATTTCAAGCATGATGTTAGATCCATGAATTCTTCTATTAGGTCTGCGTGGCAAGGTTTTGGTAGTGGTGGGCTACAGGGGTGGCTTCTGTGAGAAGCTGCTAGAAGCTCCCCCCGTGTCTGATAAAGCCAATGTCAGCTGGCTCCAAGACAGATCTGCCACTGGCAGCGTCTCTGGGATAACATATTTAAGAAGGGGAAAAAAAAAACACCTGAGCAATTGCAGCCAGGAGAGAGGAGTGGGAATATGTGAGAGAAACAACCCTGCAGACCCCCAGGTCAGTGCGGAAGGAGGGGGAGGAGGTGCTCCAGGCGCTGGAGCAGAGATTCCCCTGCAGCCCATGGGGAAGACCACGGTGAGGCAGGCTGTCCCCCTGCAGCCCACGGAGGTCCACGGTGGAGCAGGTGGGTGCCCGAAGGAGGCTGTGACCCTGTGGGAAGCCTGTGCTGGAGCAGGCTCCTGCAGAACCTGTGGATCCATGGAGAGAGTAGTCCACCATGGAGCAGGTTTGCTGGCAAAACTTGTGACCCTGTGGGGGACCCACACTGGAGCAGTCTGTGCCTGAAGGACTGCACCCCATGGAAGGGACCCACGCTAGAGCAGTTCGTGAAGAACTGCAGCCCGTGGGAAGGACCCACACTGGAGAAGTTCATGGAGGACTGTCTCCCATGGGAGGGACCCCAGGAGGAAGGAGCGGCAGAGACAGTGTGATGAACTGACCCCAACCCCCATTCCCCATCCCCCTGTGCTGCTGGGGGGAGGGCGGGGAGGTAGAGAAAATCGGGAGTGGAGTTGAGCGAAGGGAGGGGTGGGGGGAAGGTGTTTTAAGATTTAATTTTTATTTCTCATTACCTTTCTCATTACCCTACTCTGATTTGACTGGTAATAAACTAAATTAATTTCCCCAAGTCAAGTCTGTTTTGCCCATGATGGTAATTGGTGAGTGATCTCTCCCTGTCCTTATCTCGACCCAGGAGCCTTTTGTTATATTTTCTCTCCCCGTCCAGCTGAGGAGGGGAGTGATAGAGCAGTTTTGGTCGGCACCTGGCATCCAGCCAGGGTCAACCCACCACAATTCTCTTAGTCAATCAACTGTAAAAAACAATGTTGACAATTTTGAAAATCCATCAAACTACTGTACCTCCTATAAGCTACTGAAAAACTCACAGCTCTTTCCAGTTTGTTTTTTTTCTCTCGTATACACACACAGAGTAAAAAAATCCTCTAGGATAGCATTTATTTCTGCCTTGAGGATTACAATTTTATAAAGGTTTAAACTGCAAGTTAAGGCTGCAAAGTTTTTATCATAAACAAATGGGAGCAAGCACTTACTGCAAGTGTGCACTGATTAAATCCCGTGTTACATAAACAGCCTTAGAATGCCATTTCTCATTGTAAATATGACAACCAGATACCCCTGGCAACTTCAGAAAAAGAATTCAGAATCAACCTAAAACTGTACATGAAAACCGGGAATTAATTATACCAAAATAAATGGGTTTGGTAATCAAATGTTACAGCTTGATTTACTCTGAATTATTTATGACTTACTCTAAAGAACTTATGTTTGAGACAATGCAATTATAGCAAGTTCTTCAGGATACAGACATAAGAGTCAGCAGAGCATTTGTGCCATTTAGAATGGTTGCATTATTGCCCTTTTTTTTAACTATATTGTAGTATTTTCACTTACTAGACTATGTTTTCCAAAGCAGAATTTCATATTAAAATAACCATATTTGTCAGTACAGCTCTTAGTAGAATAATATGCTTTCCTCACTTCTCTTTCCCTAAGTTTGACTTCTTAAAATCATGATCAGTCTACTAAGTCTTTCTGTATTGATCTAGCTTTGATGGTCAAAGCCCAGATTTTTTCCAAGGAAGTCCATGCAAAAAGGCTGCAAAAAAGCCATATCCAGCAACCTAGAAGTTTACAGATAATCTCACCATTGGCACCAGGATTCAGAGAATACCACACAAAAACGAAAAAAGTAAAGTTTTCATTACTAAGAATTTGATTTTTTTTTTCCCTAGCTTATTAATCTTTTCTTCTCCTTTCATCCTTTGCACCAAATACCTACTACCACCAGGAACTGACCCAACCACAGTGAAACTGACTTAGTCTCTTCCATGATTTCCATTTAATAAGATAATTTTTAGATTATTTTCTAGGGCATATATTAGTTATTACGCCTGCATTTTTCTCAGCAAAATACCTTTAATTTCAGCCTTTTAATTCAGCAGTACATTAACTTCTATCTAGAAAATACACAGTGAATATTAGCTACACTACAAGCTCAGACAAATACCTAGCCAGAGAAAATTCTTGTTCCTCGAGTAAATGTCTTTCCCATCCCAAACATTCTGGCAGTAGTTGCCTGAAAGTTAGGTGTGGCAACACTGAACATCATCACACCTAAATCTCTTTGTGAAGCCAGTTCTATACACATAACTGTGCATACAGTTTTGAAAATCAGATCCTGGCTAAAAGAATATCAGAAGGAAGTACAGTCTACTAGGACAAGGAAACAGATGTCACTCCAAGAGCTACCAGGAAGGCAACTCAAAGTATTGTTGTGCGTGTGAAATTGTTACTAGAAATATATACATATGCATCCATATGTTGTGCTGCCTTTCCAAATCGCTACCTGGGAGGCACTGAACTCCAGCAAAACTACTCAAAACTTTGGAATTTGTTAACAAAAGCATTTTGTATTTAGGCAAGTTTTCAGTTAGTATTAGTTTATCTTCTAACCTGAAGTCACATGTAAGAAAAGATAGCATTCTACTCTCCCAATAAAGGTTTTTATTAAAAAGGGAAGTGCATTCCTCCTCATTTCCTACCCCCTCAAACTTGCTCTCCTGCAGCAATTTTTGACTGCCCTGAAAAAACACCTACCCAAAAATCATTGATCAAATAACATTTTATGTAAGTAAATACCTAATGGTCCACCAGAGTTTCTATTAAATCCAGATCTAAGTAAGAGGTACCAGGAGAACAAAACATATAGTACAAATAAGCCACAAAACAACTCAGTTTACTGCTTCAAAAGCTTAAAGGTATAATTTATGTTTTTCTTAGCTATACAAATAAACAGCTGCAATGTAGGCTCATGTTGTGTTACAGATAATTTATTCTTTTGATCGTTGTTCTTTGGAAGTTTATCGTTTAGTTGTTGCAATGAGAAACTGAAGCTTAAAGTGCTACAACTATTGCTTTGGGCTGGCATTTGTTTTGTTAATACTGGGCTATCAGCAAAATAATGCTATCAGCAAAGGAGGGAGAAAAACAACGCTAAAAGCCAAGCACGTTATTTACATATACAATCAGGCAGCACCAGCAGCATTTAGTTGCTAGCACATCGTAGATTTGAGAGTGATAGATCTCAGAATTGTAGCCTGCGTTGTTGATGACAGAGAATAAAAATAAGAAATGACTAAATTTATGCTGGCACTTGTACCTATAGCCAATTCCTAAATGAATTCCACTTGGTGCATGTCTCTCTTGGGTTTATCTACGGTGTGACCCAAAAAAACCCATCTGCTACTCACACAGACAAGGTCGTTTGGGCTCAGTTTGGGCTACTTTATGAAGTGTTTGATAGAATTATTGGGTTTGCTGTTGAGGGGAAGGAAGACTAATTCTGGAGCTAAACTAGCTAGGATATAGCTAACTATGCACGTTTGCCCATCTAATCATACCTTTGTCTGCTCTGTAGAGATACCAGCATAATCTGAGGATAATCTTAATTATAACATTGTCTTTTATTTTTTTTTGGAAAGCAGCCAATGTAATTTCCATTTAAATACACACAGACAGCTCTTCAAGGTCTTACCCTACAGACATGCACATCAGCAGTCCCAATATTTTAACATACATGCCCAGTTCCTCAAATGCACAAACGTCTATAAGATCTGGCACCTATGCCAGAAAGAAAAGCTTCTCTAAAAACTTTATCCTCAAGACTTCTTTTCCCTTTCAACTGTTCTTCATAAAAGTTGGAAAAATATATAAACAGAAGTGGATTATTTCAAATATTACATTGATTTTGCTTGTATTTCCTCTACAAGCGTCCCATTCTAATGGTCTTAAGCTTAACTAGCGCAAGCTTTTGCCAGAACTGCATCCTAAATGCCGGGGAGGAAGGAAGAATCCTGTAATGAAAATTCAACGCTACAAAGCATGTTCGGGCCCAGACGTCCACGTAAATTAATGGGGGGAGGGAGATCTTCTCACGACGAGGCATGATTGCCGGCAGCGAGGTCTGAGAAGGTAGCAAACTGGGTAGGAGAACGAAACTTCTCAGCTGCTCGGGGAAGGCGAGGGAGCACTAAACGAAGGAGCGAGATGCGGAGAAGCGGCCCCGCTCCCGTTTGCGCCCGCCAAGCCCCCACGAGCGGCGGGGAGCCGCGGCCGCCCTCGGCAGGGGCTGACCACGGCCGGGCGGCTGGCTGGGGAGCCACCTGCGCCAGCCAGAACAACAGGAAAAGCTGGCTGCCGGCTGCCATCGATTTCGGCTACTGCAATAGCGACGCCGGCGACAACGGCAGGATAAGGCCAGGACGAGAGGCCGCTGCCAGCCGGGGTGCCCTTATAACCAGCCCGGGCAGCGACACCCCCTCACCGAAAGCCTGCTCGCCCCCCCCGCCCCCGGG